>NW_012101343.1:4086746-4102207 GCF_000951045.1 Mandrillus leucophaeus
ATAAAAGATTGGGAATAAATGACAAAAACAATGGGGAAATATATTGAAATTTCTTTTTAATTATTTTCCTGTTGGTGAGGATGAAAAATGGGGGGATCGCATAACCCAACTTTTGAAATTTTGAATGCCATCTTTCAAAGCAATGTGGAAGGCAGCCTCTCCCAGACACGGCTAGCTCTAGGGAATTTCCTTTTACAAAAACTTTTCGCAAGAGGCTTCCTATTGTGTTGGAAAAGTTACTGACTTTTGGTTTCAAATGCACCTGGTTTACAATCGTTCTTTGACAACCCAGTAGCTCAGTAACATAGGCAAATTTCATAAACTCTGTATTAATTATCTATTGCTGCATGACAAATACAGAAAAAAAAATACACAGAAACAACAACAAAAAATTTAATGGATAAAAATACGTATTACCTTTTCTGTCTGTCATAAATTTGAGAGTGGCGTAACAAGGAGGTTCTCACTCACATCCCTCATAAGGCTTCATATAAAATGCAATCAAGATGGCAGGAGGTCTCAGTCTCTGTTGGCCAGAAGTCTCCATCCTTTGCCATATGTTCCTATCCGTAAGGTTGCTTGAGCGTCCTCATGATATGGCTGTTGGCCTCCCCAAAATGAGTAATCCTAAAGAGAACAAGGAAGTAGCCACAATTTCTGTTATAACCTGGTCTTGGAAGTGGCATGACATCTCTTCCACCATATTCTGTTTATTACAAGAGAGTAACTAAGTCTACCTCAAATTAAAAGGAAGGAAAATTAAATTTCAACTGTGGAAGGAAGGAGTATCACTAAATTTGCGGGCATACTTTAAAACCACCACACGCTCTAAGCTTGTTATGTCCTTGTTTGTAAAATGGAAATGGAAATATGCATGTAAAAGAGATGATGTAATTATTCTTAAGTCTGAGAGTCAGCTGTAAAAAAAAAAAAAAAGAAAAGAAAACCTCAACTCTTCCCTCCCCTACCCAACCTTTCTTCCCCATCTTACTCCTTTTCTTCCTTCCTCATATTCTCCTTGTTATGGTTGTCACTACTGTCATAATCATCATAATTATTGCATTGTGGTCTTTTTCCAAAGACATATTATGTGACTTAGTAAATTTGGAAATGGAAAGTGGGAGAACTTTCTCTGATTCATGCTGACCATAGATGATTTACTGAATACTTTTATGGTCAAAGCAGTCTTTCAAGTGCCAGAAATAAATAACTATTCATACCATCCTCACAATATATGACTAGGCAACCTCACTCTTTTTGTTTAAGATAAAGTAACATAATGGAACTATTTCATGACTGGCTTCAAATGATCCTCTGTGAAATGATGAAAGCAGAGTTTAAACTGAGACCATCCAATGTCAAAGCCATGGTCTTGTCCATGATGCTATGCTGCCACAGGTTCCTCAATCTATATGCATTTTGGAAAATTGTAGAAACCAAATGGGAGAAACATGATATAGAAAAACATAACTTCAGAACATTTTATGAACTTTTTTTAAAATTTATAAACAAGAAGAGATGATAGAGCTAAAATAAACAAACAAAAAATTTAAATGGGAAAACCACAGTTATCAGGGCTTGCACATAGTCTTTATTGATTTGAAGATACATTGTTCTGCAAAGGAAACTTTCATAAAACTTTTATTCTCATGTAATTTTAACATGGCCCCTTGTAGCTAGAAATCTAATTCTATAAAAGTGGTTACTGAAAGAAAATAATATTCAAACTTTAGTTTTCAATCTACTGTCTACAATAGCTGCTGTACACATGAAACAAAAAAAATTGGCTATTTATATTACTTTATCTCTGACTCTTTAGAATGGAATTATTTCATCAATACCTTTTTGCTAAGGAATATAGACATCCCTACATTTTGGAATTTTTATTGCAAGTATGTACAGTTTTACTTGTAAATTGAATTTTTACCTCCACAATATTTGAGTAAATTATGAGGATTCAAAGCAAAAGGGTGAAACTGTCAACGAGAGGAGAAAGATTTCAAATAACTTTATTATGTCTCACAAATCTAGGGAGATAGTGTTATATCATAAATTTAATATTATTTTTCGGGAGGTAGAGGAACTAATTTTCAGTGAAAGGACTGTTCCTAACTAGTTGTGAGAGTTTAGAAGACTCATTTAAACTTGATGGACCACCACCAGCTCCACTTTAGAGCAAATGAACTGTAACTTCCCGATAGCATTATTCACTGTAAAAAGACTTTCTGTGGATTATTGGATTTACAACATGAATAATTAGTGATTTTAGCAAATAAGGTGTACTAATAAGTAAAAAGGACAGTATCAGCACTGTACATCATTTAGCAGGTTGTATCTTGTAGCTGTGCAATGTGTTTGTGTGTGTGTGTGTTTCAGCTTTGTTAGGTTCTCCAGGTAATTTTGTAGATCCAATCTGATTTAGCTTTTGTTAAAGTTTCCTCTTCAACAAACGGAAGACTGTTTATTCAAAATACTCACTCAGGATAGCACTAAGATTTCTAAAGCCTTTACATTAAAATAATGCAGATAGCATAAGACTGATAAAACCGGGGCCGGTGAAACCCCCTCTCTACAAAAATACAAAAATATTAGCCGCGCGTGATGGCGGATGCCTGTAGTCCCAGCTACTCGGGAGGCTGAGGCAGGAGAATGGCGTGAACCCGGGAAGCGGAGCTTGCAGTGAAACTAGATCGCTCCGCTACACTCCAGCCCTGGTGACAGAGAGAGACTCTGTCTCAAAAAAATAAAAACAAATAAAAATAATAAAAGACTGATAAAACGTGGCCAAAAACCACCTAATTGATTAGAAAGTTATGCAGTCTTTTCACATGTGACATAAGGACACACCTATCTTTTCACAGTTTTTTTTTAGTTTGTCTATTTTTTTTGCATAAATGTTAAGAAATTAACACCCCCATTGTATTTCTTATTGAACTAGTCTACTAATATTACACCCTTAGTGAATAGATTAGGTTGATGAGAGCAACTGTAGCAAACCAGTATCTATTTCTTTCTCATTTTAAATTTACTGATTCAGTCAACTGCACTGTATGATTTAGAAAGGAAAAATACCTTATGATAGATCTGAGAATGCTTGACAACCATCACTGCAATTCTGAAAATGCTTTTACTGTCTGTTTCATTCCAGCTTCTGCCAAAAATACCTATGGATCATGTTTAATACACTGTGGTATGTGCTTAAACCTTGACACAATGGGGAAAACACTGCAACTTAATATTGAATGAGGTAGTATTGGATTCTTTGTGTCTATTGCAATATACTTTTCTACCAATGCATGTCTCATAAGTTTTATTTCATTTCATTGGCATTTAACAAAAATGAGTTTTGATTTCTTACCCCTTTCAGGTACACCTGCATTTTTATCTCTCTGTTCTTCTTGCAGGTGTTGCAAAATATTCACTCAAAAGAATTTAGACTTTCTTAGGAAGCAATGGGAAATTTTAAAAAGGGTAATAACAACTGAGATTAGATGCATCCTCAAACACAACAAAACACAATTGTTTGCTTTATTAACAAGCCCTACTTCTCAACATATTTAGGTGTTACACTTTCTATAGAAAAAGAAAGTTTGGAGTTTAAAAGCTTCACTGTTTTATGCAAATTATGGTATTAAGAAGGTGATATTTTTGATGTAGGGTTATTTCCTTGACCTCTTCACGGGACTCGTGACAGGAGTGCCCTGTTTACTCAGCCCACTCTGCTCAACCCCTCGGGGGAGGGAGCACACCAGTGAGGGAGGGAGAGGGAGCGATCAAGTGCAAGAAACGGCAGGTAGCCTGGCAGGAACAAACTCACGTTCACTCAGATCTGCAGGGCTCCACCCCATGCAGGAGGGACCATGCATGAACTGGCCAGCTACTTCAGCACTGGCAGGAGCAAACTCCATGCAGGACCCGCCCGCGGCATCCAGTTGTGGTGACTGTGACCTCAAGGCCCAACAGGGCATGTTATAATACTCTATTAGCTCCACCATCCACAGATAGGAGTGTGTTATCAGCTTAGTGGGCCCCTTGCCTCATCACAGGGGGTGGTTGACCTCTCCCAGCAGGGCAAAGGGCCAATGTGACAGCCTTTTAGGATACCTGCACTTGGTGCCTCCTGAATTCTTGTCCAGTGCCCAAGAGGAATGAGGTCACATGGATGAATTGAAGGATGGCGAATGTGGAGAGTTTTACTGCTTGATGAAAGAGGCTGTCAGTGGAGAGGGGAGCTGGAAAGAGGACAGGAAGTGCAGGTCGCTCTCCCTGGAAGTCAAGCTGCCTCTCTCTCTCTCTCTCTCTCTCCTGAAGTCAAGTTGTTTCATCCAGCTGCTGTCTATGAAGTCAAAGTCGCCCCTTCTCGACATCCGGCCCTTCTTCCCAACCTTCAGCAGCTCCTCCTCTCTGCCAGCTATGTCTGGGGTCTTTAGAGGTTCAGGTTAGGGGCGTGGTAGGCCAAAGGTAGTTTTGGAAAAGGCAACATTGGATTGGCAAGAAGACATTATTTAGAAAGAACCTATCAGGAGAGGGCAGGCACACGGGGATAGAAGTTCTCACTTTTGGCCGCGGGTTTCAGGCTTTTTGGCTTGAAGGTAGGGCTTCACCAGGAACCTGCTTCTGTCTGTCTAGAGTCTCTCTACCTCCTGTCTCTATCGTTATTATGATACACATATGATAGTTACTACTAATTTAGATTATCATTAGATCTACCTGAATGTCCTAGTAAAATATCTTCTTGTTCATTCATGTGTTTGTTTACTCACCAGCTCTTAAGTGGATACTATATGCTAGGCACTACACAGGATCCTGGACATAGATAATAAGCAGTAAAGAAAAATATTATTCTTATTCTCCTTGGTCTTACTCTCTTATAAGTTAAACAAATACTATCTAATAATTGCAGAAATATGTATGTACAGGTTGTAAAAAATTCTGTGAAGGAAAAGTAATCAGTTTCATAGGAGTATTTAATGATGGAGCCTGAACATGGCATCACAAAGTTTACCAAAGGAAAATAAAGAATAGCAAAGAAAGAAATGGATGTTAGACAGAGGAATAGGAGGAATACATTCTATGTGCAAACATCCTGTAGACTTGTATTTTCAAAAGCCCTCTGGAAGGGTCTAGGCAGGTTTGAGAGAAAGAGATAACTAGCATGGTGTTTAAGACTTAAGGAAAAGACTACCTATAATGCAATTTAAGAAGATAGTAGGAAGCAAATCATGTAGGAATTCATAGACCATAGTAAGGATCTTGTGCGTATCCTATAAGGAAGAAGAAAACGTTGAGAAGTTTTAAACAGAGAGTCTGTACTGATTTATACGTGTGTGTGTTGGTATGAGTCCATAATATTTGCCTTTTGCAAAGGACATTTCTGTTTCAGGAGCAAGAATATAATTTTTCCTTATAACTTCATGAATAATGATTATTTCTGTTTCTGTTTACATTTTGAAACCAGTATAATTGCTTTTATATTGGAAAAATTGTTGAAAGTGAGATATCATACTAAGTTTTAAAAATATGAAAATATAATGATATGAATCTATGTATAATAACCTTCAAAAACAAAAGCACCAGGTTCAGATAACTTCATAGGTAAATTTTACCAAACATTTCAAAAATATAATACCAATTTTCTACAGTATTTTCTAGAGCATAGAAGCAGAGGAAGTCCTTTCTAAATCATTAAAGTTAGCATTTCCCTAATACTAAAAAAAAAAAGACAAAACATTAAAAGAAATGAAAAGTACAGACCAATATCTCTCATGAAGATAGAGGCAAACATCTTCAAAATATTCATAAATTGAATCCAACGAGGTTTAAAAATCATTATACTCTGTGACTCTGTGACCAGGTGGGATTTAATCCAGATATGCAACTCTTCTTCATTATTTAAAAAATAATGTAATCTATCACACCAACAGACTCAAGAAGAAAAATCATTTATATGTATATGCAGAAGAAAACATTTAACAAGGTTCAACACATGTTTATGACAAAAATGCTCAGTAAAATAGGAATAAGGGGGAACTTCCTCAAATTTATAAAAAAAAATCTACAAAAAAAGCCCATGCTACCATAATACTTAATGGTGAGAAAATAGATGAAATTCCCCCAAGATTGGGAGCAAGGTGAAATTGATCCTTCTCACCACTCCTAGTCAACATTGTACTAGAAATCCTAGTTAAAACAATAAAATAAGGAAAGGAAAGGAAAGAAAAGGTGTACATACAGAAAAGAAGAAATAAAACTGTCTTGTTTTGTCTATATAAAATATTCAAAGGAATATATATTTTCATATATATGTTTATATATGAATAAATAATGTGTTTATATATGTGAATATACATTTATATATATTCAAAGAATATATATTCATATGTTTATATGTTTATATATGTTCATATGTGTTTATATGTTTATATATGAATAAACATGTTTGTATATGTATGTGTATATACACATATGTGTATATACACATACACACACACAGTCATGTGTCACATAATGACATTTAGGTCAACGATGGCCTGCCTATATGACAGTGGTCCCATAAGTTTATAATGAAGCTGCCCTAAATAGATGTTCCATTTTTTTATCTTTTATGCCATGTTTTCACTGTACCTTCTCTATGTTTAGTCATGTTTAGGTGCACAAACACTTACCAGTGTATTATAATTGCCTACATTATTCAGCATAGTAACAAGCTGTACAGGTTTGTAGCCTAGAAGGCCATAATAAGGCAGGAAATCAAAGAAAAATAAAATTATAAAGAAAGAGAAATAAATTTTCCTGTATTAGGCTGACTTGTCCCAGAGGCAGCAACAGGCACAGCCCAGGCCCAGGAAAAGTCTTGATAATATTAGCTAATGTGCTCTGGAGACTCCCCCAGCACTCCCTCAACATAGGGAGAAGAAAAACAAAATTTCCTTTGTTTTATGGAATGAGTTTATAGATTCTCGTTCTCTGTAACTAGTGGCTTCAAATATTATGTTTTATCTAAGAAATATAATGAAGGTCATGAGAAGCCTGAGTGGGGACCTGAACTACAGCTGCCTGGGCACCATAGTGAAAGTTGTAGGATAAACCCGTGCCCAAATCTAGATAACGAACATCTGGGTTGCTTGGCAACAGTCATGTGCAATCCTGCCTTTGTCCGGCCTCTGCATCCCTGCTTTCATGTCACTGTAAGCTTGCTTCAAGCTAGCCCATCCACTTTTGTGAAGTGTGCATAAAAGTCAGATGCTGTCTTTATTCTGGGCCCAGTTTTATGGACGTTTAAGTCAGCTGGGCCTAAGTGCACTCAATAAAGATTCTCTTGCTTCAATCCGAGGTATCTCTCATCCTCCTGAATCCTGCTACATTTCTATATAGCCTAGGTGTGTAGTATATACTATGATGTTCACATAACAAACAAAATCACCTAACAACATGTTTCTCCGAATGTATCTACATCTTTAGATAACTCTTGAGTATATGACTATATATGTATACACACACACATATGTACTCCTAAAATTAATAAGCAATAATTGCAAGATTGCAGGATATATGGTTAATATACAAAAGTCAATTACTTTCCTATATGACAGCAATGGACAATTGAAATTTGAAATTAAAGGAAAAATACATTCTGTTTACCTTAACACTCTCAAAAACGAAATACTTAGATAAAAATATAACAAAATATGTATAAGATCTATATGAGAAAAACTATAACTCTGATGAAAGGAATCAAATAACAAATTCAATTAAGAGATAGTTCATATTTATGGATAGGAAGACAATATTCTTAAAATATCAGTTTTTCTCAACTTGATCTATACATTCATATTGCTTAAATAAAAAAATGCGGCAAATTACTTTGTAGATATCAACAAATGGATTTTAAAATTTATGTGAAAAAGCAGAAGATCCAAGATTGTCAACACAATATTGAAAAATCAGAACAAGGTCACAAGACTGATACTATTCAATTTCAAGAGTTACGTAAAGCTACAGTAAAAATTCCAGTGTGATATCGGTGTAACAATGGGCAAATAAATCAATGGAACAAAATAGCCTAGAAGTAGCCCACACAAATATAATCAATTGATCTTTGAGAAAGGAGCAAAAGCAGTACAATACAGCAAAGATGTTCTTCTCAACAAATGGTGCTGGAACAAATGAACGTTCACAGGCAAAGGAAGTGAATCTATACCTGACCTTACACATTTTACAAAAATTTACTCAAGATAGAACACAGATCTAAGTGCCAAACACAAAAAGATAAAACTTCTAGAAGATAACATAGGAGAAAATCTGACTGAACTTTGGTTGGACAGTGAGTGTTTAGATATATCAAGAATGTAAGCCAAGGAAAACAAATTGCTAAGTTGAACTTCATTATAATTAGAGATGTGTTGTCTGTGAGAGTCACAATTAAGAGAGGACTAGCAAGCGACATAAAATTTTTGCAAAACACATGTCTGATAAAGGACTGGTATTCAGAATATAAAAAAGTACTCTTAAAATTCAATGGTAAGAAAACAACCCAATTAAAAGTGAGCCAAACAGCTAACGCAGGAAGCTGAAGTGGGAGGATCGCTTGAGCCTGGGCGTTCGAAGCTGCAGTAAACTGTGATCAAGCCACTGCACTCTGTCCTGGGCAATTGAGCAAGACTATCAAAAAAAAAAAAAAGAAAAGAAAAAGAAAAAGCGAGGAGACTGAAGACCTTAAGAGACACTTTACTAATGAAAAAATGAAAATACTGATGGCAAATAAGTATATGCAAATATGTTTAATATCATACATTATTGAGGGAAGCAGCCCCCAATGTTTCAGCGTAGGTTCTTTCTATTTCCGTAAGTGTTGACCGGTCTGAGAAATAAAGAGAAAGAGTACAAAGAGATAAATTTTATAGCTGGGCCTCTGGGGATGTCATCACATATTGGTAGGACCATGAAGGTGACCCTGAGCCACAAAACCAGCAAGTTTTTATTAGGGTTTTTAAAAGGAGAGAGGGTGTATGAACAGGGAGTAAGTCACAAAGATCACATGCTTCAAAGGGCAATAAAGATCACAAGGCAAGGCAAATTTAGAATTACTGTTGAGAGTCTATGTCCCACTGTGCACACATTGTCTTGATAAACATCTTAACAGGAAACAGGGTTCGAGAGCAGAGAACCAGTCTGACTAGAATTTAGCAGGCTGGAATTTCCCAATCCTAGTAGGCCTGAGGGTACTTCAGGAGACCAGGGTGTATTTCAGTCTTTATCTCAACCGCATAATACAGACACTCTCAGAGTGGCCGTGTATAGACCTACCCCCAGGAATGAATTCCTTTGCCAGGGTTTCAATTATTATTGTTCCTTTCTGGGAAAAGAATTCAGCGATATTTCTCCTACTCACACATCCCTTTATCCTCCCTGCAAGAAGAAAAATATGGCTCTAGTCTGCCTGACCCCACAGGCAGTCAGACCTTATGGTTATCTTCTCTTGTTCCCTGAAAATTGCTGTTATTCTGTTCTTTTTCAGGGTGCACTGATTTCATATTGTTCAAATACATGTTTTAACATCCATTTGTACAATAGTGGTCCTGAGGTGATGTACATTTTCAGCTTATGAAGATAATGTGATTAAGAGATTAAAGTAAAGACAGGCATAAGAAATTATAAGAGTATTGACTGGGGAAGTGATAAATGTCCATGAAATCTTTACAATTTATGATCAGAGATTGGAGTAAAGTCTGGCATAAGAAATTATATGAGTATTGACTGGGGAAGTGATAAATGTCCATGAAATTTTCACAATTTATGATCAGAGATTGGAGTAAAGACAGGCATAAGAAATTATAAAAGTATTAATTTTGGGAACTGATAAATGTCCGTGAAATCTTCACAATTTATGTTCTGCCTCGGCTCTAGCTGGTCCCTTCATTCAGGGTCCCTGACTTCCCGCAACAATATATCATTAAAACTTTTCAAATAAGAACAGCAATGAGAGATCATTACACCCTTGTTATAATTGCTGAAATTCAACACTGACAATACTTATTTATTGCTGGTATAAATGCTGAATGGCTCAGTCACATTGGAAGACAGTTTGTCAATTTCTTACAAAACCGAACATATTTTTTCTAAGTAAATGATCCAGTAATAACATTGCTTGATATTTACCCAGAGGAAATGAAAACTTACATCTACACAAAATCCTGTGCACGAAAGTTAATAGCAGTTTTATTCATAATTGCCCAAAAATTGAATCAACTGAGATATTCTTTAATAGGTCATGGAAAAATGAATATTGTCATTCATTCTTCCCCTACAGAACAAAGATTGTAAAAAATCACATTGATTTTAAAAGACTGACAAATATCTTAAATCTCATCTGCATAATTAAAGAAACCAATATGCATGGTGTTCTACAAGATGAAACAGTCAAACTTAAAATAAAAATTGGTTATGGTGAATACTGCTTTCTTTAAAACATATATAGAATTTATATAAAATGTCAGGTAAGAGTAAAAATGTTTTATTGTGTAAATGGTGTAAATGAGTTATATAACATCCTTCTTCATCCTTCATTTCCTATAAAGATAATGATGCCTACTTCTCAGAGTCACTTAATGAGTAAAAGGGAAATAATGTATATAAAATGTATTTGATAAGTTTTGTTTTCTTTTACAGCTCCTATGTATGTTGAAACACACATGCACACATACACACAGGAATCTGAGCTTCTAGTTACAGTTTTCCAAGTCAAACTAGGGAAAAAGTGCAGCCTTTCTCAGGAATGGAGATAAATTAGCTAAATACTAATTGGTTTGTAGCTAGACCGAAAACCCTCAATCTGCTGTATACTTAGGTTGTATAATAGACACTCTCAAAGTGTAAAACATCTCACAGTTCCAGACTCTGTAAATGTCCTGACGTTCTTTTATTCACAGGGGTGAGCACTGAGAATGTCTGGAAGAAAGAGGCAAAGCTCTACACCAGGAGTGGTCAAACACTTTCATTTCCTGGGAATAGTATAAAAGATTCTGCAATCTAGATAAGCCACTTTTCATAGATTGAATCCTCTCTAAAGGGCATGTGAACTGTTGATAGCCATCGACTCCACAAACCAGTTGATTTTCTCAATTCCAAATGCCTTGTGTGTCTAATATCCACTTTCATTTTCCACTCCTAGTGGAAATAATGTTGATATTGTTCTGCTGTCAGTTGAAATGTGCAAATGGAAACTTAGGAGGAAATTTGTTCTGACACTACAAACAGTAGATAATTTTAGTCTGTTTATTCTGATGAGGAAACTGATGTGTCTCTTTTGTTATTTCCTTCTCTCTGTTGTTATTACTGTCATCTAATTTTGAAAGCACAGCGTGAAAAATAATAGTGGTAGTGGTTGTTGGAATGTTTTATAGGAGAAGTCAGTTTATGTTTTCCTTTGCTTTATTAATAAAAAATATTTTACATATATATGTGGTACATATGAGTACTTGTTACATGCGTAGCATGAGTAATGATCAAGTTCATGGTTTTTTTTTTTTTTTAAGACAGAGTCTCACTCTGTCACCCAGGCTGGAGTGTAGTGGCGAGATCTCGGCTCACTGCAACTTCTGCCTCCTGGGTTCAAGTGATTCCCCTGCTTCAGCCTCCCAAGTAGCTGGGATTACATGTGCATGCAACCACACCTAGCTAATTTTTGTACTTTTATTAGAGACGGGCTTTCACCATGTTGGCCAAGATGGTCTCGATCTCTTGACCTCGTGATCTGCCCACCTCAGCCTCCCAAAGTGCTGGGATTACAGGCGTGAGCCACCGCATCCGGCCAAGTTTATGTTTTAAGTAGCCTATAGCCACTGGGCCTGAAGAAAGCTTGATGGTGTTGTAAGTTACCGTCTATCCCTTGTCTTCTGGGGTGGCAAACAGCAGCCATTAGGTTACACATCCAACACTGAATCCCACATAGTCGGATGGAAACATCACAGGTACTTCACTTCAGGATAAAAACTCCACACTCTTTGCAAGATAATTCTTTTATTCAATATTCAAAAAAAGAAAATTCTTATTTGCAGCTACCTCCAGCTAGGGAATGAGTTTAGTACAGGTATAATCTAACCATGTGGAGTTTACATTCTAGATGCAAAAATAAATGGCAAGTGAATAAACTATTGATATAGTGTTTACGTATCTTATATGATCACTTATAGCAATGTTATAACAATATTATAAAGAAGAAAAAAAGTGCTGGGATAAAGAAAGTTAATGGTATGAGGTATGCGAGATTTATTTTAGGAAGGGTCTCAGCAAAGTTCTGTTAAACGTGACATTTAGGCTAAAACATTAAATAAAACAAGCAAGCAGGGTAGAGGAGGAGGCGAATCTTTCAAACAGAAGTAACATCAGGTCAACAATCTCTGAGCTGCAAACAGCTTAGTATGCTTCAAACTCTAAAAATATAAGATGAACAAGGTGACAGTCTATGAGTAAAGGTGGAAGTTATGCAACACAGAGGTGAATAAACAGTGAGTCATATAATAAAGAGCTGACTTATTGAAGATTTACGAATGAAGTTCCAGACTTACTTTTATGCACTGGCTGACCATTGAAATATTTAAACAGGAAGCAACAGACTTAACCTTTAGATTTTAAAGGAACTAATTCTTACTACTAAATTATAAATGGATGACAATGGGTGATGGCTGAGTGTATTCAAGAGTGAGAAAATGCTGGCCTGGATAATGATAGAATAGTGTGGAATGGGTGTGGAGAGCAGAACCCATTCAAGACCTGATATGGAAACGGAACTGATAAAATGTGTTGAAGGATGGGATGTAGAAATGAGGAAAAGCGTGTAGTTGACATTGACATCTAGATTTCGGGTATGAGTATTCGGAATGTGGTGGCTTCATTTTCTATGGTAGGAACACTTAAAGCAGAGGCAGTGGAAATCAAAGTCATTTTATAGTTAAATTCAGTTTGAAATATCTCAGAATCAACTAAAATAGCCAAGTACTGATGCATATTTTTGTTATTCAGATGTAAGTTCATAGAGTAACATCAGCGAAAAAATTTATTTATCTCAAGAATGAAAGAGATTCCCTTGAGAAGAAGGAGAAAAAGCAGAAGAAAGCACATGATGGTATTCTCAGCAAATCAATGTTCAGTGCTTGAAAGCAGTTTAAATCCTATGCCTTTTTGATTTATCCAGGTACATATGACAAAGAATTGTGTGTGTGTGTGTGGACACTCTCTCTATATATAGACTCCTTAATTGAGCTGTTTGTCTTTTATTGCTGTTGAAATACTATAGACAGCATCCTAAGTTTAAAACCGTATTTCTTTGAGGAAAAAAAAAACCTTCATAGTTTACGAAATCTTGGAGATTTCCAGATTTTTCTATTTAACACTTGCATTTTCACTGAATAACTGCACAACGTTTAGTTTCTTTTGGCTAGTGGAGGCAAAAATTGAAATTTTAAAAGCTAGGCCACAGAGGAAGAGAGTTTCTTTTTTTTTTTCCTCCAGCAAAATATGCACAAACCTAATTTTGCTTTGCAATTTCTATTTGCTTCTGCCAAAGTCACACTTCTCAGGAATAATACTGTATATAAATCCCTTTATAATGCTGGTGCTTGAGGTAAGGATGTTCCAGCCAGATAAGTAGAAGAAACCAGTCTTTTTAGGAGATCAATGTGTTATAACAGATTTTGACTGAATATGGTAGTTGTGTTTGGGTAAAAAATAGAATCAGGGTGTTTTCACAGATAAAAAGAACTTTACTCTCCATCCAGTCTCAATTTTACAGAAAACAAAATTGGAGTTCTCAAAGGTTAAGTTGATTTCTCAAGTCACATAGCTCATTAGTGGCAAATGTGGAACTTGAACTCAAATTTTCAGATTGGGGCCACTGTATCATACAACCTAATTTGACCCAGCACACATTAAGTATCTGATGACTAGCTATTGCATCAATGAGTTCCTACTGAGTCTGTTCGGCTTTTGGCAAAATAGCTGCTTAATTGGAGCTGTAATACTTTCTATAAAGTAAAATGTATCTTAAAGTCTACAGGAGGTCTCTTCAGAGTTTAAGACTATAGGATCATCTTAGGGGAAGAGGCAAATCCAAATGCAGTTTTACTTTCTTCAACTGCAGTAGATGTCATTCGTCCTAGGTGTTGAGCAACTTCTTCTTTGACACTATAAGTCTGAGGTTAAGAATATCAGGGTTTAGAGAAGCAAAAAATCAATCATCTCCACCTCACACACAACCCTAAGTTTTTTAAAATTGCAGATGTTAGGAGTAACTTTGGATAAAATTACAGTACATAAATTCAGATGTGCAAGGATTACATTTTCTCTATAATTGATTGTATTTATTCTTTAAATTCCTTTAAAGTTTTATTTATGTTTTATTCTTATAGATTTAGAGGTATGAGTGCAGTTTTGTTACATGAGTATAATGCATAGTGTTCAAGTCTGGGCTTTTAGTATACCCATCATCCAAATAGTAAACATTAAATATACATTCTTCCCAGCACCACATCGCACTTATTCCAAAATTGACCACATAGTTGGAAGTAAAGCACTCCTCAGCAAAGGTGAAAGAACAGAAATCACAACAAATTGTCTCTCAGACCACAGTGCAATCAAATCAGAAATCAGGATTAAGAAACACTCAAAACCACACAACTACACGGAAACTGAACAACCTGCTCCTGAAGGACTACTGGGTAAATAATGAAATGAAGGCAGAAATAAAGATGTTCTTTGAAACCAATGACAACAAAGACACAAGGTACCAGAATCTCTGGGACACATTAATAGCAACTGTGTAGAGGGAAATTTATAGTGCTGGATGCTCACAAGAGACAGCAGGGAAGATCTAAAATGGACACCCTAACATCATAATTAAAAGAACTAGAGAAGGAAGAGTAAACAAATTCAAAAGCTAGCAGAAGGCAAGAAATAGCTAACATTAGAGCAGAACTGAAGGAGATAGAGACACAAAAAACTCTTTAAAAGATCAATGAATCTAGGAACTGGTTTTTTGAAAAGACCAATGAAATAGACTGCTAGCAAGACTAATAAAGAAGAAAAGAGAGAAGAATCAAATAGACTCAATAAAAAATGATAAAGGGAATATCACGACCGATCCCAGAGAAATACAAACTACCATCAGAGAATACTGTAAATATCTCTATGCAAATAAACTAGAAAATCTAGAAGAAATGGATAAATTCCTGGACACATACACTCTCCCAAGACTAAACTAGGAAGAAGTTGAATCCCTGAGTAGACCAATAACAGGCTCTGAAATTGAGGCAATAATTAATAGCCTACCAACCAAAAAAAAAGTCCAGGACCAGATGGATTCACAGCTGAATTCGACCAGAGCTACAAAGAGGAGCTGGTACCATTCCTTCTGAAACTATTCCAATCAATAGAAAAAGAGGGAATCCTCCCTAACTCGTTTTATG
>NW_012101343.1:4106952-4133217 GCF_000951045.1 Mandrillus leucophaeus
GACAAATGGGATCCAATTAAACTAAAGTGCTTGTGCACAGCAAAAGAAACTGCCATCAGAGTGAACAGGCAATCTACAGAATGGGAGAAAAGTTTTGCAATCTACCCATCTGACAAACAGCTGATATCCAGAATCTACAAAGAACTTAAACAAATTTACAAGAAAAAAATTAACCCCATCAAAAAGTGAGCAAAGGATATGAACAGACACTTTTCAAAAGAAGACATTTATGTAGCCAACAGGCATATGAAAAAAAATGCTCATCGCTAGTCATCAGAGAAATGCAAATCAAAACCACAATGAGATACCATCTCACACCAGTTAGAATGGCGATCATTAAAAAGTCAGGAAACAACAGGTGCTGGAGAGGATGTGGAGAAATGGGAATGCTTTTACACAGTTTGTGGGACTGTAAACTAGTTCAACCATTGTGGAAGACAGTGTGGTGATTCCTCAAGGATATAGAACTAGAAATACCATTTGACCCAGCCATCCCATTACTGGGTATATACCCAAAGGAGTATAAATCATAATACTATAAAGACACATGCACACATATGTTTACTGCGACATTATTCACAATGGCAAAGACTTGGAACCAACCCAAATGTCCATCAATGATAGACTGAATTAAGAAAAATGTGGCACATATACACCATGGAACACTATGCAACCATAAAAAAAGATGAGTTCATGTCCTTTGTAGGGACACGGATGAAGGTGGAAAGCATCATTCTGAGCAAACTGTCGCAAGGACAGAAAACCAAACACCGCATGTTCTCACTCGTAGGTGGGAATTGAACAATGAGAACACTTGGACACAAGGCGGAGAACATTACACACCAGGGTCTGTTGTGGGGTGGGGAGATTGGGGAGGGATGGCATTAGGAGCAATACCGAATGTAATTGATGAATTAATGGGAGCAGCAAACCAACATGGCACATGTGTAAATATGTAACAAACCTGCATGTTGTGCACATGTACCCTAGAACTAAAAGTATAATAATAAAAAAGTAAACATTTGTACCCAATGAGTAATTTTCATCCCTTCCCTCTTCCTAGCCTCCCACATTTACAAATCTCCAATGTCTAGTATTCCATTATATATGTCCACATGTATCCATTGCTGGGCTTACGTTTGCAAGTGAGAACATGTAGTATTTGACTTTCTGTTTGTGATTTATTTCACTTAGGATAATGGCCTTCAGTTGCATCCATGTTGCTGAAAATGACATAATTTCATTCTTTTTATGACTGAGTAGTATTCCATGGTATGTATATACCACATTTTCTTTATCCGGTCATCTGTTGATGGACACTTAGGTTGATTTCATAGCATTGCTATTGTGCAAAGTGCTGCAATAAACATGTGAGCTCAGGTGTCTTTTTTTCTTAACGATTTCTTTTCCTTTTGGTAGATACCAAGTAGTAGGCTTGCTGGATCAAATGGTAGTTCTATTTTTAGCTCTTTGAGAAATCTCCATATTGATTTTGATAGGAGTTGTACTAATTTACATTCCCACTGTGTATACGCATTCATTTTCTTCACTTGCTTGCCAACATCTCTTGTTTTCTAATTTTTTAATCTAATAGCCACTCTAATTGGTGTGATATGGTATCTTATTGTGGTTTTAATTTGTGTTTCTCTGATGATTAGTGATGTTGAGTATTTTTTTCCTGTTTGTTGGCCACTTGTATGTCTTCTTTTGAAAAGTATGTGTTCATATCTTTTGCCCACTTTTTGATGGAGTTACTTGTTTTTTTTCTTATTAAGTTGTTTGAGTTCCTTGTAGATATTGGATATTAGTCCTTTGCTGGATGGGTACTTTGCAAATATTTTATCCCATTCTTTAGGTTGTCTATTTGTTGATTATTTATTTTGTTATGCAGAAGCATTTTAGTTTAATTAAGTCACATTTGTCTATTTTTGGTTTTGTTGCATTTGCCATTGAGGTCTTTGTCATAAATGATTTGCCTAGGCCAATGTCCAGAGGAGTTTTTTCTAGGATTTCTATAGTCTCAGTTCTTACATTTAAGTCTTTAATCCATCTTGAGTTAATTTTTTTGTAATTTTTATTATTTGCTATGTGTCCCAATTCTAAGAGTTATGTAAAATTCAGTCTTGGTCAATTGACCTTCTCTATTCATTTCCTGAATCACAAACAGGTTACAATAGCTTACTCAGTGATACTGGGTAGAACAGGAGTAGAAGTGTGAGGGTGAAGGTGTGATGGGTTTAAGAGAGGAAAATTGGCTAAGACATTCTTGTTATATTTTGCCTTCACTAATTCGTTCATTTATACTTTTCCTGAATGCCCCTGTTCCTTACCTGCCACCAATTACCTAAATGCCACTTAAGTTCCACTGATAGGGTGACAAAGATGGGTCTCCCACTGATGAATATTATCTATTGCAATACTCCCAAAAATACCCCCTAAGATGTTCACTAGACAGCTCCTTCTACACTGGGATCATGTGGGTTTTGCACATCTATTATGTAATTCGGTGCTGTCCCACATTTCCTCTGCCCTTAGATCCCCAAACCTATTATTAGTTTCTTCTCACCACCATCCCTAGGGATTCCTAGAGGGTAGAGACAGGTGAATCATCAGCCTCTAAGCTGTCTTTAGTTCTCTCACTAACACTTCTTCACCCACTGAGATTGTAACTGAACCTGAGGCTGGCATGGTCTGGCAACTCATATATGTTTCCAGATCTGGTTTTTAAACCCAAATTATATTAGAATGTGAAGTTTTCCAACCCCAAAGTCATTTATCAGGTTTTCTACAAAAACGAATGTTTAAGGAGTAAGAGCAAGAGGTACATGAAAACTGAGTTTTTGCTTTTGTTTTGTTTTGTGTTTTTATTTTTGCCCATATGTGCTCTAATTTTTATTTGCTATACATATTCAACTGAATATTTCCATTTGTGATGAAAACATGTTAATTTACTGTAAGATGATTGTTTCCCCAGCAGTGTCATTTGGGTGGCCCCTCTGTGCTACTGAATAATTTTTCAATAAACTTTTTATTTTAGAAAAACTGAAAATATAGTACAGTGGTTTCACATTTACCCCATGCCTAGTATACATTCTTGTTATCATGTTACATCACTATAGTGCCTCTGTCACAACTAGTAAACTAATATTGGCAGGTAATTATAAGATAAACTCTATACTTGATTCAGTTTTTCTTAGTTTTTTCCTAAGAAAACTTTTTTGTTGTTATTGCTCCAGGATACCACATTACTTTTTAGTCGTCATGTCTCCTTAGGTTATTTTTTACTTTGATAATTTATCAGATTTTTTTCTTGCTTGTGATAACCTTGACAATTGTGAACAAAAACTTGTTAGGTATTTTGTAGAATGTTCATTATTTGAGATTTGACTAGTGCTTTTCTCATAATTAGAATGAGGTTATGCGTTTCTAGAAAGATGACCATGGAGGTTAAGTGCCATTCTCAGACCAACAAAGCAAAAGTTCGCTTTATCAACTTGACTTATCGCTAATTATGTTAACTTTAACCACCTAGTAAAGGCAGTTTTTGTCAGTTTTCTCTATTGTAAAGTTGCTTATTTTTTCCCTTTCCATACCATACATTTTGGAAGAAAGTCATTATGTATAGCTCACACTTAAAAGGTTGAAAGTTATGCCGCATGTCCCTGAGAACAGAATCTATATTAGTTATTTGGAATTTTTCTGCATGCATGGAGGATTTGTCTCACCCTACCCTCAATTAATTTATTAATTGAATCATTCATTTGTATCAATATGGACTGATGCGTATTTATTTTATACTATAAATTATCATTTAATGCTACACTATTTCATTGCTCAAGACATTCTATAGTTGGCCATTTGGAGTTCATTTAGTTGGCTTCTGTGTCCCTTTGTCATATCCCCATCATATTGAGCACTTCTTTATTTTTTTGGAGCTATAAAATACTCTGGTCTCATCTTGCATGTTATTCTCTCCAACCCTAGAATCAGCTATTTTTCTAAAGAGCCCTGACTCCTTTATTGAAGAATCCTATCTGAAATCAAGATCTGTGCGCTAGATGTACCCAGTATAAATGAATGACATCTCACCAGGCAGAGCTAGGAAATATGTATTTGCACAAATAATTATACCTGTGTATTTTCTATATATTTTCATCAGAATCTGTTAAGCTAAATGCAAGTTATAATGATGTCTCCATCTTCATCCAGTACCACATGGTTCATTCAATAAAGATTTAGGGTTAACACCTAAAGGGAACCTACATAATAAAAGTATGAGGAAACATATTACTTATGTTTACTTTATGCATGGTTGATATCATGTTGCTTACATATGAGTCAGTATCACCTAGTACTTAAGAGCACAGACTCCGGAACTGCTGTGCCTGTGTTTGAATACTGCCTCTGCCAATTGCTAGCTGTGTGACCTCATGCAAATTGCTTAATGTCTCTGTTCTGCAGTTACCTCACTTGTGGAATAAGGATGATAATAATACTTAACCTACAGAGTTATATGTGAAGGTTATAAACTCAATCATATGTAAAACGGCTTCACATGTGGTCCTCTGATCTATTGTCCATAATGTTTATTATATTAAAATCTTATGTCAAATCATGCTTCATGTCATTAGATGAAAATAAATTGAAATGCATATACGTGAAAGTTAGCCACGTATCTATGACATAGGAGTCACTGTTCTATTGGTATGGGCATAGCTTCATTTTAATAATCAGGAAAAAGAATGAATTTTGGATTAAATTATATATTATTATTTTATCGAAATCCAGCAAGGAGTGATTTTTGTGAAAATTATTAAAATTCTCTATCCTGATAATTTTTCTGAAGAAAGGAGCTAAAAGATAGTTATATAACAGGACTGTTAAAAGCATTACTGAGATTACATAGGGAGATAAGTGGAACAAAATAATAGTATAATTCAGTAAGTCACTTATTCTAAGATCTCTGCTAACTATGCACTCACTGTGCTCTGTGACTGGTCTGAATATACTCATGAACTTTCTTACAGCACTTTTATTTTAATAAATGTCTCATGTCCCATTTATTTCTGGTTTACTCCCTTCCTTTACTCTGTTTTTTGGAAAGCCTTTTGGGAAGGACGAGCTCTCTCTGCAGCCTGATCGGGGCTCATGATGAGTAAGAACCATGTATTAGTCCATTTTTGCATTTCTGTAAATACCTGAAACTGTGTAATTTATAAAGAAAATAGTTTTAATTGACACATGGTTCTGCAGGTTGTATAGGAAGCATAGCAACTTCTGCTTCTGGGGAAGCCTTAGAAAGTTTCCAATATGGTGAAAGGCAAAGGGGGAACACGTGTCTTATGTGGCAAGAGCAGGAGCAAGAGGGCAGGTGAGAAGGTGCTACTCACTTTTAAATGATCAGATCTTATGAAAACTCACTCAATGACAGTACCAAGAGGAATGGTGCTAAGCCATTCATAAGAAATCCACTCACATGATTCAGGCACCTCCCACCAGGTTCCACCTCCAACACGGGGATAATTCAACTTGAGGTTTGTGTGGGAACACAGATGGAAACCATGTTAAAGCATATCCAAGACATACTCCTTGAACATACTATGTTCAAATTCTTTAAAAATCTTCAATTATTGGATATATGCTATGTCTCCCTTCTTTACCAAATATAAAGTTCTTGTACTCTGACTCAAAATTGTAATTTCTTGGTCAGATGCTAACAAACTCCTTGTAAGCTGAGTGGTATTGATTTGTAAGGCCAGGGTCCAGCCTGTGCTTCTGTCTGCTCAGCTGTGAAAACTCCCAACAAATGTGAGAGGGAATTTTCCAACAAACATCATTCTCTCTCAACTTTACGGCAGACACTAACCTCAATAAACTTTGTAACTATTACTCTTTACTCTCAGAATATACCTGGAAGATTCTCGGTTATGAAGAGCTATATAGTGTTAGATTTCTTTTTTTCTCTCTAATCAGCATTTATAATTCTTAATTTTCTGACCCTTTTATTCAATCATTTATTCACATCTGTTGTCTTTTATCGTTTTATTCAACAGATATTGTTAAGCACTAACATCGTAATAAATGACCTGAGAATACAGGAGGACAGAGGGGAACAAATTGGCTCTAGTGTAGCTTATAATATGTAAGAGGGGAGAGAAACACACAATTAAATGTATAGGTGTAAGTTCATAATTACAAGTTGTGATACATGCTGGTTTAGAAAGACTCCTGTTATGAAAGAGGACATGTAAAATGATAGTTAATTTGTGGGTTAGGGACAGTGTCCCTGAAACAGTGCCGTTAAAATAAAACGTGAAGGAAGATAGGGAAAAATTAAAGACTGGGGGAGGCATAGCTTTTTTTACAGGTAGGTAGAGGAATAGGGACGCACAAGTGAAGTGGGAAAAATGTAATGTTTTTGAAGAATTGAAAGGAACCCAGTGTGGCTAGTGCACCAGAGTCAAAGGGGAGTATCACACAACATGAAATTGGGAATGTATTCATCTGCTTGGGCTACCACAACAAAATACCAGAGAGTGGGTGGCTTGCACAACAGAAATTTCTATTTTTGCAATTCTAGATGACTGAAGTTCAAGATGAAGGTCCAGCAGGTTCGGTTTCTGGTAAGGGCATTCCCCCTGGCGTGCAGAAAGACTCATTCTAGCTATGTCTTCACATGGCTTTTCGTCTGTGTGTGTGGAGGAAGAGAGAGAAAGAGAGAAAGAGATAGCTGTGATCTTTTCCTCTTGTGATCTTTTCCTCTTCTTATAAGAACACCAGTAATACATGATTAGGGCCCCACATTTATGATCTCATTTAACCTTAATTACCACCTTAAAGACCCTATTCCAAATACAGTTACATTGGGGGTTAGGACTTCAGCATAGGAATTGAGGAGGAAAAGGCAGCACAATTCAGTCCATAATAAGAAAATAGCTGGGATCATGTAAGATTCATAAACCATAGGCATAATTTCATATTTCAACTTGGAGAGACATATTAATGAGTTTTCTATTCCATAGTATTACACTGTTGCAAATATTTAAATGTTTACATAATTTCAGCTGTCAAAATTTAGGGGAGTTTTTTTTCTCTGCAAATGTTTTTTAAATAATCTGCATGTTCTCTGCTTTTTGAATCATAATTGGTGACTTTTCTGAATACCCATATTTTAAAATGAGAGAGAAACAAGTACAAACCCTACTTCTGCTTTACTGCTTCTGTGAACTTTGGAAATGTATATAATCTTTTTCAGCCTAAGTGTCTTCATAATTATAGTGGAAAATTCCTCATCCATTTTATAAATTTAGAAAGTACTTAATTCTGTGCTTTCAAATCAATTAGCATCCATGTTAAAAGTTCAACCGTTTTGTATAAAATTGCTAACAGATATTAATCATTTTCCTGTTTTCTTTGAGTACATTGAAGTTAATTAATACCCTTATTTTATTTTCCAGTCTTTTATGAAACCCTTTTTTTTCTTAATATGCTGAATATCTCTGTATTCACTGTGTTCTGATTCCTTGTATCCACTTTTTGTTTTTTCTTGCCTTTTCTTTTATTACATGCTATTACTTCTGTCTGCTTAATGAATGTACCTGCCTATTTCAGTTTTTTCTCTACATGATCAATTGGTTTTTTTCATTTGGTTTGCACATACAAAGCAGATTATCAATCTTAAAATTATTGTCTCTATTGTGTTACATAAATTCTGAATTTAATTATTCATATATATGCCCACAGCATGTAGTTTGTAGTATAATTTTTGAGGCATCTGTTTTGGCAATCAATATGCCTTTGATGTGACTTCCTTTATCGTTCTCAGTTGCTAAGGAGATACTACTTAGTTTCAAAGATTCGTAGGGTAAGGTTAAGATATTTATTGCTTATACCATAATCATGATAAAGTAGACATATTTTTTTGCCCAAGCTACAGCAGCTGTTGATGCTGGGAGTTATCTTAAACATCATCTCATTCAACTTCCTCATTTTATTTTATTTTGAGACAGGGTCTTGCTCTGTTGCCAAGGCCAGAGTGCAGTAGCGCGGTATCAGCTCACTGCAACTTCTGCCTCCCAGGCTCAAGCAATCTTCCCTCCAAGTAACTGAGACTGCAGGCACATGCCACCACGTTTGGCTAATTTTTGTATTTTTTGTAGAAATGAGGTCTCACTATGTTGCCCAGCCACATCTCAAACTCCTGGGCTCAACAATACACCCTCCATGCTCTTTGAAAGTGCCTGGATCATAGGCACGAGCCACTGGGACTGGCCAACTTCCTCATTTTAGACAGGAGGAAAATGGCAAGCAAATCGACTTCTGCAAAATATACAACTAGCTATGAACAGATATAAAGCCCAACTAATAGGTTTTAATTAATTCCACATAATTGTGTTGTTATCTTATAAATAATAACTTACTCTAGTGACAGAAGATCTGTCTAACCACAGTTTTAAATTTTATATAATGACGATTAAAACATGTTTCTCAAATCCAGAGGAAATACAAGTTAGCAGAATTTGGTAGCATTGATCTAGACAGCTATCAATGTAAATATGAAAGATTAGTACTTTAAGGTTATTTTACTTTTTTTTTTAATTATCAAGACAGGTCAGTCATACTTTTCTGTAATAAATTGATCTTTTCCTTTCTCATTTCAAAGACTATAAACACTTCCTAATGCCTTCTTACCCTTTGCCAGAAAACAATGGGAATTAGAAAAAAGAAAGAATCATAAGACTGTGTATTATAGTTTTGACCCATTGACTTAACTATTCAGGATTAGAGTTCCTAAGAACATTTAAAGTATACTCCCCTTGTGGTGTGGTGATTTTTAACTTACTGAGTTATTGGGCAGCTTCCTCCTATTTTTGTCAAATGCCTATAAATCATGACAAAGTCAGTAAATGAACCGTATATTTATGGAAATTTATTTCCTGCTAATTTTTCTTCGTAGTATCCAGGGTGTGCTATTCCACTCTATGAAAATTTTATGTGAGCTGCAGTTAGTAATGTGTAAGATTGAGATTTCACACTTATCAATGCACTACTTTCATGTAAGTTTTGATAGGTGAGGGATATGAGCTAGGTCTGCAAACCTGGATGTGCACACCAAATCACGGATTAGCAAATCACATTTTCTATGAAGGCAGTGGACCACTTCAAAGACAGAGAGGAGAATTTTTTGGAAGGTAAACTGTAGCCCATCATTATAAGTCCTTTATGGGACTTTTAAACATGTAATGAAAAAAATACTCTATGTTTTGTATCACCATCTTAGAAAAGTTTTCCAGAGACCAAAGGTAACAGGAGTCATTTGCAAATTAAAAGAGACTGACCAAAATGTATTAGCATATATATAGTCATTAATATCCAAAGAAAACCAATGGTAAACAATATATTGCAAGCTAGTATGGTATTATTCTGAGACTAAAAGAGCCTTAAGTATTAAGAAGCGTAGAAATAATAGTCTTATTCAAGAAAAGCACAATCTGAAAATCAATTAGATACACGACATGTATGAACTTAGCAAGATATAGTGCATGTAATGACAACCAGCAATGGTTGCCATCATAATATAACATTTGCATATCTTAACTTTTTATGGTTTTGGTAAGAATAATAATTCGTAGTAGATTTTACACTTCCCAAAGGAAAATCTACAATATCACATTTAATCCACCCAACGATAATGTTTTCCAGTGACAGGTTAGCAGCCTTTTATTATCACCATTTTTAGAACAAAAATATTTATCTACAGTGGTCAGTGACAGGATTGGAACTTGAACCTGAGTCCTTTGAGTTCAGAGTTCAAAATATTGTATTCTATTTCATTTCTTAAGAGTGAACTCTTCTGATAATTCACATAAAATAACACACTTAAGTCTTTGTTGATTAGTAATATTTGTGTCCATGTGAGCAAACACATATTTGTATTTTTTCAACAAGTTAGTTTTGAAAATAGCAAAATATTTAAAGTCAAGTTTAAAAATATCAAAATATACTAAAAACTCTTAGCATAACAAACCCCCTTCCGTGCATTCACTTCATGCAGTTTTATTCCTCAGAGACAAACGTTTTTAACTATATTTTATTTTATTTTGTTACTTTATTTTATTCTCTACTCTCAAGGAGCATTCTTGTTGAGGCCATTTTTACTGACATGTAATTTGGATGATTGCCCTCTTTATATCTTTATTTTTTCTTTGCAACTCATGGACTGGTAATATCCTAAGTCCCCATCTGACTGAGGTTTCCAGCAGGGCAAATTCTAGCTAGTAGTGGCCTCTACACCTCAGGTTTCTCCTTTCGTTAAAGAAGAATTTAGTCATATACATGTTTACATCATTTGTTACTCTGACTAAATATATATAAGATTAAGGCATGATGTTTTTTTTTTCTTACAAAACATTATTAAAAACGACTGAGTCTAGAAGTTCCTGTATTGGATTTGGAAACAAGGAATATACTTATAGTTTTAAGAGGCACATTCAAATTTACATGAGAGTAGGTTTGCACTGCCCTCTATCCATTGTCTTATGTTTATCGACAGATTCAAACCCTTGTTAGAAAATATTCATGCTAATAAGAATTGAGAGGGTTCAGAGCAGAAATAACCTTGAGCTAGTCCTTTATTCACCCTTTCACTTTCTTTTCTCATTCCTTTAAAGACCCACCACAAAGCCCCACAGATGTTGAAGGGGAAAGCCTGCCACCAAGTAACACTAACACACTAAACCGAGCATTTTACTGCATTTTCTTACCACAAAAGTCATCTCATCTCTTTATATCTCAAGATGTTTCAAAATCAAAATAAATTGCTTTGCATCTTACAGGCATTTAGGTATTTTGTAGCCCTTTGGCCACAAAACTACTTAAGATGATATCACAACAGTCTGTTCACTTTCTTTTATTTCAGTGTCTAATAGAAGCTGAAATTCCTTTCCCATATTTTTGAAGGTGTAGTCCAGTTCTGGAATGAGTTTATCAGTGGACATCAAAATCTAAAAACAGATGTGTTCAAATGAAAGAAAATTTTATGGAGTTCATCATCAATTGAGGCTGCTGGATATCAAGATATAAAGATATAGACACTATCACAAAGAATATATGGCTTGTTCTTTGGCACACATTTAGTAATGTGCCTTAGAATCCTGTGAAATATTAATGAATCCCTTTGAGGTAATTTGTTTCCAATAATTAGTCCAGTGGAGTCCATAATATAAAAAATGACAGGAGGTCTGAAAATAAAAACTATATTCTGAATTCATAGGTTAGGAAAGTCAGGACTATATGAATTGTATATTTTTACGAAAAAACTAACCCTTTTTATTTTTATTCATTTATTTTTATTGATATATAATATTTTACATATTTATGGAGTACATATCATATTTTGTTGCATTCATAGAATGTGTGATAATCAAGTCAGGGTGTTTGGAGTATCTATCACCTTGAATATTAATTGTTTCTATGTGTTGGGAACATTTCAAGTCTTCTAGCTGTTTTGAAATATGCAATACATGATTACTAATTATTACCACTGCATGCTGCTATGACACATTAGAACTCATACTTCCTATCTAATGCATGTTTGTACTAATGAACCAACCTCTCTTCATCTCCCCGCTTCCTCCCACCCATGTAACTTACTCAGACTCATATTTATCATTCTACTCTCTACCCCCATGAGATCAACTTTTTAAGCTCCCATATAATGAGTCGTGAGAATATGGGAAATTGATCTTTCTGTGTCTGGCTTGTTTTACTTAACATAATAATCTGAATTTCATTCATATTGCTGCAAATGACATGATTTTATTTTGTTATAGCTAAATAGCATCCTACTGTGTGTGTGTGTGTGTGTACTCATTTTCTTTATTGTTCATCTGTTGATAGGCACTCGGTTTGATTCCACATTTTGCTATTGTTTTCCATAGTGTTTCCGTTAATTTTCATTCTCACCAATGCTGTATAGGAGTTCTCTCTTCTCTGTATCTTTGCCAGCATTTGTTTCCTTTTTTTTTTTTTTGTCTTTTTAAATAATATCCATTATAATTGATGGAGGATGGGATGCTACTGTTGTTTTGACTTACATTTCCTTGATGACTAGTAATTTTGAGCACTTTTTTCACATGTGTATTGGCCATTTGTATGTCGTCATTTGAAAAATATGTATTCCTGTGCTTCGCCTACTTTTTAATGTTTTTTTTTCACTGTTGAGTTGCTGAGCTCCTTGTATATTTTGAATATTAATCCTTTGTTGAAGTAATAGTTTGAAAATATTTTCTCCATTTAAAGTTGTCTATCCAATCTATTGATTGTTTCCTTTGTTATACAGACAATTTTAAATTTGACTAAGTCCTATTTGTTCTTTTTTTGTTTTTATTTTCTGTGCTTTTGAGGTCTTAGCCATAAAATCTTTGTTTAGATCAATGTTCTGAAGTATTTTTCTATGTTTTCTTCTGCTGGTTTTATAGTTTGAGATCTGATATTTAAGTCTTTAGTTAATCTTGAGTTGATTTTTGTATATGGTGAGAGGGATCCAATTTCATTCTTCAGTCCATTGATATTTATTTTTTCCAGGATAATTTAGTGTGTCCTTTCCCCAATATATATTCTTTGCCCTATCATAATGAGGGAAATTCAAAACACCATTACACAAACACTATGGGAATAATTTTTGCAGGCAAGATTGATTGATTAATAGAAGCTCAAATCAGTGAGTGGAAGTTCCCAGAGAAACATAATACTTGCACACTCACATAGTATCTCCTCCAAGATGCATATTAATTAGACAAATAAAAATGACAACCATGCTATAAAGAAAGCCAACAGTCACCACTCTAATCAATTGATTAGCTGTGCATCAGCTATAGTAAGATATGTAGAGATTATGTACTCCTGGATATGATGCACTAAGAAGGGTATATTACTTCTATGATATTCAACGTAACCATGAAGAAATCAGAAAAACCCATATTCTACAAAATACTTGACCAGCAATATTTAAAAGTGCAAAGGTAGTGGGCGAATTGAGAATCTGTTATAGATTATAGCAAACAAAGGAAATTAAAATTAAATGCAATGTGGGAACTGGAAATACATTCTGAAAACAAAAAATACATAAGTAGAAAACCTAGTATAATGTTAATGGAAGCTATAATTTAATTAATGCTATTGTGAAAATAATGATTTTATTATTGTATGTTTTAATAACTGCATTATGGTTATATACGCACACACTTGAACACACACACATTACAAATGCTCAGAGACTGAGCATTTGTGTATATAATTGTATAAGCATTATCTGTATAATTTCGTAATCATCTATAAGATTCTGTCAAATGTACAGTTATTTCCAAATACAAAGTTAAAAAAATGTTATTCTACATACTTGTAAATAAGGATACAGTGATGATAAGAAAATATCTTAGTATACTTTTCTATGGTACATTCTACCATGCATTCAGGAAAATACAACAATTATAAATATGCATCTCCATACATCACCACAAAATGAATACAGCCATACAACTACCATTCAAGTTAAGAAATAGAGCATTATTTCTAGCACTCTAGAGATATGCCTGTATGTCCTCCCGCATTAGTTTGTTCTCACATTGCTACAAAGAAATATCTGAGACTGGGTAATTTATAAAGAAAAGGTTTAATTTATTCATAGTTCCACAGGATATACAGAAAATGTGACAGCACCTGCTTCTGGGGAGACCTCAGGGAGCTTTTACTCAAGGCAGAAGGCAAAATGGGAGCCAACATCTTACATGGCAGGAGCAGGAGGAAGCGAGGAGAGAGATGTTACACGTTTTTAAACAATCATATCTCATGAGAGCTCACTCACTATACATTACCCAGTAACATTATGAGAGCTCTGACCTCATTATCCAATCAGCTCTCACCAGGCTTCTCCTCCCACGTTGGGGATTACAATTCGGCATGAAACTTGAATGCGGGCACAGATCCAAACCATATGACCTTCTAATAACTCAATCCTCTCTTCTCACTAAAGAAAACATAGTACTGCCTTCTAGTACTGTAAAAACTACTTTGTTTTTGCCTTTAATATAATTGAATGCAACCCTTTACCGTATATGCAGCAATTAATGAGAGTTGTCTTTATTTTTTATTTGTTTCTTTGGTTTTTACCGACTGTTGACTTTGTAATTCTTTCTAATTTTAACCATTCTGGTACATCCAGTTTTCACTATTATTAATGACATATTAGTGTGGCACATTTGTCACAACTAATGAGCCAATATTGGGACATTACTAACTAAGCTCCACACTTGATTTAGATTTTCAGTTTTCTTCATATATGTCTGTATGTATGTGTGTATATATACACATATATGTATACATATATGTATGTGTATATATACACATATATGTATACATATATGTATGTGTATATATACACATATATGTATACATATATGTATGTGTATATATAATACACATTAAAATTAGAATTAGAATTATACATGTATAGGCCAGGCACGGTGGCTCACGCCTGTAATCCCAGCACTTTGGGAGGCCAAGGTGGGCGGATCACGAGGTCAGGAGATGGAAACCATCCTGACTAACACCATGAAACCCAGTCTCTACTAAAAAATGCAAAAAATTAGCCGGGCGTGGTGGCGGGCGCCAGTAGTCCCAGCTCTCAGGAGGCTGAGGCAGGAAAATGGTGTGAACCTGGGAGGCAGAGCTTGCAGTGAGCCGAGATTGCACCACAGCACTCCAGCCTGGGTGACAGAGCGAGACTCCATCTCACACACACACACAAAAGAATATATATGTATATTATATATATATTATATATGTATAATATATATGTATATATATAAGAATACATATTATATATAATATATATGTACACATGTGTACATAAATATATAATATATATGTACACATGTGTACATAAATATATAATATATATATTATATGTACTCTAATTCAGCATACCATAAAGAATGCCACATTACATTTAGTAGTCATATCTCCCCTTAGGTTCCTCTTTATTGAGATAGTTTTCCATAATTTCCTTGTTTCAACAGTTTTGAGAAATTAGGTATTTTGTAAAATGTCCATCAATTGGGAGTTGACTGATATTTTCCTCATGATTTGATTGGGGTAATGTGTTCTTGGAAGTTAGACCACAGAGATAAAGTGCTATTCTCCTGACGTTAATTCAGTGATGCACACTGTTAATGTGACTTATCTCTGTTGCTATTAATTGAAATCCCTTGCCTGGAGGGGATTCACCACTGAAAAGTTATTCCTCTTTTTCCCTCGTTTCAATACTGTACTCTTAGAAAGGAAGGCACAAGGCAAAGCCCGCACTTAAGAAGTGAATAGGTATATCCTATATCCTTGGGGTAAGGATATGTACATAAATTATTTGGAATTCTGAACAGGAGATTTGTGTGTTCTTCCCTATATATTTGTTCATTTAATTAATGATGTTAGTACAAACTCATTGACATTTATTTTATATTTTGGGTTAAAATACAATAGAATTTAATGTATTGTCTTGCTGACAGTGGCCAACAGGAGCCCTTTCTGTTGTCTCTGGTGTGCATTTAACGTACCCTAATCTATGTGAAGGTATTGCTTTTCTGTTTTTTTTAAGACCTTCTTATTTTCTCAGACTACAACAAGCTCCAAGCTTACCTGTAGATTTTCTGCTCTAGCTCTAGAATCTGTCATTTCTGTAAGAATCCTTCATCATTTTATTAGAAGACAGTATTAAAAGCCAAGTTCTGAGGGGGACAAGATGACTAACTAGACACAGCCAGAAATTGCCACCCTCATCAATAGAGACCAACATACTTTGGGCAGCTCTCTGGTGAGAAAATACCAAGAGTTGATAGGTGACATAGATAATGAAGCTGAAGTGGGAAGAAGCTGGGAACCCTGCATGAGATTGCCAAATACTAGAGCTAGTTCTCGGCCTGGAGTGGTTCCTAGGGAAAGAGTGAATGAAGGGACAGAAGGACAGCCTACTCTCACTGCAGACCTTTGGGATCCAAGCTACAAGAGATTCTACACTCCCTCAGACCTTTGAACTGGCAGAGGGATCAGTCCAGAGAGTAGGCATAGACAAAGTTCCAGCCTGCACAGAGGGAAGCTGCAGTGAAATGTAGTCATAAGTGCACATCTTCCATGGCTGTCTATCTCTCTCTGAGTATCTCTAGCCTCATCTGGCCATTGGGCCAAGTGAGGGCAGGTTTGACTTTCCCTGTCCTATACATATATATTCTAAATTCTAATTACTGTCAGGAGAATAGCCCTTCCCAGGGCTCTTGCCTAGCTGCCCCATAGGAGCATGCACATAGTGCAGACTCTGCTGTCCAGCCTGGGTGCTTTCCCATCACCTCCAACTGAATGTTTTCTCAGTGGCCTGGAAGCACTTCAGATCCTCTAGCACAGCCAGTGACTGGTCCTGAGGTTCCAGAGGACAGAGCTGCAGGCTGGACCTGGCACCCCACGGTGGCACTGTGTGTCTTGTGTGTACTGAGCTGATTTCTTTTGCTGGCACCCAAGTTGAAGAGAAACCTCCATTCTTAGAATATTGAGAATGGCGAGACGCATAAATTTGTGGGCTGGTGTTGGAGTGGGGCATGCCTCCCTTCACAGGGCTGGCCCAGGAAGGGTGTGGCCTATCTCCCAACCAAGTTCTGTGCTCAAAGGGGCCCTGCAGCCAGGACCACATGAAAAAGAAATACAGTCATAGTGCCAGTGGTCAGAGAACTCCCCCAAGGCCCAGGAGCAGACTAGTGAGAGATTATCTCTTAATTCACACCCGCAGAACACAGCTGTGAATGTGTGGAAGTAGAAATACAAAATGATTGAGTATAGCATGATTGAGTACAAACCTACGTGTCAGCGATTACTCTTAAGCACTGTCCACTGGATTGCAGTGGATAATTGCAACACCAAAAACATTCTGCCAATTAAAATACCACCACCTTACAGGTTTTCACTATTGTATAATGTTTGTTGTTTGTTGTGGGCTTATTACATATGACCTTTATAATGGTGAGGTATATTCCATTTATACCTAATTTGTTGACAATTTTTATTATAAAAAGGCATTGAATCTTGTTAAATATATTTTTACAATTATTGAGTTTATTATATGATTTTTCTCCTTCATTCTGTTAATATGGTGTATTACATTGATAGATTTGTGTATGTTAAACCATCCTTACATCTCAGAGATAAATCCTACTTGATCAAGGTTTATAAACATTTCAAAGTGCTATTGAATCAGTTTGTTAGCATTTTATTGAGGATTTCACAACTATGTTCAACAGGAATATTGACATATAATTTTTTTTGTCATACCCTCAATCTATTTGGAAATTTTTGAGCTACATAGATCTGTAAGTTCATTTCTGTGGTTTTGGAAAGTTTTGTGTTACTTCTTCAAATGATCTTTATACTTTTGTCTCTCTCTCTCTATTCCCTCTGAGATTCCCATAATATGTATATTGGCTTGTCTGATGGTGTCCCATAGGTCCTGAAGTATTTCCTCACTCTTTTTTTTAATGCATTTTTTGTTTTGTTCCTCTGAATGGGTAATCAAATTATCTGTCTCTAAGTTTACTGATTCTTTATCTGATTGATTAAGTCTGCTGTTCAAGTTCTCTGTTGTACTTTTTTTTCCCTTTATTTCAGACACTGTACTCATTAGCTCCAGGATTTATTTTTGCTTCTTTTTTTATGGGGTGTGAGAGTGTGTGTGTGTGTGTGTGTGTATATATATATATCTGGCAACCTCTGCCTCATGGGTTCAAGTGATTCTCCTGTCTCAGCCTCCCAGACAGCTGGGACTACAGGTGTGTACCACCACTCCTGGGTATGTTTTTATTATTTTATATATATATATATTTTAGATGGAGTCTCATGCTATCATCCAGGCTGGAGTACAGTGGCAGAATCCTCTGGCAACCTCTGCCTCATGGGTTCAAGTGGTTCTCCTGTCTCAGCCTCCCAGACAGCTGGGACTACAGGTGTGTACCACCACTCCTGGGTATTTTTTTTTAATATTATTATTATTATTATTATTTTGTTAGTTGTCTGTATGCTCTTGTAGCTCATTGAGTTTCCTTGATTATTCTTTGATTATTTTGGATTTTTTTTTCAGACATCTCATAGATATCTATTTTTGAGGGGGTAAGCCACTGGAGCTTTATTTTGTTGCATTGGAATTATCATATTTCTTTTACTCTGTGTGTTTTTCATGCCTTGTTATGCAGTTTTTACTTATGAAGAAGCAGCCAATTTCTCCTATTTTTACTAAGTGGCTTTGGGAAAGAAAGACTTTCCCTAGTGAAACTAGCTAAAAATACTGAGGGTTTTTCCAATAGTTTTTATGGATGTTAATACTCTCCTCCTTTTGTTCCCTCTTATGCAGAATGTCTCAGAATTGAGTGTTTTCTATAGATCATGAAAAACAAGTCCTTGTACTGACATCTCCCATATGTTTTCTCCAGGGGTGCTTTCTTCTAAACTAGCAAAATCAAACTCGCTGCTAAAATCCACACCTGCTGTTGTGCATATGTGCTATCTGCAGGAGTCCATGACATCAATGCACAGGGACATGCAAAGTCTCATCCATGGGTAGGGAAGTATGGGGTGCATATTGCTTGGCACGGATTCTGCAGACAAGTTGGGGTTTATCATTAGGCTCCTTTGTGGAGTTCATGAGCTGATTAGCGATAAATGGCTGGCTGTTGATAACCAAGAACCAGTGGCTATGCACTCTCGCTTATTTTCCTTGCCACAAGATGCCCCCAGATAATTCAGTCACATCAGTGTCATCAGTGTTCTGAGTGGAGTGGGACAGCAGTGGGCCCTCTGGGCAGCATCCTAAAAGGTTCAGGAAGTTGGGCATTGACTTTGCTTTCAGTTTCCTCTATGGGAGAAATTGTAGACTGACGGGGTAGGGGGCCGGGCTGACCTCTGTTGGTACCAAGTTGTGCAACTTTGGGGTAGGGGTGATGCAGGAAAAAATGAAACTGCTATTCTCACTCCCTGCAATGAGTTCACTTTCAGGTATTTTGTGTTACTGGGTTACTGGAACCTATTAGCCAGAATCTGAGCCTTCTATAAAGCTGTTCCTGTCCACAGGTCATTGTGAAAATTGGTACTTTTATGGGTCCATGAGGGTTGTAAACTCTTACTCTGCCATCTTAGGAACGTCAGTTTCATTAAACCTATTTTTAATAATTAAAATGATAATTAGAACAACATTTTACTAATTTTAAACATCGAGGTAATCAATTCATTTTGATATGTTATGTTCTATTTTATATATATACAAATACACACCATATATATTTTTTTATCCAAATATTTTGGAAAATATTTTTTAAAGAGAATAATTTAGTAAATTTCAACGTCATAAAAATAAGTTGTTGTTTGATAAACGGATTTTTCAAAAATTATATTCATTTACTTATTTAAAGAATGAATTTTTACTCTCAGAAATGCCCAGATTTAGATAATAAATTGTATGGTCACCCTACACATTGGTCAATGATAATGTTTTCAGTCAAACTTTGAATTATATCTATTTTGAGTTCTTTTTATATAATTAAATACAACACCAATTATTTAAATAGTTAAATACAACACCAACATTTACAATTAAATAAACACGAATAGGCCATTTGTCCCAATAGTGGACTTTTGTGAAAGTCTTTTCATCTCCTCCATGTTAAGTATTTATCCAAAAGAACAAATCAACCTCTTATAAACTATGAGTCATGTGTCCACACTGTAGCCATGTCTCTAATTCAAATTTATATATTTGTTCATTCACTTTTAAAATATAAAAATGTAAATGATACATTATTTCTCAAAATATGTAAAATACTATACTTTGTTTTAAAAAAGAGAAAAAAATGCCAGGTACAGGAGCAAGTTTCCTTTGAAATAAAGGGTATATATACTGCTATTTGTTTAGAATGTGTTTACTCATCAGATGAAAATGTATTGGATTAAAAAAATGGCAGATGGTAGAGAAAGTTTGTTAGCCTAGATATGAAACATAAGTAGCATGAAACATACAGTTTGTGTGTGTGTATATATATATGTGTGTTTGTGTGGTAATGAAGCAAAATGGAATTAGTGATTAGTCGGTTTTACTGATATTCATTATGTCTATGTAGTATTATCAGTTCTTTAGTCTATAGTGTTATCAGTTCTTTGTTTTATCAGGTTTTTGTTTTGTTTTGTTTTGTTTTCAGACGGAGTTTTGCGTTCATCACGCAGGTTGCAGTTCAGTGGCATGATCTCAGCTCACTGCAACCCCTGCCTCCCAGCTTCAAGCAATTCTCTTGCCTCAGCCTCCTGAGTGACTGGGATTACAGGCGACCGTCACCATGCCTGACAAATTTTTGTATTTTTTTTTTAGTAGAGACGGGGTTTCACCATGTAGGCCAGGCTGGTCTCGAACTCCTGACCTCAAGTGATCTGCCCAACTTGGCCTCCCAAATTGCTGGGATTACAGGTGTGAGCCACCGCGCCCAGCTGTTTTATCAGTTTTTTAGTTTATAATGTTGCCCGTTTAGGCTCTACAGATATATTAAAAATATTCGTTGATGAAACAAAAACCAGGAAGTAACAAGAAAGCCTGTAATGTAAAGGTTTCCCATTTCTTATGAAAGTAGCTGTGGACTTTATCTACAGTTATTGCTGTATCACATTCTGTTTGATATCATTTTTATTTCATCTACAGTTGTGCCATAATCACCAAATCCCCAAAGTAAAAATATGTTAGGTTTATCTCATTAGTTAAAGATACTTTAAATTTTATTTTCCTAAATTAAATTTTCGACTTGGAATATTATTTTGTACTACAAGGAAGAAAGTGCCAGTATATTTTCACTTTGGGCCACTATTTTAAAATATTGGGCAAACAAAAGTAACAATAAAAATTAAAGCTGAGAAACTATGGCAAAGACAAAGTACGACAAAGAACACTGACTTAGATTCAGAGGTTAAAAAGCCAGTTTTTCTTTGTTTGTTTGTTTACTTTAAGTTCTGGTATACATGTGCTAAACATGCAGGTTTTTTACACAGGTATATATATGCCATGGTGGCTTGCTGAACCTATCAACCCATCATCTAGGTTTTAAAGCCCCACGTGGATTAGGTATTTGTCCTAATGCTCTCCCTCCCCTTTTCCCCCAACCCCCGACAGGCCCCAGTGTGTACTGTTCCCCTCCCTGTGTTCATTTGTTTTCATTGTTAAACTCCCACTTATGAATGAGAACATACAGGTTTGGTTTTGTGTTTCTGTGTCAGTTTGCTGAGGATGATGGTTTCCAGCTTCATCCATGTCCCTGAAAAGAACATGAACTTATTTTTTTTTATTGCTGCATTGTATTCCATTGTGTATATGTGTCACATTTTCTTTATCCAGTATATCATGGATGGGTATTTGGGTTGGTTCCAAATCTTTGCTATTGTAAATAGTGCTGCAGTAAACATACAAATGCATGTGTCTTTATAGTAGAATAATTTACCATCCCTGGGTATATACCCAGTAATGGGATTGCTGGGTCAAATGGTATTTTTGGTTCTGGATCCTTGAGGAATTGCCACACTGTCTTCCACAATGGTTGAACTAATTTACACTACCATCAACGGTGTAAAAGTGTTCCTATTTTCCGCATCCTCACCAGCATCTGTTGTTTCCAGACTTTTTAGTGATTGCCATTCTAACTGGTGTGAGATGGTATTTCATTGTGGTTTTTGATTTGCATTTCTCTTATGAACAGTGATAATGAGCTTTTTTTCATGGTTGTTGGCCACATAAATGTGTTCTTTTGTGAAGTGTCTGTTCCTTTCCTTTGCCCATTTTTTGATGGGGTTGTTTTTTTCTTGTATATCTGTTTAAGTTCCTTATAGATTCTGGATATTAGACCTCTGTCAGATGGATACATTACAAAATTTTTCTCCCACTCTGTAGGTTGCCTGTTCACTCTGATGGTAGTTTCTTTTGCTGAGCAGATGCTCTTTAGTTTAATTAGATCCCCTTTATCAATTTTGGCTTTTGTTGCAATTGCTTTTGGTGTTTTAGTCATGAAGTCTTTGCCCATGCCTATGTCCTAAATAGTATTGCCTAGGTTTTCTTTTAGGATTTTTATGATTTTAGGTTTAGTTTTAAGTCTTTAATCCATCTTGAGTTAATTTTTGTATAAGGTGTAAGGAAGGGGTCTAGTTTCTGTTTTGTGCATATGGCTACCAGGTCCCAGCAGCATTTATTAAACAGGGAATACTTTCCCCATTGCTTATTTGTGTCAGGTTTGTTGAAGATCAGATGGTTGTAGATGTGTGGTGTTGTTTCTGAGGCCTCCGTTCTGTTCCATTGATCTATATATCTGTTTTGGTACCAGTACCTTGCTATTTTGGTTGATGTAGCCTTGTAGTATAGTTTGAAGTCAGAAGGAGTGATGCCTCCAGCTTTGTTCTTGTTGCTTAGGATTGCCTTTGCTATACAGGCTCTTTTTTGGTTCCATATGAAATTTAAAGTAGTTTTTTCTAACTCTGTGAAGAAAATCAATGGTAGATTGATGAGAATAGCATTGAATCTATAAATTACTTTGGGCAGTATGCCCATTTGCACAATATTGATTCTTCCTATCCATGAGCATGGAATTTTTTTCCATTTCTTTGTGTCCTCTCTTACTTCCTTGAGTCTCTGCTTGTCTATTATTGGTGTATAAAATGCTTGTGATTTTTGCATCTTGATGGGAAAAAGCCAGCTCTGACACGATGCAATCTTGGCCTATATACCTTGCCTTTCTAAGTTTGACATTTTTCTACAGTGAACCAGGTAAATAATAGTCACCTTTCAATATTATTTTAATGATTCAATTAAAATTATTTATATGTACCTGTATAATTTATACAGGACCATGTAACTGATTTCTTTTTGAGGCAGAATCTTGCTCCATTGCCCAGGCTGGAGTGCAGTGACATGATCTCAGCTCACTGCATCCTCTGCCTCCCAAGCTCAAGAAATTCTCTTGCCTCAGCCTCCTGAGTAGCTGGGATTACAGGTATACTCCACCACACCTAGCTAATTTTTTAATATTTTTGGTAGAGATGGGGTTTCACCATGTTGGCCAGGCAAGTCTCAAACTCCTGACCTCAAGTGATCCACCTGCCTCAGCATCCCAGAGTGTCAGGATTACAGGCGTGAACCAACATACTTGGCCTAAAAATGAAATATTTATTTTCCAATAATTGAATTAATAATGGTAGAAATAAAATATTTTTAAAACAGGAATATTCATAAATATATCATTTTCTCCAGTTTTACTTGAGAAATATTTTAGCAACTGTTTTGGAGGAAGTGTATACAAAAAAACTCATATTTTGTTGTTGTTGTTGTTTTTTAATCTCAGAGGAACTAAGAATAGCCTGCAGAATAATGTTCTCTTTAATTTGACATTTTACATATTTGACAAGCTTAAAGGCAAGTTGTGCCTCTTAGTTATGATACTACATATGTTATTGTGACTTTCTCAGAAATTTCAAAGATAATGGTAATTTCTTCTTTAAAATCAGCTTTATTAAGGTATATTTCATATGCCAAAAGTGCACACATTAATGGATGCACCTAGATGAGATTGGACATATCCATTAATTCATTGGAATTTCTTTATAAAAATCATTCTTCCACATAGAATACAATTTAAGTGTCATTTATTCTTCTCCCTTCCTGGCCTCTCATGATAAAGAATTGCATTTGGCTTAGTGTGAGGATGTTGCTGAGAACGAGGGAGGGAAGAAAAACAGCAATGGTTTCAGAGTCTGCCTCATCTGTATCAGCTCTGCTATGCCAACTGCAAGGAACAAAATATAGCACAACAGTATGTTTTTGTTGGTAAAGTCAGCAGATGTGACTTAAAGATAAATAGGGACCAGATGTGATGAGTTAGACAGTTTACTTTTACATAGACAAATGTGGCTATAGCCGTCATAATTGGGAAATGCTTTAGCTGCAGAATCCACTCTTTCTTGTAAGTGCCAAGTTTATGTTTCTTACCCTCTTGGAAGTTCTAAAAGAAGTATAAACTGTGCCTCCAAACCCTCTATAAACTATCATCTGAGACTGTGGCGTGTTAATTTAAATGAAATCAATAAAAAGTTATTTAAAAGGTAGGTGTTTCTTTTTACACAGATTACAATGAAGGACATTGTTTTTTCAGTTTCTATTGTTAAAAATGAAGAAAATAAAGTAAAAAATAAGGAAAATAAAGAATAAACATGTTTGACAGAAGAGGCATGGAAATGAATTAGGGACGTAACAGTTGTGTTGATGAAGTTGAGCGATGATAATACATGTTAAAAAATAAACAACTGTGCTTAGATTTGTGGAGCTGTTTCTGAAGTGATATTTATTTCCTTGGAGAATCTAATCTGCTCAGACATTGTACTTCTGACCTTTCATTCTAAACACTCCAGGAAGCTGCGGATTAACCTGACTCTCTGCTGTTTTGGATGCCTGGTTGAATCCTTGTAAGGAGAAGAAAAGGAAAAATATATCCCCCTTTTATATGGTGAAATCTCCCCACTGAAATTCCAGAATCAAAGGAAAAAAGCTGTATCAATTCTAAAAGCCAAGTCTGTTATTAACATTTGCTCCAATCCTTTGGTTAATCTGAGCAATGTGCTAGGCCAGTTATTCAGTTAATTACATAGCACTGAATTATTCTCACCTTGTCCTTCTTTTAAAAGCCTAGACTGCATAAACCTAGACACAATTAAAACACCGAGGGTGTTTTTTCTTCACTCAGCAGATGTATTTTTATAATTCTGGATGTGATGAGTGAAATTCTTCCTGTGATAGTCTACATCATCCTTTCATTACTCTGGGCTTTTATATGTCATATAATAAAGTAATCCCTTCAGACCATTTACCAACAATACCTTCAGTGTGCACTGTCAAGGTAAGTGTAAGCATATAGCATTCAGAACACTGTTGGAGATTATATTAGAACTGACAATAGTATTTTTGTGATGTAAATTGCATTGCAATCTAGAAGAGTGTGATAAAATAATTTTCTGATTTATCACTATGCTTAATTTCTGTGAATGAAGGCAAATTTTATTAATCATAAAAGGGGTCAAAAATGCTACCTGCTTGCTGTGTTGAATTCTGATTCAAGCTGTTTTTAGTTTTGTGAGTCTCCATTAATTCATATGTAAAATGAAGATCATAATATCTAGCTTGTAGGGAGTTGAAGAAGATGAGTCATGTTATATATGGTGCGAAGTATTTAGTACCTAGGAGAACTCATTGTACAGTAGTGCACGCATGGAGTCTGATGGTCCGATTCTGACTCTTACTATGTGTTTGGGGCAAGCTCTTTAACTTTGTAAGCTTCAGTTTTCGTATCTGTGGAAAAATAACTACATTTTATAATGACTGAGGATTAAGCAAGATAATAATTGACGAAGTAGTTAGAATTGTTTCCTACACATTGTAAAGGCTCAATACATGTTAGCTTTTATGGTTTTTTGATAAACCTTAATTCTCTCTTTCTTTAACTCATTATCTCTTTCTCTATTAATCGCTTACAGAATTTGTAGTGATCAATGAATGTATAATTGACCCACTACAATCTGAGATTATTTTGACATCTACGCATGGCTCTTTAAAGCCTGAAGGTTGTTTTGGGTGCCTGCATCTTCAAAAGTTATAGTAATGCATTCGTAGTACAATTCATAAACATTTTCAATCCTCAACTTCAACTCTAAGGGAGACACATGCATTCAATGTTCTTGTTCTGTGCGCTTATCTTTCAGACTTCTGTTGTTATGCATGAGATTATACTATAATATTAAGTAGGCCTCATTAATTAGTCAATATATTGAAAATGCATTGTTTTATGAAGTTCACTTTAAATTCATTCTTATGTTGTATGCTGGTGAGATACAAGGAGCCAAAGTTAGGATAATACACTATATTTATTCACAGAGTTCATTCAGTCCCATGAATCACTGTCTGAGTGACAGCCCCTTATAGTTCACATGTAAAATTAATTTTTTAACTATATAACAAACTTTTTCCAAGATAACCAATTCAAGTATAAGAAAATACTAAAATTCCAAATTCAGAAATCTTTTATGATATATAAGATCATAAAAGAAAACGAGGACAAAGTAGAAGCTAGATTAAGTCATCAAGCATAAGTTACATAACTCCTTTGAATCTCA
>NW_012101343.1:4133267-4141182 GCF_000951045.1 Mandrillus leucophaeus
CCTAGACACAATTAAAACACCGAGGGTGTTTTTTCTTCACTCAGCAGATGTATTTTTATAATTCTGGATGTGATGAGTGAAATTCTTCCTGTGATAGTCTACATCATCCTTTCATTACTCTGGGCTTTTATATGTCATATAATAAAGTAATCCCTTCAGACCATTTACCAACAATACCTTCAGTGTGCACTGTCAAGGTAAGTGTAAGCATATAGCATTCAGAACACTGTTGGAGATTATATTAGAACTGACAATAGTATTTTTGTGATGTAAATTGCATTGCAATCTAGAAGAGTGTGATAAAATAATTTTCTGATTTATCACTATGCTTAATTTCTGTGAATGAAGACAAATTTTATTAATCATAAAAGGGGTCAAAAATGCTACCTGCTTGCTGTGTTGAATTCTGATTCAAGCTGTTTTTAGTTTTGTGAGTCTCCATTAATTCATATGTAAAATGAAGATCATAATATCTAGCTTGTAGGGAGTTGAAGAAGATGAGTCATGTTATATATGGTGCGAAGTATTTAGTACCTAGGAGAACTCATTGTACAGTAGTGCACGCATGGAGTCTGATGGTCCGATTCTGACTCTTACTATGTGTTTGGGGCAAGCTCTTTAACTTTGTAAGCTTCAGTTTTCGTATCTGTGGAAAAATAACTACATTTTATAATGACTGAGGATTAAGCAAGATAATAATTGACGAAGTAGTTAGAATTGTTTCCTACACATTGTAAAGGCTCAATACATGTTAGCTTTTATGGTTTTTTGATAAACCTTAATTCTCTCTTTCTTTAACTCATTATCTCTTTCTCTATTAATCGCTTACAGAATTTGTAGTGATCAATGAATGTATAATTGACCCACTACAATCTGAGATTATTTTGACATCTACGCATGGCTCTTTAAAGCCTGAAGGTTGTTTTGGGTGCCTGCATCTTCAAAAGTTATAGTAATGCATTCGTAGTACAATTCATAAACATTTTCAATCCTCAACTTCAACTCTAAGGGAGACACATGCATTCAATGTTCTTGTTCTGTGCGCTTATCTTTCAGACTTCTGTTGTTATGCATGAGATTATACTGTAATATTAAGTAGGCCTCATTAATTAGTCAATATATTGAAAATGCATTGTTTTATGAAGTTCACTTTAAATTCATTCTTATGTTGTATGCTGGTGAGATACAAGGAGCCAAAGTTAGGATAATACACTATATTTATTCACAGAGTTCATTCAGTCCCATGAATCACTGTCTGAGTGACAGCCCCTTATAGTTCACATGTAAAATTAATTTTTTAACTATATAACAAACTTTTTCCAAGATAACCAATTCAAGTATAAGAAAATACTAAAATTCCAAATTCAGAAATCTTTTATGATATATAAGATCATAAAAGAAAACGAGGACAAAGTAGAAGCTAGATTAAGTCATCAAGCATAAGTTACATAACTCCTTTGAATCTCAAGTTGCATTTCTGCAAATTAGAGATGAAAATAATACCTTCTCTAAATTCTTCACAGTGATATTTTATTTAGCACTTTACCACTTTAATTTTCTTTCCACTTCAAGTCCTCTTATCATCCTCAAAGACTCCATCATCTGATACAGACATCTCAAACAGTATTCTAGTTCTTCATTCCCTCATCACAAGCAATTGCTTTCCTTGTCACTACAGATTAAATAGCTTTCATTTGTCCTGATTCTTGTGTTTGTTTTTTTTTAAAAAAAAAAAAAAGAAAAAAAAGAAAACTTCTGTAACCAATGTAAGCAACCTAACTTTTTGACCAGAAACTGTATTTCTTCCACCTTAATTTGACTGTTTATGTCTACATAATTCAGTCTGTTGAAATCTCTACTTTCTTATATTCCAAGATCTTTCATCTTTCTTTACTTTCATACTTTTCAGCTAAGATCTTCTAGCTTATTATTTTGACGTTTTTTCCAGTTCTGTAAATCATGTTGATATTTTTCTTATTGTGTTCATCTAGTAAAATTCCAAGTCAAGATTCAAGTATTCTATATTCTTGCTTTGTGTATATATTATGATAGCAGGGTCTACTGAAACAAAATTACAGTCCCCTCTGAATTTTATGTTGATATGTATTCCCCAGTGTGAGAGGTGGGGCATGGTGGGAGGTGTTTTGATCATGGGGGCAGATCCCTCAAGGCTTGGTCCTGTCCTCACGATAGTGAGTGAATGCTTGCAAGATCTGGTTGTTAGAAAATGTGGCACCTCTCTCCTCCTCCCACTCTCTGTCTTGCTCTCACTCCCGTCATGTGAAGTACCTGCACCTCCTTTGCCCTCTACCATGATTGAAAGCTTCCTGAGGCCATTGAAGAAACAGATGTTGGTGCTGTGCCTCTTGTGCAGCCTGCAGAACTGTGAGCCAATTAAACCTCATTTCTTCATAAATTACCCAGTCTCAGGTATTTCTTTATATCAATGTAAGAATAGCCTAGTAAAACTAGCATTACTATAAATTCATAATTATCAACCTCAAATATGCTCTCAGATTACCTGCAACCACTAAATCATTCTAGATAAAATCTAATCATGAAAATGAAAATAACTAATATTCTCTGAGTCACCTACCTATGGGCATATGAGATAGATTGATAGACATATACATACGTAAAAACATACATATAATAAAACATATATATGCATGTATATATGTATTAATACCACTGAAATAATTTTAGAGAATTTGAGTCATACTACATAATATATTTTATAAAATATTAAATTTGAATAGATGTGAATTTAACCAAAGATGAAGACAATCTTATGAATTTGAATGAAATCTGAGATTCTTGGAAATTTTCTGAAGCACATGGTTGTCATCATGGATTTTAAACTATACACTTACAATTTAGATACTACCACTATTTAAGAAAGTAACACATATTCTTCATACTCCATTTTCCAAAACCATCCATTTCCTGTCAATAACGTTAGTAGGTGCTATTTGTGGGGGCTCTTGTAACAATAATTTCCCCGTTGTTTCAATTCTACATTTATATGGATAAAATGCCCAATAGCTGTTCTTTTACCTTAATGACTTTATCTCTGGTATCTTTGTTGTCCATATACTTTTGTCCCAATTTTGTTGTCCAGAACTCTTTTGTTTTTTTCTAATTTTAAAAATGTATGTAAGAGTGCTATATTGTCTACATTCTTACTTTTTTCAATTTTTTTCAGTAATCTTTATACATTATTCATATTCATATCTTGGAGCTTAGAAGAAATGTTCAAAGTTGTACAGAATTTGCTGAATTCACTGCTCAGTTTTGAGAGCCCCAACACCGGTGTATATTAATATCCCCATAAATATTTACTGAATGAATAAATTAATATAACAAAACCAAAGTCAAGGCTTGAAACTATATCAGAGGTGTTTCCCAAAATGTTCATAATTACCAAAGTCACATAGGAAAAATAATTAGTTATTTCATTAAAATACTAAATAACAAAAATCTTCAGAGTTTTTGTTTAAAGTTTAAATATTTCATGGTTAATAAAAAGATGACAGTTTGAACAATTGTTGCATTAGAAAAGGCTGCTGTTTAGAGACAACTACTGACAGCAAAGTTACTACCAAATGTATAAAAATATCAAAAGTGTAAGAAAGTGAAAAACAGACATAGGAGAAGATCGTAGACACACAAGGTGATTGATGCAGTCCCATACCTAACAACATTTTAGATTTTCTATTATTTTACAGCAGCTAATAGCAGTTACTTCAGACACGTCATGGATGGTATTTTCCTGTGCAGTTAAGATAAACTATAATAACAGCTTGCAGAAGTACTGGTCTCTTTTAAAAAGAAAAACCATTAGATATAGGTCTACCATGCTCTCAATAAAGCCATGTAATAAGAAAGGAAATCCTTGGCACTTGCTCTGTATTAATGATACTTACATTTTTGTGGCATGTTTTTATGAGTTAAGTGAATATTTACAGACACTGTCTTTATTACAAGCATTCCAGGTAGAATGGTTACCCACATCTTATAAGCTGAGTTACTGAGGCTGTAAGAAGTTTGTATACTTAATGAAGAAAAGGTAACAAATAAACATCAGAGGTGAATTTATATTCAAGTTTTCTGATTACAAGTCAGATGTTACATTTCTCTGAACTTTATCTTCTGATTTACAAATAATTTTTGTGAATATCATGTGTTTATAATCACACACTTTACACCAGGGAAGCTCATTCTTGAATGCATATTCCAGATGCTCTTGATAAACATTAAAGACACTAAAGTGCCCTAAAAAAAAGGAGAAATACTACTTGATATTAGGCGAATAGTATTACAGCATTTAATTATAGTCATTTCAAAATAATGAGGAAATATTCCATTATAAATACATGCTTTGAATTGATGTAATTGTGACTTTCTACACAACATATTTATTAAGATCAACATTTATGTTAATATATATCATATTATATACATAATTTGAAACAACTAGTAGGCATTTTTAAATGTTTATCTTATCTCCTCATGTATCAATATCTACACCAAGAGACTTACCCCACCTATAGAACTTGGAAATCTATCTGCTGAAAGATTCCCTAATTGCAGGCACATGAAGGTAAAAGAGCATTCTACATCCTCTCCAGCACCTGTTGTTTCCTGACATTTTAATGATTGGTAGGAGAAATAGGAAGACTTTTACAGTATCGGTGGGACTGTAAACTAGTTCAACCATTGTGGGAAGACAGTGTGGCGATTCCTCAAGGATCTAGAACTAGAAATACCATATGACCCAGCCATCCCATTACTGGGTATATACCCAAAGGATTATAAATCATGCTGCTATAAAGACACATGCACACATATGTTTATTGTGGCACTATTCACGATAGCAAAGACTTGGAACCAACCCAAATGTCCATCAATGACAGTCTGGATTAAGAAAATATGGCACATATACACCATGGAATACTATGCAGCCATAAAAAAAGGATGAGTTCATGTCCTTTGTAGGGACATAGATGCAACTGGAAACCATCATTCTCAGCAAACTGTCACAAGAACAGAAAACCAACCACCACATGTTCTCACTTATATGTGGGAATTGAACAAAGAGAATACTTGGACACAGGAAAGGGAACATCACACACTGGGGCTTGTTGTGGAGTCGGGGGAGAGGGGAGGGATAGCGTTAGGAGATATAACTAATGCAAATGACTAGTTAATGGGTGCAGCACACCAACATGGCACACGTATACATATGTAACAAACCTGCACGTTGTGCACATGTACCCTAGAACTTAAAGTATAATTTTTTAAAAAAAGCATTCTAAATTCAACAGCTGTTAATTCAAAGAGGACTTCCAATAATATTTTGGCAAAGACTCTTATGTTTATGTGTGTTGAGACATATTTGAAAGTAAATTACTTCTGAATTGGACATATTTTATTAGAAATTGGGCAAAGCAAAGAAGTTAATGACACATTGAAATGTATCTCCCGAAGTGCTTTTAGAGAGTTCATTTAATATGTTGCAAAAGGAAAAGAGAAACTTGTTTATCTAATTAAGAAAGGTAGCATCTTATCAGAGTCAGGGAACTCTGAGATAATTGACATGCCAAGAGTTACAAGAGTGATTAATTTTGTTCATTGTTTTCCATGGTATATCCCCATACTTAAACATCTGCTAATAAATGCAGGAAGGAATAACTGTGTGAGTTTTCCACAGTGATAAATCCAGGTTGTAACCACATGGTCTGAGACTCTTGTAGTAATTTTCATTCTTTTTTATCTTGTAGCAATATTTTGTTAAGAGTCTCAGTAAAGCCTGGGATTGAAGGTTTCATTTTACTAGAGTCAGCAGCAGGTGGAATGATTCCAATAGAGTGGGAAAGAAGACATCCATGTCAACAAATTCATCAAGGTTTATTTTTTCATTTCTTTCACAGTCTTTCTGCTGAAATATGGTCTGGCTGCTTTTTTTGTAACATGGGGGCAGGCAACAGCACAACATAATTCAAAATAAACAGTTTCACAATCTCACAGACATAAAGGACAGAAAAATATATCTTTGGGGTTGTTTGCTCTTCCAAATAACATTCATTAGTTTGCATTTATTGATAAAAGCTGCCTATTAGGTATATCAATTGATGTGTTCCCTGTTAATACTTACTGAAAACCATAATCAATCTTGGGGTTGGTCTTTATCTCTATTTAAAGTTTTTGTAACTTAATCTGTACTTTATTTTTCTTAAATACAGAAAATGGGAGTTTAATCTCTAGAGTCTCTTCCAGTTCTAACATGCTAAGACTCTATATAAATTTTTCTTTAATTTTACTTAAATACCAAATTATAATAGCTGAATCTATCAGAATCTGGCAAGTTATTGTTAATTCTATACCATTATACTTTTGGATTAAGTAATATCAAAAACCTCTTTACAAAGTATTATTATTCTTAATTGTGGTAATATACACATATCATAAAATTTACCCTGTTAACCATGTATAAGTATACAGTTCAGTAGTGATACAATGATAGAGGCAGAAGGCAGAGCTATTCTATGCAGACAGGGTTGGGTCCCTGGCAAAACCCTACCTTCCAGCCAAAAGCCTGAAGCACATGGCCCAAAGTGAGAACTTCTGTCCTTGTTTTTCTGCTTGAGTGCTGCCTTTTCCTAAACTACCCATGGCCCACCTTGTGCCTATAAAGACCCCAACACAGAGAAAAAGCAGTTGGATGTCAGGAAGAAGCGTCTGGATGTCAGGGAGAAGCAACTTGACTTTGGAAGACAGAGGCAGAGAGGGAGCTTGACTTCAGAGGAGAGGGAACTGCCCTTCCCATCCCCTTTTTAGCTCCCCTCTCTGCTGAGAGCTGTTTTCCTCATTCATTAAAGTTCTCCATATTCACCATCCTTCAATTCATCTGCGTGATCTCATTCCTCTTGGGCACTGGACAAGAGTTTGAAATGCACTGAATGTGGGTACCCTAAAAGGCTGTCACACTGGCTCTTTGCCCTCACTGGAAGAAGGCAGTCCCCCCATGAGGCAAAGGGCTCACTGAGCTGTTAACACTTAAGCCATCAGTGGATAGCAGAGCTGAAAGAGCATTGTAACATGCCCTCTGGGGCTTCGGGGATCACAGGGAGTCTTATCTGGACGCTGCAGGGCCCCTATGGAGTTCGCTCCCCCCAGTGCCCAAAAGAGACTGACTGGATCTCATACTCACTTGCCTATGTGCTGCCTCCCACAAGGGGTTGAGAGTGCTGAGCAGAGTAAATGGAGTTTGTTCCTGCCAATGCCCAAAGAGCTTTCTCCAGTTCCTGTACTTGTTTGCTCTCATGATCCCTCCCACGAGAAATAGACAGGGGTAGGCTGAGTAAACACCTGCACCCCTGCACGTCTGTTATGAGTCCCATGAAAGGGTCAAGAAAAAATCCTGCATCATCAGTGTTAATGTATTTGCATGTTGTGCAACCAACCTCCATAACTTTTTTATTTAACAAAACTGAAATTCTACGACCATTAAGCAGCAACTCCCTGTTTCCTGCACGCCCCCCATCCCTTGAAACCCCATTCTACTGTTGGTTTCAATGAATTTGACTACTTTAGAAGCCTCACATAAGTGAAATTACACAAGATGTGTATTTTATGACTGGTCTATTTCACTTAGCATTTGACACAGGATATTAGATCCTATAGTGCAGATGTACTACACTGACTGCATTTTGTATCTTTTGAACTGTGATTGAATTATCTACTAATGAATTAAACAAACAAACAAATAAAAACCACCCCAGGCTTATGGCATACAACAACAGTGGCTTATTATTATTTAACCCTGAAAATAATGAAGTGTCATTTTTGAATCATTCTATTCATTAGATGCTAGGCATTGAAAATGGTAAGAGGAGAGGAATTAGACTCCCAT
>NW_012101343.1:4142782-4147493 GCF_000951045.1 Mandrillus leucophaeus
GTTATGAAATACGTGACAACTAGGTGGAAGATGCTTGTGCCTTATTGCATTGTGCCCAAGTACTGGTACATCAAACAAATATCCTAAGAACACGTGGTTTTGTATTTTGTACTTCTAAGGCTTGTGGGCTTTGGAAGAGCTTCTAGATATCTAAATTTTTAGCATTAATTAACTTTCACCATTTAGATTTTTTTAGGAAAATAAAAACCTCTTGAGAATTTAGCAAAAATGCTGAAGTGTAGAACCCATAGTGCAAAGATACTGTATTGCTCATGATATAAAGTAATTCCAAGCAAGTTAAGGATCTACCTAATAGCAAATTTGCAAACCATTTATTTGAATAGTTAATTTCTTTTTGAATAATTTCTTTTTTCTAAAATATTTGCAAATAATTAAGAAAGCATATTTTCTTTCTTAGTAGATTATTTCTTTTATTACTGGAGTTATACAACCTAATTAGGCTTAATTAGGAATCACTTATTCATAAATAATATATAAGTAAAAACTAGTCCATGTTCTCTATTATTGATATCATTTATATATTAAACATTTATTTATAAATATATGCACATATATCGATTATATATGTATGTGTGTGAAAAAGATATATATTCACCATATGACTTGGAAGAGCAAGGGATTTTTACATATTCACTAATAAATGAAGCATTTTCATTTTCATAGATAATTCATAGAAACATTTTGAATTATAAAAGTAAATTAAAACTTAATATCCATCTAGATAACTTGTACAATACTAAGTAAGGTTTAAACGGCTTTAAAATTGTGATTGCTTAGGATCCTTTTTTCGTACTTTGGATAGTATAAATTTGGTATTCTGAACGTAGAGGCAACACTTTAATGAAATTTGAATCATAGATTAAAGTCATAATTATAGCATTTAATTGCAGGAAATCAAGGTATAAAGAATAAGAGATCAGTCAAATAATGAGTAACATGTGCTGGGAATTTCCATCGTGCTAGGAACAGATGTATGTTACCTTCATTTTTCAGTTGGGGAAACTAGGTTTGGACCTTACAAAAATTAAGTCATTTATTCAGTTACACAAGATTCAGACACGTGTTTGTTCAAAACCAATGTTTCACTAAATTTATCTATGTTTTTAAATGACATTGTGTGTAAGATCCTCATTTTGCTTTTTATTCTAAAGCTGGAGCCATATTTCTGTAGTTATCCTAAACCTTCTCTGATGACCGTTGGTTTGATATTCAACATTTCTTGGCTCCCTGCAGCAATATTTACTTTACCTTTACACTGATGTTAACTGGACCCTCCACTCATCACAACTCCACTCCCAATGTAGCCAAATTTAAAGTTGCTTTTGGTGACAGTGAGTCACTTTAACAAGTTGCTTAGAATCACTTGGTGCAATTATTTAATAGGGAGTGATACAAAGGAAGTAATATAGAGTGATACAAAGGAAGTAATATAGAGAATACAAAATGTCTATGCCTATCACATTATATCACTCAATAAATAGTAATGCATGTTATTATCAATATTGTACCTGCATCTTATTTAGCAATTAGCTTATAGACATAATTACAGCATTTCCAAAGCTAATGTTTGTTTTTTTAACTGTTAAGAATATTACCATGAAAATTCTAAGTGCTGTATCAATCCAGAGAGCCTGTGATTGAAAGCATATTCAAAATGAAAGAATTCTTAAAATGACTAATCATTTATTACTCAATATGCAAGCTTAATGTGAGATTAGTTCATGAGAGCAAAAATAATTTATGAGAGGATTTGATATTTCAAAAGTAAGCCTTAAAAATATCAAAAATTATTTCTAATGTAGATGTACACAGAATGTACTAAAGGATATTCTCCCTCCAAAAAGACAAAACATTAAGGAATATAAATCAGTGTGGCCCAAAACCAAGACATCCCTTAGAATAAAGGACTATTTTCTAGAATAGAGGCTAAACAGAGTCTCAACAATGTGGCAGAATGAAAGGTCTAGATATTGGTCAGAAAAATCTAGAAAAGATATCTCTGTTGGGGGAGATTATTTAAAAGTATAATAGGATATTCTTACAGATTTGACAGTGTAGAAAATGTGTTGAGCTGCATTTAACAGAGCTCTAAAAGATTCACACAGGAGAGCTCAATGTACACATTTTACATTAATAAACTATCTTAATTCCTTTCCTTCTTCTTTTCTTCCTTTCATTTTATCCCTCTCTTTTTCACTCCTTTCCTTGTTCTCTTTATTTCTTTTTTAATATTTTGACTTACACTCTAAAGAAAAACTAAAAATATTGTAAATTCAAAACTAATCCAGATAAACAACCAAACCTATGTATATTTGCTTGATTAACAGAATATGTACATTATAACTGCACAATATTTCTTCATACTACTGAAACATTACTTTCTGTGATTCACCATAATTTTCCTTATTTTACTAAATTGCTTCATGTAGATATATTAGTGACTCATATTTTCCCCATGCAATTTACTATGTTTAAGTCATATGAGGCTTTGAAGTTGTGAGTATGTCACCACATATAATTTTAACTAGAATGTTTTGTTTTCCTGTTTTGTTAATAACATTTTATATTTAACAATGTAACTGAGAAAATTGTTTACTGTGGTTTAAACAGTGTTTATTCTACTTTTATTGGCATCAGGCACTTAAAGTTTTAGCATCATATTTGTCATTATTTAGATATGCCATATCATATATAGATGCAATTCTAAGAAGATATGATCCATTTATGTTATTTCAATATGGACTCATCCTTCTTCATTTTCCTCAAACCTATTCCACCCTTTTTTGTGCAGCCTCCTGCATTGGTCCATTGCCCAGTTTATTTCATTTCTGTGTCTTGATCTTAGTGCATATTATTTCGATTCACTTATGATACTACAACATTATTTTATATTATCTTTCACTTCATTTTGGTCCTTATGGTTTACATTTTCATCATCTCAAATCCAAGTCATATCATTTTTGAAGCAAGCACTTGACATTGTGTGTCCAATTATAATTGTCTCCTTTTATTTCCTGTTATCTTGAATTCAATTACCCTTGTTATTCATTTCCCATCTATTTTATTGTTTTCAATTTGATTTTCTAAGGCTCTGGTTCTGCTAATATTACTTTATAATATATTTTTTCCTGATTTTATTTACTTGATTTTCATTTATGATTGTTTAGTTCTTATCTATACATACAAAAACTTCATCTTATGACATTTTGTATTTATTTATCATTGTTTTGATTTAAGCAATGTTTTTAAAGACACAGTCTTTTTTTTTTTGAGACAGAGTTTTGTTATTTCACCCAGGCTGGAGTGCAGTGGTGCAATCTCAGTTCACTGTAGCCTTGACCTCTCAGGTCCAAGTGATTCCTCCCACTTTGGCTTCCCAAGAAGCTGGGACTACAGGTGTGTGCCACCATACCAGGCTAATTTTTGTATTTTTAGTAGAGATGGGGTTTCACCATATCACCCAGGCTGGTCTCAAACTCCTGAGCACAAGCCATCCACCTGCTTTAGCCTCCCAAAGTGTTGGGATTACAGGTGTGAACCACCATGCCTGGCCTAAAGATTTACTGTTAACCGCACTAACTTTTTCACAAGTTTGAATAAATTGTATTTGCTAAATTCATCTAACATTATTTTAATAATAAATTACATCATTACAAGATTTGCACACTCTTCCCTTTTATTCATATTTTTGAGTTAATTTTACTCTATTCGTGTTCTGTTTGAACTTCTATATTTAGCTAAATATCACACCAGTTAATTGTTGGTAAAGATGTTATTATAATTTCAATGTCATTCTAAATTTTTCTTTTACTTTATGAAAGAGAAGCTTGATAATGATCTTAAATTCACTTTTAAGTCTCTCCATTTTAATCAGGAAAGTGAAAAGATAGCATTTTATTTTATTATTGATAGTAGAAAATTCTAATTACACCTGAGTGTCAAAGAAGTTTACCTTAAACTGACTATGTGCCTCAGAAACCAGAGGCAAAGTATTAGATGTGTGTAATTATTAAAATATTAAGCAAGATTTCTAATATGGTTTTGCTCTATGTCCCCACCCAAATCTCATGTTGAATTGTAATCCCCACATGTTAAGGGAGGGACCTGGTGGGAAGTGAATGGATCACGAAGGTAGGTTTCCCCCATGCTGTTCTCGTGATAGTGAGTGAATTTTCATGAGATCTGATGGTTTAAACCTCTTTTCTTCATAAACTACCCAGTCTCAGGCAGTATATTAGTTTGTTCTCACACTGCTATAAAGATACTACCTGAAACTGGGTAATTTATAAAGAAGAGGTTTAATTGACTTACAATTCTGTGTGGCTGGGAAGGCCTCAGGAAACTTACAATCATGGCAGATTAATGGGAATCAAGGCTCATCTTACTTACATGGTGCCAGGAGAGAGCGAGAGTGTAAAGGAAACTGCCACTTTTAAAACCATCAGATCTCATGGGAACTTTCTCACTATCACGAGAACAGCATGGGGGGAAAAGCCCCCATGATCCAATCACCTCCCACCAGGACCCTCCCTTGACACATGGGGATTACAATTTGAGATTTGGTTGGGACACAAAGCCAAACCATATCATTCTGCCCTGGTGCCTCCCAAATCTCATGTTCTTGTCACATTTCAAAACCAATCATGCCCTTTCAACAGTCCCCCAAAGACTTAACTCATTCCAGCATTAA
>NW_012101343.1:4147543-4151489 GCF_000951045.1 Mandrillus leucophaeus
AAGCGAAACAATTTTAAAAGAGAAAGGCTGATAAATTTAATCATATTAAAGTTAACGAATTCTGTTCCATTAAATGCTATGTAAAAAATTTAAAAAGATAAGTCATGAATTTAGAAAGAATATTTTCAAAACATATAATTAGCTGATTAAAATATGCATAACTTCTATGGATCAGTAAGAAAAAACAACTAACTCAATAGGAAATAAAAGAGTAAAACATTCCAACAAGCTCTTCACAAAATGGAAAATCCAGGTGGTCTACAAACATATGGAAAGCTGTGCTAACATATTAGTAACCAGGTATATATAAAGTAAAATCACAATAAGATACTGCTGTGTTTCTGATAGTTTAGCAAAAATACATTTAACAAAAATGTAAAATAAGCACTGTGAGATTATAGATCAACAGAAATTTTTATCCATGGCTTTTTGAGGAGTAAATTTGTATACCGCTATGGAAACCACTAAGGCAACACCTAATAAAGTAAATATGGACAGATCTTCTTACTCAGCGATCTCATTCCTGGGCATGCACTCTTAGAGATACTTTGTACATTTGTGCCATGAGAAATGTACAAAGCCTTCATAGTAATCTAAATATCAGTCAGTAGAATATTATGGAATATGTTCAAAACATGGGATTTCACAGAACAACATGTATGATTTCTACAGATATAGCATTAAGTAAAATAATCAGGTGTTAGTTGTATGTATGGTGCTCAAAAACTGGTACTATTAAATAATGTCATTTTAGAAATACTAGCGTTACAAAAGTTATGACAGGGTTACCTTGCTTTGGAATTAAGACACATACTTTGGAAGGAGCAGACAGTGGGTTTCTAAGTTATTAGCAAAACTGCAAATCTGGTTTGTTATTATCTGAATGTTTACTATATAATAGATTATAAAACTGCACTCATAGATTTTACACAGTTTTTGCCATTTATGAGACTTTTTCACAATAAACATGAAGTTATAAACAGCATTATCTAATTTAAATTATAATGGAGAATCATTAACTATTTTATATACATTATAAGTGACATTAGGAAAACAACATTGATCTAGAACTTGATCAAAGAGGCTTCAACTCGTTCTTCTATTACTGCCTAGATTTGGACTTTGGGAACACTTGACTTCTCATGTGTGAAAGAGGCATAGGATTGTTACCAAGGTTAAATGAGATAATACAAAGTGCTTACATTTTGTTACCTTCCCAAACACACTTGTTTTTATTTTAACATTTGCAGATGGCACCACTATTTCCTTCTCTATTTTCAGGCCAGGTATTGATTAGTCAGAATTTTCCTTGTTTTACATCATTCTTCAGTTTAATTTTGTCCCCAATTCCAATGCATTCTACTTCCTAAAGTTTCTATAAACATTTATTTTTCCTACATATATCACTCCTTATGTTCAGACATCTGTCTTCTCTAACCTGAATTTATTTCTATGACTTTAATTTTGGTATTCTCGGCTCAGGTTTTATTTTCTTTCCATTCTTTTATTTTTCTAACTCACAGACAAGCAGAGCGAACGTTCCCAAAGTTGCATAGGTGTCCATTAATTTGCTCCCTTTAAACTCTTAATGACTGATTATCATATAGCTGATAAAACTCACCTTCCATTCAGTTTTTTTTGATGAAATTATTCACGTATCCTTTCATTCATCCTTCCATTTATCTGTTCACATATCTGTCCATCTACAAAATTTTTGTTTACATCGTCTTACTAAGTATATTGTATTTTGGGAGTGAAACAATTTAGGCTATCATAGACTAATAATGAATATATTCATTAGTGTATAATATCCCTGAAATTGTATAAGGATCCATTTCCTCTTTTTAGCATGTTTTTCCTCCAGAATATTGAAATATGTGTGTCTGTTGAAACCCACTTTGCCTCTGTTATGTGCCCTTCCGTTTTCATAGTCCTTTCTTACTGGTAAACACCTTTTCAAAAATGATTTCTTTCTGCTCTTATCTTCTGTAATATGCCCCTTTGATTGCCTCAGATAAAGTTAACCATATTCCCTAATATATTCCTTTAGAGATTTCAATCAATAAATCCATTTTATGTTTGTTTGGCTAGACTATCACAAGCCTATGGGAATAGAAACTGGCAAACACATACCCATATTTCCACATACCCATATTTCCACAAAGTATGTAAAGAGCTAGAATACCTGAGGCATTCAGTAGAAAATATGCAATACAGCAGAATGGCTGAAGTCATGCCCTTAAGTAATCAAATTACCTGTGCTAAACAACACATATCTCAGGTAGAGCTATATGCTTGGTAATTTAGATGATTATTATTAAATTTTAATTTTCTTTTTTCTCACTTTTTTCTCACTAGACTATGCACTTACCTTATAAAAACTTATTTTCAAGCCTTATGCATTTTCTACTACTCTCCTTTGAGGATTGTGCAGCCTACTCTATTTTCTATAAAGTCTGGTACATTTTAGAAACTCAATAAATATTGGAATAATAATCATATATAGTGAGCTATAGTCCCTGTTATTTTTCTTTCTCCAAGACAACTTTATAAGCAGGAATTTCAGGGGAAATAATTTTATTACCAATGACAGTTGAGCTTACACTTTCTAAAACATTTCTATTTTCCCTGTCTGTGGAATTTATGAGATACCAGATGTGTTTAAGAAAATAATTTGAAGTAACACTCTGGCCTTAATATGGGAAGTACTAAAACCTCTAATTGTATTTCAGGTAGTAGATCAATTCGACCTTCCATAATAGGAACCTGAAATACAGAAGGCATTTGTGTACTGTTAGTGTTCAAACTTGTACACATTCCCAATATTATCTCTACTTAAAATGCCTAAATATAGTTACATCATGATAAGACAGAGCCTTAATTCAGACTCTTTCAAATTCATACTCTTAGATCCTAACTACAGAACCAATAAGGTCATACTATCTCATCTGGAAACACTGTGAGCTATGGATTATCTTTTCCAACAAGCAGAGATCTCTGAATGCAGTCCATTTGTCACTCACTCATGAAATTTCAGGGTTGAACAGATTGGACAAAAATCACAATTTTTTTTGTCTATGACATTTTCTTATGAGTATGTATAAAAGTAACCAGGAGAAGAGCAGAATTTTAAAAAGTGCTTTCTATATTGGCGTGGATCTCTTCCATAGAATAAAATCATGTCATTACCCACTGCTCAACAAGTGAATTTTTAACTGATTCTTAGTGTGCTTTTTCTTAAGTTCTATTTAGAAAGTAGAAATAACTTTCTATTGATATCCTACCCATAGCATAGTCACTCAATGCTGCCTTATTTCAACATCATATTTGGAGAAAAAAGGACAGTTTGTCTTTCCATCCTGTGCATTTGAAGATTAAAACACTGTATCATTTAAATGCCCTGTGGTGAGAGATTTAAAAAAATGTAATGCGACCTGCTTTGAATTAACTATCCACCTAAAACATGTTTATTTTCCCTGTGAATGAAGGTAGGCCTCATTTCCTCATTTTACCTTGATGATTATGAACTTTTTACACAACCAAATTTTCCACTGATTATAATTTGATGAAGAAAATGTCAGAAAAATTAAATCAAATCTAAATGACATTCCTTTGGAAAAATATACATATAAATAAGTCCCCATATCTCCCCAGCCCCCGCTCTGCATTTACTGGGTTGCTAAATCCAGGTTTCCGTAATCAAATGAAGTGTTACTGAAGCCATTCTTTATAGATATAGAGAAGATCACCTATTCTTTGTGTCTTCCCAAAGCCTTTGCAAAAACATTTGTCACTGTCAAAACTATGAATATGCATGCTTTAGTTGTGGATGAGCTGCAGCACGGCTATTCACCATAGTTATAAATCAGCCACCCCTTAGAGTATCATTTCTTGTTGCCACATGAAAGGTTAGCAGAAAAAGTCTTCTCCCTACCTTTTTTTTTTT
>NW_012101343.1:4154063-4158878 GCF_000951045.1 Mandrillus leucophaeus
ATGCAAGAGGTGGGCTCACATGGCCTTAGGCCACTCCTGTGGCTTTGCAGGGTACAGCCCCCCTCCCAGCTGCTTTCAGAGTTTGGCATTGAGTGCCTGCAGCTTCTCAGTGCTAGTGTCAGTGAATCTACCTTTCTAGGGTCTGAAGGAGCTCTTCTCACAGTTTCCTAGGCAGTGCCCTAGTGGGGACTCTCTGTCAGGGCTCGAATCCCGCATTTCCCTCTGCATTATCTTAGCAGAGGTTTTCCATGAGAGCTTTGCCTCTGCAGCAGACTTCTGCCTGCTTATTTAGGCATTTTTATACATCCTCTGAAATTTAAGTGGAGGCTCCCAAAGCTCAACTCATCTGCTGTGCACCTACAGGTCCAACACTATATGGAAGTTGCCAACGCTTAGGGTTTGCAGCCTCTGAAGCAACAACCTGAGCTGTATGTTGGCCCCTTTTAGCCATGGCTAGAGCTGGAGCTGCTGGGATGCAGGGCACCCAGTCCTGAGGCTACACAGAGCAGCTGAGCTCTGGGCCTGGCCCACAAAACCATTTTTCTCCCCTAGGCTTCTGGGCCTGTGATGTGAGTAGCTGCCTTGAAGATCTCCGAAATGCCTTGGAGACATTTTCTCCATTGCCTTGTTCATTAACATTTGGCTCTTCATTATTTATGCAAGTTTCTGCATCTGGCTTTAATTCCTCCCCCAGAAAATGAGTGTTTCTTTTCTGCCGCGTAGTTAGACTGCATATTTTCCAAACTTTTACACTCTGCTTGCCCTTTAAAAATAAGTTCCAATTTCAAACCATCTCTTTGTAAGCTCATATAACTGTATGCTTTCAGGAAAAAGCAGGACACATCTTGAATGCTTTGCTGTTTAGAAATTTCTTCTTTCAGAAACCCTAAATCAGCTCTCTCAAGTTCACATTTCCGAAGATCTCTAAGGCAGAGGCAAAATGCGGCCAATCTCTTTGCTAAAGCGTAGCAAGAGTGACCTATGCTCCAGTTCCCAATAATTTTCTCGTCTCCGTCTGAGACCACCTCAGCCTGAACTTCCATATCACTATCGACATTTTGTTCACAACCATTCAACAAGTCTGTAGGAAGTTACAAACTTTCCCACATCTTCCTGTCTTCTTCTGAGCCCTCCAAACTGTTCCAATCTCTGCGTGTTACCAAGTTCCAAAGTCGCTTCCACATCTTCAGGTTATCTTTAAAGTAGTGCCCCATTCCTGGTAGCAATTCTCTGCATTAGTCCATTCTGACACTGCTATACGGACACTGCCCTGAGACTAATTTATGAAGAAGAGAGGTTTAATTGACTCACAGTTTCACATGGCTTGGGAGGCCTCAAGAAACTTATAATCATGGTGGAAGGCGAAGAGGAAGCAAGGCACATTTTACGTGATAGCAGAAGAGAGTGACAATGCAGGGGAAACTGCCACTTTTAAAATCATCAGATCTGGTGAGAACTGCCTCGCTATTATGAGAACAGCATGGGAGAAAGCACCACAATGATCCAGTCACTTCCCACTATGTACTTCCCTCGACATGTTGGGATTACAATATGAGATGAGATTTGGGTGGGAACACAAACCGAAACCATATCAGATAGATCTTTATAGCAATGTGAAAATGGACTAACACAGTTTCTTAAAAACTGAGCCAGGAAAATTAATCGGAAACAAGGTACTTACACAGAATATTATCTTTGTGCATGTGTTTGTGTGTGTGTGTGTGGCCTTGTTGAAATGTACTGTATAAAGTGCTAGAAGTTTCTATATTATTTATAATACTTTGTCTTATGGCTATAAAATATTATGCTTCATTCATATATGAAATATTTGATATTATTGTCATATACATACACATGTGTTTGTGTGTATGCAGATATACACACACTTGAGATGTATCTAGTAGGACTGGGAATTAATAACTTTATTTTAATTTTAAGTTATTTAGCTTTAAATATACACATATGTACATATAGTGACTTCTATAGTAAGCAGAACTCTGCCAAAGAAATACATACTCTTTTATATCATTTGAGATCTTAAGTATCATGTTTCAGTACCTATCATTATCAAGACAGTCCAAAGTGATGAAATTACATAAAACCAAGTGTTAGAGCCATATTAGTTTCCAATAAAAATGACAACATTAAATAAGAAGGCCTACACATACGCTTCAGAGATTTGTGAAAGTTGTCTGCTTTTTAAAAAAATCAATAGCAGAATATTTATTTCACTCTCACTAATTTACTAGAAGGTAGGGTATTTTTCCTGAGACAGTAAGATTGGAATGAAACAAGGACGTGAACAAGTTGTAGTCCTGAAGGGAGTGACAAATTAAATCAATGTTTTATTGCTGAACTCAACTGATAGTAGGCTATGCAAAAAGAGAGAAGAGTCAGGGGAAGGTACGTTTCTGAAAACAACCACAGTACCTTCAACTTACCTTTATTAATAAGTTACTTCATCAGAAAGGAAGTAGCACAGAGTATATGGAATAAACCCCAGCTGAATAATGAAGATTGTTAATTGGATGCTATGCTTGTTTAAACTTGGTTTTATAGTTCCATAATATGTACATGGTATAGAAAGGTTTATTTCTAAGCATAGATGTAACCGTGTGTGTGTGTGTGTGTATTATTAATAATTAGGCCCAAAAATTACAATTCAATAAACATTTTTGTTGGTTCTAAATGGCCCCTGAAAACATCTGAGAAAAATTTATGACTTCTAAAGGTTAGAGACAGACTTCCAATTTTAGCTACAACATGAAAAGTATTTAGAAGCCATCTTTCCCATCCATACAAGAAAGAAGATGAAAACAAAATCTACAAAATCCCTGAAAACCAATGACTCTTCTCAGACCCATTAGAGAACTAAGGTTGCAGGGAAAACTCCCACCATGAAATCTTGATAGATACATTCAAAAAGTTAGAGTCAAGATCTGCAAAACTGTAGCAGAAGTTGAGGGAACCATTAACTGGTAGAAATATTGATGTAGTAATTAAATTAATTGCGGGAGGTTGAATGTGAACCAGCCTGAGAGAGAGAAAATTCTGGGATCACAGTGTTAGGAGGTCCCCACCCTTTCATGGGCTTTATCTCCAGGAACATTATCAGGTTTTCCAGATTAACATCAGAATATGATTGATCCCTTTATAACTCTGTTAGGGGAAGGCAAGATTAATGTTTGTGAAATATTCTCAGAGCTTCCCCCATAAGCAAAGACCTTCTCTCCAGGGTAAAAGGTTTTATCAGAGCTTTATTCCAGCTGAGGAAAGGGCATTGGTTCTACCCCAGCCCTCTGTAGCCATTGTGTCTCACCAGTGGAGGGAGAAAAAAATAGCTATACCACTGACGAAACAGTCTCAAAGTGACAATCCCAAGAGAAAGTCCACTAAAAACAAAGGTATAAGCATGAGATTACAGGATGTTTCCTGATGTTTGTCCTTAACATGACACAAACAGGCCGTCAGTATAACAACAGTGGATTACAATTAAATGACCTGCAAGACTCTCTCTGGAGGAACGTGTAAGAAAACTCAAAGTCAAGAGTGGAAGCACAAACAAGAATGCTAAAGGAGTTTGAAGCCTCTGGAACCTATGGCTTCAATAAACATTTGAATACAGCTCAAGTTCTAGTCAGATTAGCATAAATCTCACATTCAAGGCCTATTTAGTTTAATTTCTACTACCTGATACAATGTGTCCAGCTTCCAAAAAAAAAAAATTATAAGGCATGCCAACCGGCAAGGCAAGACATTTTCTGAAAAGAAAAGCAAGGTGTAGAAATATATTCAAATATGACACAGCTGCTGGAATTATCTGAATGGGAATTAAAAATAATTGTAATCAATATATTAAGAGCTCAATGGAAATGGTAGACAACATGCATTAACAGATGGGTAATGTAAGCAGAGATGTGGTAACTCAAAAGTTAGGGAAGTCTAATACGTCTGCTTGCATAACTTTCTAAACTCTAAATTAGTTGTGAAAATTGTATGATGATGTCCTATGATTAAAATATAAAATAAGATATACCAATAAAGAGATTGCCTGCCATTTTATAGTATTTTAGAGCTTATAATGCATTGGTGCTTAAATTATTTTATTAAGTCCTAATCACAGATCTGGGAAGTAGAAAACCAGGCATTATTATTATTTTTGTATAGAGTAGCATTTAGAAGCTGTATCAGTCTGCTTAAAACTAAGTTCAGCAGTGGCAACAAATGGCATCCTAATCTTCGTGGCCTACATCAACACGAACTTATTTTTCACTTAGTTTACAGGTTTATCAAGTGTGTGGCTGTGACTCTTTTTTCTAAGACATTAGCTGAAGGAGTATGCAGGATATTCCCTTTGTCCTGCAGAGAAAAAGAACACTAACAGATGCATGTGATGGTTCTTAAGGCTCTTCTCAGAAATAGCATATGCCATTTTATCTCATTGTGTATTGGCAAAGTCAAGTCACAAGACCAAGACTGTTTTCACTGTGGCACTCTTAATCTAACCACAGTACAGGGCTTAGTAGGAAAAAAATCAAGAGTCAAGGGCTAGAATTCTTTAGACAATGACACACTCTGCCACAGATACTAGGACTTATCCAAGGCTTGTGGTGACATCAATTAATTATAAATTCTTGATTCCACATATGGTGTTGTCATAATTTATCGTCTAGAAAAGGAAAATTAAGATAGAAGAATGTTGGAAAATAAAATGAAATAATTATGATTTTAATATCATCAAATCAATATGTAAAAGCTTTGAGTGATAAATCAATTAAAAATAGTATCAGCTACGTTTTTTTTTTTTTTTTTTTT
>NW_012101343.1:4163433-4225872 GCF_000951045.1 Mandrillus leucophaeus
TTAGCCAGGATGGTCTCGATCTCCTGACCTTGTGATCCGCCCGTCTCGGCCTCCCAAAGTGCTGGGATTACAGGCTTGAGCCACCGTACCCGGCCAACCTTTTCTTACTTCTTGTTGAAATCTGTTCCCTCAGGTGACATTTATAAACGAAACTGCAGTTCTGTTAATGCTTGTGAAAAGCATTAACTGTCAGCGTATCTGTACCCAGTTGCTCCATCTGTTTCCCTTAATTCAATTTGTCTTTATTGTTCCCATCCTTTGATAATCACTTGATAATCACTAAAATATATAAACAATCATGGATTCCAGTGTAGTTCTTTCTTTGGCGTCTTTATTAAAACAGAGGTAAACGTATAAATAACTTAATTTTACTTTGATTTCCTCAGTTGATGAAATTCCCCCCCCCAAAAATTATATATTCTCTTGTTTATATGGTGTGATTTCATAAATTTTGCTGCATCCCTGTATTCCAACTCTGTATGTGACAAATGATTTAAAGGTGCATTATATTCAAAAGAGTTATTTAAAGAGGTGCAGATTATGACTAATTACATCATTTGAAGAAAATTAATGTATTCACCAAATTCAGTGTGTTGATATTCAGATAGCAAGAATGCAAATTAGGCTCTCGGCACTTAAATTCTACATAAAAATAATAATTTAAGGCATACGTTATGAATGCACATAGCCCCACCTTATACTGTTGGGGTTGGTTTACAGGAAATAAGATTATTGTATTTAGTAAGGCAAAAGTTAGTACATAAAATATAAACTTCTACCCACTTGGGATTACATGCTGAGAATTGTATGTACATTATTACATTGAAATCTCATTTAAACTGGGATCTCTTCTGATTCCATTCTGTAAGAAATGGTGCTTAAACTCTATGGATATTATTTTGGCAAACAATTCAGTAGCATATGTTAGTCAAATTTGCATGGTTTAGATCACTTTCCTTATTAATACTCACAGTTATCCTTCCAACTTGTCCCCACTTCCTTTCTTAACAACAACAAAAAATACAGAAGTAGAACTTGAAATTAAAATTAAACATTTCTCTCTAAATGATTTCTTAAATACCAATATATGATATTTCTTCAGATGAATGATAACATAGAAATATGGGATTATATATTTATAAAGCTGTATCTTATTATATATACATCTTACTCCAGCGTTATTTTGTATGGTACCACAATTACATATGCAGTTCATGGGTCTGTACATTTCTTCGTCTACTGGATTACTCTTTATAATATAATATTTTAATTATATGATTTCAAAAACTCACCAGTGCAACATCTTGATTTAACAATGCATCTTTCTCATCAGATGCAACCATATGGAGGCTTACTATACAATTGCTTTATGTCCACACAGTTAGGGCTAGGGAAGTACTTTTCAGTACATTCTTACTCTTGTTGTATATATATAGTGTATGTGTGTGTTTATATGTTATAGAAACCATACTGAATTGTGGAAAAGCTTTAAATTATTTTCCCACTAAATTTCAACGGGACATCTGCTTTATATATTGGAACATTTGTTTCCTAGTCTTTCATAGCACTCCTTTCTATCATCTCTACCAAATTTATACCTATATTTGTTTGACAATCATTCCTCTGGCATAACCACTTCATTTCCTTTGCTTTATAGAACAATTTTTGCTATCAGAAAAATTTGTCTGATCGACTTTAGTTTACAGTAAATTTTCTTCTAAATACATGTGGAGATTTTTTTTTTCCAACTAGAATATAGTCTTTGAAAAGATTATTTTTATACTTATTATACAATTGTCATGGTCCTCAACAGTCTTAGTAAAAAATAAATGTTAACCGATTCGTTAAAAATAAATGATTACATATATTTATAGACTATATATGTATATATAGTGTGTGTATATATATAGTGTATATATTTATGCATTATAAACATATATATTTATATATATAAATATATTGGAGTGCAGTGGCAGGATGATCACAGCTCACTACAGCCTCAACCTCCTGGGCTCAAGGAATCCTCTTGCCTCAGCCTCCCAAGAATTTGGGACTAAAGGTGCTCACCACAAAGCCCAGCTAATTTATATATTTTTTTGTAGAGTTGAAGTTTTGCCGTATTTCCCAGGCTGCTCTCAAACACCTAAGCTCAAAGACTTCCTGTCTAGACTTCCCAAGTGCTGGAATATATGAGCCACCATGCCCATTGATATGGTCTGGCTCTGTGTCTCCACCCAAATCTCATCTTGAATTGTAATACAAATTGTAATCCCCCTATGTTAGAGAAGGGACATCATGGGAGATGATTAGATCATGGGAATGGTTTCGCAATGCTGTTCTCATGAAAATGAGGGAAATTTCTCTAGATCTAATGGTTTCTGCACTTATTTCTCCTGCCGTCATGTGAACAAGGATGTGTTTGCTTCTCCTTCCACCATGATTGTAAGTTTTCTGAGGCCTCCCAAGCCATGCAGAACTGTGAGTCAATTCAACCTCTTTCCTTTATAAATTACCTAGTCTCAGGTATTTCTTCATAGCAATGTGAGAACACACTAATACAGGAAATTGGTACCAGCAGTCAGGTGCTTCTGTAAAGATAACCAAAATCGTGGAAATGACTTTGGAACTGGATAACAGGCAGAGGTTGGAATGGTATGGAGGGCTCAGAAGAAGACAGGAAGATGTGGGAAAATTTAGAACTTCCTAGATACTTCTTGGTTTTGACCAAAATGCTGGCAGTGATATGGACAATGAAGTGCAGACTGGACTGAGATGGAGATGAGGAGCTTATAAGACCTGGAGCAAAAGTGACACTTGCTATGCTTTAGCAAAGTGACTAATAGCATTTTGCCTCTGCCCTAGAGATTTGTGGAAAATTGAACTTCAGAGAAAGGATTTAGGGTATCTGGCAGAAGAAATTTCTAAGCAGCAAAGTGTTTAAGAGGTGATGGAGAACAAAAGCTTTCCAAATTTGTAACCTGGTGATGCAATAGAAAGGAAAAACCTGTTTTCTGAGGAGAAAGTCAAGCCAGCTGAAGAAATTTGCATAGGTAATGAGGAGCCAAATGTTAATCACCAATACAATGAGGAAAATGTCTCCTGGGCATGTCAGAGGTATTCATGGAAGCCCCCCGTCATCACAGGTTGAAGCCTAAAAGAGAAAAAGTGTTTCATGGGCTTGGCCCAGGGCCTTGCTGCTTTGTGCAGTCTTAGGACTTGGTACCGTGTGTCCCAGCCATGGCTAAAAGGGGCTAACATACAGCTCAGAGCCATTGCTTTAGAGGGTGTATGTCCCAAGCCTTGGCCACTTGCATGTGGTGTTGGGCTGACTGGTGCACACAAATCAAAAATTGAGGTTTGAGAGCTCAGCCTGGATTTCAGAGGATGTATGAAAACTTCTGTATGTCCAGGCAAAAGTTTGCTGCAGGGGCAGAGACCTTGTGGAGAACTTCCGCTAGAGCAGTGAGGAAGGGTAAAGTGGAGTTGGAGCCCCATCACAGAGTCCCCACTGGGACACTGCCTAGAGGTGCTGTGAGAAGAGGGCCACCATCCTTAAGGCCCCAGAATGACAGATGCACTGACAGCTTGCACCTTTTGCCTGGAAAAGCCACAGACATTCAACACCAGACTGTGACAACAACCAGGAGGAGAATTGCACCCTGCAAAGCCACAGGGGCAGAGGTGCCCAAGGCCATGGGAACCCACCTCTTGCATCGGCATGACCTGTATGCGAGATATGGAGTCAAAGGAGATCATTTCAGAGCTTAAGATTTGACTGCCCTGTTAGATTTCAGGCTCTCTTGGGGCCTGTCCCTTTGAGCCAATTTCTCCCATGTGGAATGGCTGTATTTATCCAATTTCATGGTACCCCCATTGTATCTAGGAAATACCTAACTTGCTTTTAACTTTACAGGCTTATAGGCAGGAGGAGCTTGCCTTGTCTCAGATGAGACTATCGACTTGGACTTTTGGGTTAATGCTAAAATGAGTTAAAACTGCAGAACTGTTGGGAAGGCACAACTGTGTTTTGAAATGTGAGAAAAATGAGACTTGGGAGGGGCCAGGGCCAGAATGATATGATTTGGCTATGTCCTCACCCAAATCTCATTTGAATTTTAATCCAAATTTTAATCCCCATATATTGTGGGAAGGATATCATGGGAAGTGATTAGATCATGGGGGCAGAACCCCCATGCTTTTCTCCTGATAATGAGTGAGTTCTCACAAGATCTGGCAGTTTTATGAGGGGCTCTTCTCCCCTTTGCTCTGTATTTCTCTCTCCTGCTGTCATGTGAAGAAGAACATGTATGCTTCCTCTTCTACCATGATTGTAAATTTCCTGAGGCCTCCCCCACCATGTGGAACTGTGACTCAATTGAATTTCTTTTCTTTATAAATTATCTAGTCTCAGGTATTTCTTCATAACAGAATCAGAACAGACTAATAAACCCAGCCAAATATTTTTAATAGTACCAATATTCCGCATTCATGTCATAGTAAATTAGTTGTTGAAATTACTGAGTCTGAAAAGTTTTAATAACTCATATAGAAAAATCAAATGCATTTTTATTTATTTTACCTAATAGTCACTGTGTTCACAGTGGCCTTGAAATATAGCTTTAAATTTTTAATGAGACAGATAACTAAGTCAACTTCAAATGTGACTTTGCATTGTAAGATGTAGTGTCAGATTCTGGAGAAAAATTCTTAGTTCCACATTAAGCACTTTTTATAACCAAGTAGAAAATCATGCTTTTTTCTATTTGTTTAATATTTTTCATGAATTGTAAGCAATAAAGTTTCAGTTAGAGCAGAACACATTGGGGGACGAGATATCTCCCTATGCACTAATGAGATATTTGTTTTGGATTGGGCAAAGTGCAAAGACTTGATAGCTGTAAAGCAGAATACAGACAAAGAATGGAGCATTTCCTATTTAGCAAGAAAATTTGCTTGACTGAGATCTCTAGTTTGACCTGAATCCTGTTCTTCAATTCCATACTGCCTTTTCCTCTACCAATTTATATGTGAAACACAATGGGCAAACTGCTTTGTTCTTTGATCATCATCTTCACATATCTGTTACCCTTTATCTTTCTGTTCAGTGAAGACAATCTAAAACGCCGGCAAATATTTGCATTTTAAAGACCAATGAAATTATTTTTAAAGATGAAATGCATTTAAAGAGTAAACACTTTTTTGTTTTTTCTGTCTGTAAACATTGAGACTCCTAACAATCAATGGTTTAGATCCTGGTCTCTTCATGTAGATGTTTCTCTCTTTCTCTTTCTCTCCTTTCTTCTTTCTTTTCTGTCTTTGTCTCTGCCTTCCACTCCTTCTCCCCTCCCTTCCATTCCTATCTTTCAATTCCAAATAATTTAGAGAAAATTAGAGATATATTTCAATGGTAAGTTAGTTGAAAAATAAAATCATATTTAATGGTGGAAAACTCATCCATTGTCAAATGTAAATGAGAAAATTAATTCATTTGTAATAACATTAATTGAAAATATGCTTCAATGTAAGATAGTAAAATAATTCCCCACCTAAACTATTTGGTGTTCAAAAATTTAAATTACAGATAGATATGTAATGGAGTGATTAACATTTTGATTTTGGTGAGCTCGAATAATAACATCTTTTGTTAAATATGATCAAATTATCTGCTAAAAATGTTTTCTTAAGTTATTTATGTATATACATATACATTTCGAGATCTTTTTTTTTTTTTCTTAGTTTGGTTCAATGTGTTTTAGACAATGAATATACTTCTCTCCTTCCACAGGAGCTAAAGCTAGTAATAATCTGTCACAAGGGATCATTCATTTGGGAGTGACATATCTATCTGCTCTGCAGAGTAAAACTTTATGAATAATTCACTTTCCTTTCACTAGGCATTTCTGATTCTATGTTGTATTAACTTTCAGGATATATTTTTGCACTCCATAGAGAATGTGACCTACAGGATCCACCAGCAAAAGACATCTGACTGTTAGAGGTTAAAGGAACAGTAAAGATCCAGTTCCACTTTTTAATGCTGCAGACGGGAAATTTGAAACTTACAGAGTTAATGGTTTTCTCCAAGGTCACATGAAGACGGAAGTCAAGCCAAGATAAAAATCAAGGGAAAAACAGTGACATGGTGGGAGAAGTGTTCCCAAACTCTGAATGCAAGGTCATGTGTATAACAAATAAGAAGTTTTGAAGAAATACCTAAGAATAAAGTGAACATGATTTACGTTATATCATATAAAATAGTGGGAATAAAAAATATACAAATTAATTGTTAAAATAAGATAAACCAGTGTGAAAGAATATAAAGAGACATCTGTTAGAAAAATTAATAAGATTTATATAAAGAAATAAAACCGTAAATAACAATGGAGGTAGAGGGGCCTATAAACAGAAGAGGGAAAGAAATGAGTCATCTTTCAAAAACCCAGGAGAGATGGATTATTCTGTTATTTTCTCTTGTTTATTTGATTCACCCAAAGTGATACATTGCATCTTACATAAACTCTTTCAATTTAACTGTGGACTTGAATTTATGCTGTAAGTCTCTCAATTTTAGTTTGTTTGCTTTCTCTCCTTTTCCTTTTTCTTGCTTCATTATTCTTCCTGGAAAAGTTTTTGAGTTAATCATATAATAATTTACAGCATTTGGGGGATAAATACAAGATGTTGAAGCTTCTGAGATATTTGTCTTGTTTTCTGTTTATTTTATACATGCTAATATTACATATACTATTTTTAATATATTCTTGCTTATGTATATATAGCATCTTCTCCTTTGCTCTGTGGATCTAAATAAAAATTTTAAAACTTTTTCCTTGCTTTGTTTTAGTTTCTTCTGGTTTCGTTATTGTTTTTCCTGTTGACTTATTGTCATTGACTTATAGTCATTTCCTATTGACTTTCCTATTGACTTCCCTATTGACTTCCTATTTGCTTTCTGTCATATTAGATCTTCTAACAGTTATTAGGCTGGTTTCTCCCAGCTGTGAAACTTCTTCTTTCTCTGATTGGACTCTGATTTTTCCTTTGCCCCATCAGCATGGGGTATTAGAGGGAGACTAGAAGTCTAAGACAGACTTGGCTCTTCCTTTCAGTCTCACCCTGCCACTATCTCATCACAGTGGCTACAGCAGCTGGTACTGGTTTCCTTTTTCTTTTCTTTTCTTCACTTCTAAGAACCATTCTTATTCTGCTGCTTCTTAGAAACAAACAGCCACCAGATAGTGCTTCTTCCTTGGAGATCTGAGTCCCATTTCTATGCAGCCTCTTCTCTGAACTCTTGAGTTTACATGCACTGGGCAACAGCCCCCCTTAGACATCTACACAGTACTTCCTCCAAAATTCTGGATTCTCATCACAACATCTTTCTTCCCTTTTTACTCCATCCTTCTAATTGGTAGCTGTTTTTGCCGTTGCCACGTATATTACCTCAGTGGTTTCTTTTTCCTATTCCAGTACTTAAAAAACAAAATGAAACAAAACAAAACAAAAACCTTCTATTACCCATTTCTTGATTCCTCGTTTTTTGATATAAACTTGACTGATACTGGACCTTTCCATGTGGGTCCTCATTCTTAGTTATTCACTAACATGTTAAAATTGAGAACTAAGTTACCTAGTCAGAATTGCGTCAACAGATAGCTTCATCACTATTTAAGAACCCTGTTTCATTGGGGCGCTGCAAAGTCTTTTTACCAAAGTACTCTCTCTGGTCTGGTTGGTCCTTTTAGACATAACTCTTCTCTTACTTGCCTGAGGGATAACTACCAGCTATTTGGTGTGCAAAGTTGAACAGGACGAAGAGAGCGCCACATTTTCTATATGTAAACTCCCAAGTAACACCACTGTTTTCTGATCTTTACCGTAACCTTATCCTCTGTAGTATCCAGTACTTGTAAGTTCTGTACCTCCCTGGCATTCAGAGAACAATTTGAGCCATTTGTCAATCTACTCACTCTGTAAAACTTCTGCCTGTAGCTTTCCCCATGGAGAGCATGACTGTTTCACATATAATTTGCTATTTGGTAAAATTGCTGAATTACCATGTTTGTTAATGCCCCATCTATATTTTTCCATTTTATAGATTTGTACATTTTAATTGGCTATTGTATTAAACTGTTCCTTTCATTTGGAAAATTCAAAATCTTTCCTCCTTTTTAAAGATATCAAAAGTTAGATGAAAATAAAGGCATTCTCCTCTTATAATAGTGGAAATGGGAGTATAAAATACATAATATTTTGAAGGGCAAAGTAGCAACATAAGTCCCCAGCCCCAACAGAAAGTTTTTTTAAACATAATTCTTCTCTACTTTAGCATAAGCAAAAATTTGAAATACATAAGCATTCATATATAAGAACGCCCTCCTGAAATTATAAAATGTGTAAAACAATCAAAGTACTCTAACATTGGTGGTTAGATTATATTTAAGCCAGCTCATAGAAATAAAAGTATCTTTGAAAAGTTAAAAAAAAAAAAATTCTGAAAGTTTATAAGAAGTCACTATATATATATTCACAATTTAATAAAATAAAAATAATCATTTATGCATATGCATAGAAAATAGACTGAAGCAAAATGAAAACAATATTAATAGTGGTAGAAATGCATGTTATGTTAATTTCATTTATAAATATTTATTTTCTTTGTTTGTTTTCTTGGTTTTTTGTTTTCTTTTTTTTTGTTTTGACACAGGGTCTCACTGTCTCCCAGGCTGGAGTGCAGTGATAGACACAACCATGGCTCACTGCAGCCTCTGCCTCCACCATGCCCGGCTAATTTTTGTATTTTTTGTAGAGACGTGATTTTTGCCATGTTTCCCAGGCTACTCTCAAGCTTATAAGCTCAAGTGATCTGCCCACCTTGGCCTCCCAAAGTTCTGTGCTTACAGGTGTGAGCCACCGCATCCAGCTAATTTTCTTTATTTTAAATATAAAACCTATATAGATTAGTTTTATACTAAGATATGTATTTAAACAAAACTAATATGCATTAGTCATGCAATTAATTATAGATTTTAAATATTTTTATATTTATATTTAATCATGTGAAACACTTTTCACTGGAAATATTCAACTAAGATTGTTTATCCTAGAAAATAATAGCTAAAATATTGATTCTGTCCAGTGGTCCAACCTAATGTTTGGCTTCAATTTCTGAATATAAAATGTTAATCTAATAATAATTATACAATAACAATAGAAAAATAATTGTCATGGTGTAGGTAAAGGCTTGCTAATAATTAACAGTTATTTGACATTTTGCATTCATTCTTACAACAGTTATGAAAGAAGTGCTATTTCGGTTCATTTGATTGTTCAGAAAATTGCAAGTTTTATAACACGCTAAGTGACGCTTCTCAGTTACATTGCGTGTAAGGAGCAGAATTAGGACTGGGATTTAAATAGTTCCACTTGAGGACCTATGATCTCAGCACAGCAGCAGGTAATAAAAAGGACTTTGGTGTCTCAGTATATCTCAAGAGCATGGACTCTTTCCATCTTATCGCACGTGGCATACAACGTACAATGATTCCGAACTGCTGATTTCTACTTATAATCTTAATTCATATAAAACTTAGTTATTTTAGTGACAAGACTAGAAAAACAATCAGGCATTGTAGGAATTGCGTTTAATGATAACATTTTATTTGGGGAATAGTTATTAAGTGTTAGATAACAACATTTTTTACAAATCTTAATATGAAGTATTAATTTTAAAGGGGAGACCTGCTCACTAGGACCAATTAAAAAGTTACTAGTAGTTTAATATTGACATTTAAAATAATCTTCAAATGTTACAAAACAATGATTAGGAACAATATTTTTAACACTACAACATAAAATACGTTTATGACATAAAAATAAATGTAAGAAAAAATTTTAAAAATTATTTGCTTATGATTATGTTGTTGAAAAAATATAATTCACAAGGAAAAAATCAAACATATAGAAAAAACACCACATATTTAAAGGTGCCTGTATTTGGACAATGAGATAATAGGTAATTTTTTCTCAAACTTGTATGTCATTTAATATTTTTCAATTCATTTCTATGTTTATATTTAAATTAAAAAATAGAAATAAGGCCAAGTGCAGTGACTCACGCCTGTAATTCTAGCACTTTGAGAGACAGAGGCGGAGGTGATCACCTGAGGTCAGGAGTTCCAGACCACCCTGGCCAACACGGTGAAACACTGGCTCTACTATAAATAGTAGTAGATCAGTAACAGTAGTAAATCAGCCAGACATGGTAGCGCTCGCCTGTAGTCCCAGCTACTCAGAAGGCTCAGGCAGGAAAATCTCTTGAACCTGGGAGGTGGTGACTGCAGTGAGCCGAGATCACGACACTGTACTCCAGCCTGGGCAACAGAGTGAGATTCTGTCTCAAATAATAATAATAATAGAAATAGATTTCATGGCATAAAATATTTAACAAAATAAGACCTATAAAATAGACTAAAATAGGTATATTTAAAAATATCTAAAACATTTTCAAAGGTAAGAAAAAGAAAGAATACATTTCCAGAAAAACATGTTTTAGTGTAGGGGCTAATTATTAAGTAGAGAAGATAAGGTCAATGGCATATCCAGCTATGAGAACTAAACTGACTTCTTACTTATTTATTTATCTTTTTGTCTTTTTTTTTTCTTCCTTTTTGTGGAGAACGGGTCTCGCTATGTTACCCAGGCAAGTCTCGAATTCCTGGGCTCTAGCTATCCTCCCGCCTCTGCCTCCCTGAGAGCTGGGATTACAGGCGTGAGCCACCACGCCAAGCTAACCTGACTTCTACAACATGATTCAAAAATGTACGGTTTTTTTGTTTGTTTGGTTTTTTTGTTTTATTTTGTTTTGTTTTTTTGTAGAGAGAGTGTCTTGTTCTGTCATCCAGACTGGAGTGAAGAGGTGTGGTTATAGCTCATTCTAACCTCACCTCGAACTTCTGGGTTGAAGTGATTCTCTTTTCTCAGCCTCACCCTCCAGAGTAGTTGGGAATAAAGGCACTTGCCACCAAGTTTGGCTCTTTTTTAAATTACTTTCTAGAGAGGGGGTCTTGCTATGTTGCCCAGGCTAGTCTAGAACTCAATGGTCTGATTCTGTGGGAAAATAGTTTACACTTGTATTCCAATACTTTTTGTATTTATTATTTGACTTTAATTTGTCTAGGATTTACTTTTGTATTAAGTAATTATCATATTTGTTATAATAGACCTTATTAATTTCTGATAAAATGTGCTTTATATATGAGTATTAATTCAAGTTAACATGAAGTTGAGTAAACAGAGCTAAGCTACTTCATTTCAGAATAATTAAGCTGACAATAATTGAAAATAAATATAGACAACTAAGTTAAGTCTGTTGAGTGTTTACTGTCACCTCAAATACCTTTTCACTCTTTCTATTGGTATTTTACATTTATTTAAGAGAAGATAAGTTATTTAATTCCTAATTTCAATGTATAGCTTCAAATGTAAATGTCCCTGAACATGGTACCTCATCCATCCCAAGACATACAATCCCTGATAGCAAGTTATCATTATTTTTATTATTTTCTTTTGAGACAGAGTCTTGTTCTGTCACACAGGCTGGAGGCTGGAGAGCAGTAGCATGATCACAGCTCACTGAAGCCTCAACACCTGGCCTTAAGTGACCTTCCCACCTCAGCTTCCCAAGTAGCTGGGATCACAAAGCGTGCACCATGATGCCTGACTAGTTTTTTTTCTTTCTTTCTTTTAGTAAACATGCGGTCCTCCTGTGTTGTCCAGGCTAGTCTCAAACTCCTGGGCTCAAACCATCTTCCTACCTTAGTCTCCCAAATGCTGGTATTGCAGGTGTGAGCTGCCATGCGCAGCCCTGATACCAAATTTTTGGTTGAAAGTAGCTTAAGGCTAATTTCAACCAAAAATATATATGCATATTATATATTATGCTATTTAAATTCAAAATTAAATAGGAAACCACTCTTAACCCTACAAAGTTTGTCATCTAGAAAGGACTAATGTGCAAAATAATGATTGCATTGCATTGTGAAAATTCTATAAAGAGACCAATGTAGACACTGCAGTGGAAAAACTTTATAGAAGCTCGAACTCCAGGTATAAAGCTGGAGCTCCAGGAAAAATTCACAAAGGATCAGACATTTATTTTCAGACTTGAAAGATGAGTGGAAACAAGTTTGGTACATAAGATCTGGAAAAAGATATTCCTGGCGGAGAAAAAAGATCCAAACATTCTACATAGGTTATATTTCTTGTATCTTGAAAGGAAATGATGAATGGTCAGACTGGAAAGTTCTGCTGGGTTTATAGGTTATGAAAATCTAAAAGTAGAGAATTTATATCAAAACAAGGAGAAAAGATATAGGAGCAAAAATGTCATGTAACAATGAATTTTTATTATGAATCTTAATGTTTCAAAGTTTGCTTTCTGATTTTAGCACACCTACATTATATAGTCTTATTTGCTATATCAAAAACAGTTAAGAGGCATATGATGCAACCTCAATTATTAGACAGAAAAAGTAACCACAGCCTAGAGACCGTCATTGTAAGGATAAAAGTAAAGACAACTGTCTCAAACACAGCATGTGAGATGAGGCTATAAAGAGGTAATGCAGTAAAATAGTATGGATCAAGCTTCAATTCACATACACTAAGAGGTTTAGGATTTTAATCTTTTATTCTAAACAGAAAAACAATTTAAAATAGTAATTAATAACAGCTTAAAATTGTACTAATTAGTCTCCTACTGAATGTCATCAATATCGAAATAAGGTTCCTCAAGGACAACGAGGGAGTGGGGAAGAAACAGTAAAGCAATTAACTGGATTTTCTTCTCATTAAGTTCTCATAATTACATTTTCAGGATTAAATGCACTTATGTGAGGGTCCTGCCATTTTACTCTGGATAGTGAAAATGACTTTGTTCATTTCACAGACTTTGTTCTGTCTTGGAAAAGTTGAACTCTTCATTAAACATGAACAAATTAAATTAAAGTTCACCTGGAATGATGAAGAAAATCATAGTCCCTAAAACTGCATATTTGAATGATTCATGAATATTTTGTTTTCTATCATATTAAATTTCATTTGCCTTTACAAAGCAAATAAAAACTAATAAGTCTTATAACTTATTATTTTTTTTTTCTGTTAGGCCACCTGGGATTAGGGAGAATGGTTAATATAAATGAAGTCTTTCAGTCACGTGATTAATTTAAAGGACCTTTCTGATACTTTTTAGTGTGTGTAAATGAAAGTGGCATATTTGAATACTTAAATTTCAACATTATTCTATTTTTGTTTTCTTAGAAAGTATGTTTAGGAACGTTTAAAGAGACATGCAAGCAATCTTCTCCTCCATCTGAGTTTTAGAACAAGTAAGAGATAAATGAGACAAAAACCTAAAGAAATAATACAAAAGACAATACTGCCTTCATTTCTATTGAAACTGGCATTTGAGAATTTGACTTATACCTCAGGAAAATGTGCTCTCTCGCATAGAAGTCAGTTTCACTTATAGCTGGCTCTTTACATTCCTAACACATGTGAGGCAGGAAATGGGCCCGAAGTCATCTACAGTGGAGCTTCTTATACCTGAGGGGAAATAGCAGGTGTAAAGAAGACCTCACACTGCTGCTAACATTGTGCCATTAAAATTAGGACTTGTAAAAAAGAGAACATCCAAAGCATGACTATAGTTGGTAGAGAATAAACAATGTTTACCTCGGTCTGTATGTTAACATAATTTGTAAAAATGGGAACTCCGTGGAAGGAGATGATTGCAATTGCTTTAGAATGAGAAATGTTAAAACTATATTTTTAATGTTTTTCCTGCCTCTAAAATCTACTTTCAATAGTAGTTAGAGTTATATTTCTAAAATACCCCTCATTTCAGTTACATTGTTCACCATCCTCCTCACGATAAAATCCAAGTTCTCCTACATAAAATATGTCACCATAATGTGGTTCTTTATCATTTTTCATGCTCTCCTTTCACTTCCTTTTTACACTTTAAGGTCTAGCCTTATTGAACTTTTATTTTTAAAAAAATGCACTGTGCTTTAAGTAATTCTAAAGCTTTTGGGTATGCTATGCCTTGGGGTTAGAATGATATTCTTTGGTTTATGTATTTGTCTACATTCCATCTGTCCTTTCCAAGTTTAGACATCAATTCTGATTTGAAACGAGTAAGATATAAACAAAGGGAGGGAAAAGAAACAAGTACTTTTTTCTTCCCAATTTTGTTCACTATGTCTCTCACCTATGTTTTTCTGGCACTTTATATTCTTACTAATTTACCTGTCATCTTGTACTGTAATACATATTTACTGCTATCCTCTACTAAAGTTTTAAAGCAGCAAAGAATATGTCTATTTTGTTCACCATTTAACTACAGTATTCAGTGTCTGAAATGTAGTCAGCTCTAAATAAAAATTTGCAATGAGTGAGAGATTGAAGAAATACTTCATAAATAAATGAAGCAAGAAGCAGGAATTATTACAGGAGAAAAGTGATCTTGTAATTTAACTGAAATGACATTTTAAAACACTTAAAAAAAAAACACTTGTTTCAGAGCACTAAAAGACTTTTTTCCAATATTGTATATTTAAGACATGAGCATCCATGAATAAATACATGCCATCTGATGGATTGAATTGGTAAAAAATTGGAACCTAGCATCAGGGCTACTCAGAGAAATGTGGCAGTCCCAAGGAGGGGCGAAGGTATTCGTCTTTAAGTTTTCCAAAAAAGATTTACCTAAAAATCAAAATCCATAAGGTAATACATTCTTTACTTGGGTCTATTAATTTCTTGTAATGAAATGCTGCGGCAGTTTAAAATAATTTTATATAAAATCATCAACAAGTTAAATGCTTTTGGAATTTTTAACAGACATTCAGGGAAAACTCTCAGGCCAGGTTACAGAAATCCAGCCATTTGGGGATATAATGGCAGAGACCCCAGTTATAGATAGACTGAAGCAGGAAGCAGATTCTAAAGACAGTCATTCAGAGAAGATAAAAGAGAAATTGTAATTAGCAGCACAAGTATACATGGTGGAGCCTGGGACTCAAGAGCTTGGCAGAAACAATTTATCTCAACATAGGCATAAGAACAGAGCAGGTCTGGGCAGGGTGACTCACACCTGTAATACCACCACTATGGGAGGCGGAAGTGGTCGGATCACCTGAGGTCAGGAGTTTGAGACCAGCCCTACCAACATGGAGAAACCCCGTCTCTGCTAAAAATACAAAATTAGCTGGGCATGGTGGCGCATGCCTGTAATCCCAGCTATTCGGGAGGCTAAAACAGGAGAATCACTTGAACCCGGGAGGCAGAGATTGCGGTGAGCCAAGATGGTGCCACTGCACTCCAGCCTGGGCAACAAGAGCGAAACACCATCTCAAAAAAAAAAAAGGAAAAGAAAAAAAGAATAGAACAGGTCTCAGATGTGGAAAAAAAATGGTCAGGGAGAAAAAGAAGAGGAACTAAAAGCCAATTTTCAAATAGGATCTTGAAGCGCACAGAAATATATACCTTTGCATCACATGTACAGAATATCTGTGACTAGTTGATTGCAACAATAAGCTTCAGTGTATTTTCACATTTTAATACTCACCTGTACTCATTTAATCTCTCTGCGTTTTTTCAATGTCTCTCTACTCCTTCCTTCCCCATTTAATTTTATCCTCGACAATCATTTAAACCAGATCTCAACTGTATGAGTAAGTTATTCTCAACTAGTGGTGATTTTCTCTCTCCTGCAAAAAAAGGACAAAAATCTCAGACTTTTGTCTTGTCACTCTGGGGCACTGGTGCTCCTGACATTCAGTGGATACATGTCAGAGATGCTTCTACGTATCCTGTGAAGCACAAGACAGAGATACCATGATAAAAGATGTTCACTTCCAAATGTCCATATTTCTGAGGCTGAGAAACCCTGCTGTAGATAATGAAGAGTGAATGGTCTAGCAACGATTTTCCTTGAATTTCAATCCCATGCCCGTGGAATGAATGGTATCATATTGAAAATAATTTGAAAAATAAGAGGAAGGGAGGTCACTTGAGGACAGTGCTTCATGGTAATGCTTATAAAGCTCTAAATTAATCGAATTCTTGAGTTTAGCATAAAAATCCTCAAATTAAAGACCTATTAGAAAAGAGAATTTGAGTCAGGTGTCTTCCCCCCATGTCTTCATTGTCTCTCAAAATGTTGAATTTCTGTCCAGAGGGAATAGCTGATAATTTCACTAGATAAAAGGTTTTGTCACATTATGTGAGTATCAAAAAAAAAAAAGAAAGAAAGAAAAAAGAACAAAGGACAGTGGTAATAAAGCAATAAAACATAGAGGAAAATCATAAATAAGTATAATAAAAAGAGAATTACACTCCTCTGTGTGGATCAAAAATCATCTGCCTGATGCTGATGTTTGCATTATGCCAGCTGGAATTTTCAGACAAATTGCTGCATCTTTCACAGATTAAACTAATGCTCCTGACTGAATGAATGCAGTTTAATGCCAGGGCATACAATGTAGAAATACTTAGACTATGGAAATCAGACAGATGGCTTGGTAAATTAATCCATAAGCAGCATGCCGTAAGGTTAGTCAATGACAGTGATGGAAGAGCGTGGTTGATAGGAATAATCACAGGAAATGTGAAGGTGAAAAAGATCATGAAGGGGGAATGGAGAAGCCACTTCAATTTTTATCATAAAGCCACTTTATATACCATCATTTTAAATGCACTTTTTTAAAACAAAGAGTGGCTAAGGGAAGAATAATTTAATTATTCATAAATAAACAAGTGGAAATTTTGTGACAATAGAATCTATTGCTCCAAGCCCCTAACCAGAGTTAAAAACAAAGGGTTATTATAAAGATTACACATAAATTAATACTCCTATTATAATTGTTAGTATAAATTTATGTGGGACTTCATTTTGAATTGTCATGTAATTCATTGCCATGTTTTTTCACAGTTTCAATAGTTTTTTTATGATTAAGAGTATCTTATTTAAAAATTACAACATAAAACACACATAAGTCCTAACATATAAAGACTTTTGTCATAGAATTATATTTATTTGGCAAAGATGAGACATAGAAATGTATTTGTAATTACATATACTAAAACAAGTTCCCATGGGATGTTTTCTATTTTATAAATTAAATATGAAATGAATAAATCTTCTAGGTATAAAAAGAGAAGTATCAGCCTTAAAGATTAGAAGAGGGTTGAAAATACAACCTGAAGTAGCAATTATGGATAATGTGAGAGTGAGATGGCTAGGCTAATGTATTATGAGCCAAGTAGTATTGAGCACTTATATGAAGCTAGTGGTCATGGGACTAAGGGTAGAACCAACATGCTCAATTGTGTGATTGTCTCTATCTATGCTGAACAGACGGTCGGTAACCAGGGTCAATAAACATGGACACCCTTGGGGCTAGAGTTTCATCCTGATAGGCAATGAAGGAAAACCAGTAGCAAATTTAGTTGATAATATTGTCAAAACAGAGGTTTTTTTGTGATAATATTCATATCTAGGAAAGATAGCACTGCAGAGAAAAGAAAAGTAGAGGATTCAATGGATAAGTAGGGTTCAGTAAACTGTAGAATTAGAATGGTGGCAATATAAGCAAGTAATCAAGAGAAGTAAAAGGTTATGCCCAGAGAACAGAATTTCTAAGTTTGACTTTGGAAACTAAACCATTTCACATCATGATAAAGTATAAAGTTACAGTGGTTGGCAACAGAATTGAAATGAAAAATAAGATTTATAAAATAAGAGGTCACAGGACTGGCAGATCAGAGTATTTATGTGGCGTCTGCATCGAGCTTGTGATGAGTAAAATGAAATGTCATGTTCAAAACCTTCAGTTAATAATTGAGTTGATCACAGAAGTCAATAAACAACATGGGAGTGATAGAGTAGATAGTAAAATCATTCAAAGAATGTGGATTTTTATTATTATTGCAGCGAGATGGAGAAATGAGGAGGAGACCTCCCCTACTTCCCAAATTTAGATTGTGTGAAATGTGGAAACATGAACAGCCATCTCTGGATGTATAGTATCTATGGGAAAGCCAGGTTTGAATAAAGGCCAAGATATTGAGTGAGGCATTTAAGGTTAAAGGAGAATTTCACTTGGCAAAACAAACATATATTTTTCAGCATAGACCAGAAGTTTGGTTCAGGTGAGAAACAGGTATTAAGAAACTAATGTCTAAAAATATAAAAATTTAAGACTAAAGTAGTTACTCTGTGATTAATGAAAAATGTATTCATGAGATTTCTTGTTATTTGTATTGCTTTGTACTGAACTTCGCCTCCTTTCAGTCAATTGCAGCCTGTTTTCCTAGCGTAAGGCATTGTCTGTGCTGTACTGCAAGAGTTAATGGCAAACTGAAAAACAAAAGAGTTATCTTAATATTGTCTGCAGTATCCCTTGTATAAGTAAGGGTTCTTTTGATGGCAATATAAACCAATGTTGATTAACTAAAATGATAAATGCCTTGAAAGAAATATGATATATATATAGGGAAGAAACTTATGCAATCATGAGCCAGAAAGGACAGAAATTAGAGTAATTTCAGGGACTTTCACATTAGTGGTTTTTCTGTAGAACATTATATGAAAGTCTACTAGCTTTAAATCTTTGTAAGTTCTAGGCTATCTTTAGAGAAATAGAAGAATTTTGTTTATTCGGGAAATTAATACTTGCATGTATGTGTTTGTATTCTGTTTTGCTTGAACCAATTCAGTGAATTGCTCCATATTTTGGTAAATCTTCATCTAAATCATGAATAATGATGATTCTAGAAGTCTTCGTTGCAAATAAAAATAGTGCATCACAATCCACCTTACTTCTAAGAAGAAAAAAAATCTTACTTTTCTCATCACCAAAGAAGACTGGAATACCTATGAGGGTTTATTTATAATTTTCATCAACTCCTGTTCACATTTCTTACGTTGGTGACTGACATTATTTGAATTTTCAAGTTACTCAAAATAAATTTGCTCTTGAAAACCTGTCTATATAGAAATTGTTGCTGCCATTGTTGATTTCATTAAACATTTGATAATTTTGTATTAGGCATTTATATTTTAAGCCTTCCAGGTGCTGAGAATAATAGCTTTAAAAGACAGATCTATCTCCTCTTTTGGTCATTGCATTTTGTGGGAAGAGGAAGAATATGAACAAAATAGATAACCTAAAATAGTTGGTGTATTAGATAATGCTAATGGCAGTGAAGGCAATCAAAGCAGGAAAGGAGATTAGAGAGTCAATTGTTGGGTGATTATATTTTTTTATAGATGGTCAGAGAAAGTGGGGAGGTTAACATGTAAGAAAAAAATATGAAGAAGATGAGAGGATAGGAAGTGTGGATACATTAAAGGAGAGCTGTTCAGGTAGTGTCTTGAGGCAGCAACACATCTGGATGGTTCAGGGTGAACAAAGATACTCATGTATCTTTGTTGTAGAAGAAAGAGCTTTAGGAAGATTAAATAGGGGTAGTAATAGAGGGTCCGACATTGGAGAGGGTCTGGTCAGCCCCTGCAAAGATGTGTTTTTACCCTGAATAACACGGGAACCCTTTGCAGGATCGGGGCAAAAGAATGGCCCTGTCTGACATGAGTTTGCACAAAATCATTCTAGTGCAGTTCTTTATAAGGAAAAAACATCTATCAAGATCTTTATATATTTGTGTAGATTCCAAATAATGGAAACATTTTCAGGAAGAAAAAAAAAGCTGACAGAGTTGGAAAGGCGTAAAATTAAATCAAATTTGTAGTTGAATTTAATTATAAATTAGTATTTAACCATCAAGAATACATTGAATAAGCAATTATAAAGTTCAAACATAATTGTCATTATGGAAAACTCATAGATGTTGAATAATATATATCCTAGATTCTAAAAATAATGAAATACGTTGACATTATTAAAATAGCACCAAATAATCTATTATTAAAAATTTATGCTGATGTACGTAACATGGCCTCTAACATTAGAAAACCTCAACTTGGAATTCTTGTTCTAATACTGTGGCAGGTAATGCAGTTACATATCCAACAATTCTTCTCTCAATTATTTTGTGCTTGCAAAGCCTGCTTTTTGTGATTAAGGCAAAGAGTCAAAGCTTTACTTTTCCAGATTCACTTCCAACTAGGAGTAGCCACATTCCCTAATGTTAAGCAATGAAATATAAGAATTGTTTTTTTTCTATTGGGAACCAAGGAAATGTTTTCTCCATCATAAAAAAAGTTAATAATATTGCTCTCTTGTTATCCAGAAATCCTAATGCTTCCTGTCATAGAATTAGGACCTCATAATAGAAACAGCTATAACATGTCATCGGGGCAACAACCCTGAATAAAATAACTAACTACTGAGAAAGACATTATGTAAAGGTGTCTCCAGCTTGACTTTGACAGCATCACTGAGCTGCTCCATCAATCCTAAACTGCCTACCTACAGACTTTACAGATGTGAGCTAATACCTTATGACTTAAGGCAATGACATTCAGATATTTCTATTTGAAGCTCAAAAACATCCCTAACCAATACAACTACTTACCTATGTAAGACATGTGACTTCATTTAACCTCAATGATGGATAATAACTTCACATGTTCTCAATGAAAAGTATGGATGAGAATATTTAGTGAACATATTTGTGGGCATGGATTAAATGACAATATGTGAAGTGAAGTGTACAGTCAAAATTATTCTCCAATATAGTTGTTTCCCTACAGTTAGTGAAAATGCTATTTCTGTTTCACTTTTCCAGTTAATTTGTGTGATATACAATGACTAAAATAGTGCATAGACAACATAGATCCCCCTGATCAATCATGTCCAACATGCTCTTTGGGGAATATATGTGTGTGTGTGTGTGTGTGTAATACATATATACATTTAATCTATATGTTATAAATATATAATTCATGTATAGGTTATAAATATGTACTTCATATATATTTTATGAATATATACACTTCATATATATTTTATGAATATGTATACTTCGTATATATTTTATAAATATATATACTTCATATATATTTCTAAATGTATGTGAGTATATATGAGTATATATTTACAAATATATATACATCATATATTTTTATGAAATACATACACTTCACACATATTTTAGGAATATATGCATTTCATATATATTTTTATAATGCATGCATTTCATATATATATTTATGAAATTATATATGAAATTGGATATTACTTTAATATTGGTGAAGAAGACAATAAGTAGAAAAAAGAGAAATAAAAGTAAGATGAGATAAAGCTAAAGAAAAGAGGAAGAAGAAGAGGAATAGAACAAGAAAAATAAGAAGAGGTAGAGGGTGAGGGAGAAAATAGAATCAAAGCATTTCTGGATACAAATCACTTGGAGCTTATACTTATATACTATGTGAAGTAAGAGCAAAGATACACAGTCCTTGGAATTGCTTTTTAAACTGTAATATTTAGTATAAATATGGATGAAAACTGACAAGGAATACCTAGAAATACTTGTTTTCTTTTTTAATTACAAAAGGTATGCTTATTCTCAGTTTTACCAAATTCCTCATTGAACAAAAAAATTCAAGATCAATTTTTCTAAGTGCCTTAAGAGAGATGTTGCTGAGCTGAATTCACATAGACTATTTCTCATGTACCTTATAGAGCAATTTTTGATCGATTATACACATATTAATACACTTAACAATTTAATTCATCTAGTGTATTGAATTTTAAAGTTCCTAATATATACATTATTTTAAATTTTACAGTAGAGAAATACTATTAACTCCTATTTTTCTTCACCTAAGGTATAGAAGATTCTAGCAAAAATCTTATTCTAATTTTAATTTTTTAAATTGACAAACATTGTATATACTTGCCATGTACAACATGTTTTGAAGTGTATCTTCAAACATGTCATGAAATGGTTAAATCTAGTTAATGAAGAAATCCATCACCTCATATAATTATCATTTTTTGTGTTGAGAGTGCTTAACATCCACTCTGTATTTTTCAAGTATACATTATCTCATTGTTAATTTTAGTCACTTTGCTGTACAATAGATCTCTCAAATTTATTCCTCCAATCTAACTGTAATTATACATCCTTTGAGCACCATCTCCCCATCATGTCCTTCCCCCTAAGCACTCCAGTCTTTCATAATCTCCTTTCTATTTTCTACTTCTATGAATTCAACTTTTTTAGATTCCACATAAGAGTAGTATTCCACAATCAAGTGGTTTTTGCCTTTCTGTGTCTGGCTTATTTAACTTAACATGATGGCCTCCTTCATAAAAATATTCGACATCACTACTCGTGAAGAAAATTTAAGTCAGATCTACAAGGTGAGGTCCCTCACTCCAGCAGTAATGGTTATTATAAAAAAGACAAAAGATAAGTGTTGGCGAGAATGTATAGAAAAGGGAACTCTACACACTGTTGATGAAAATGCAAATTAGTGTACCCACTATAGAAAACAGGATAGAGGTTTCTAAAAAAATTAAAAAATAGAATTATCATATGATCCAGCAATGCCACTACTGGGTACATATACAAAGGAAAGAAAATCGGTCTGTCAAAGAGATATTTGCACTGTCATGTTAATTTCAACACTATTCACAATAACCAAGATCACAATAACCAATAATCAGCCTGGTTCATCAACAGATAAATCCATAAAGAAAATGTGGTATGTATACACAATGAAATACTGTTCAGCCATTAAAAAACAAGCAATAATCTTATATGTAGAGCAAACGGCTCTTTTCTTTCCCCGAAAATGTCTTGAATAAGGCAAAACCTAAGATTCTTGCACTAATTTCCATGTGCTATGTGCACATTGCCTAGTGTCTGGATCATAGTAGTCACTTCCCTGGTAAGAACCTTGTAACAGTTTTGATGCAAACCCAGGCACTCCAACATTTAGTAACTTAAACAGGAAACATTTGTTATTGTTCACTAGCCTGTTGGTTGCTGGGGGTTCTTTTCTGGTCTAGGCTTGATTAGGACTGGATGTTTCAAAGTAGCCTTACACAATGTCCGGTGATTGGCTTAATGATAACTAAGTGGAGGAATGACTTAGCCACATGTGTCTTGTTCTTCTAGGTAGTCTGGGTTGTTAATGTGAAGTTCTCAAAAGCAGAAAGAGAAAAAGCTCCACTCAATGTACGAGCACTTTCTATACCTCTGTTTGCATGATGTCTGCTAATGGCCTATGGCCAACTCCGATTCAAAACTCAAAGGATGTTTCTCTAAAATAAATAATGTAAAAATACATATTTTATCCTGAATTATATCTGAACTACTAATACTCTGAAGAGTCCACCTTTATATACACTGGTACTGCTTTAAATGAACCGCATTTAATTTCATAGTTAAAAGAATACAAAAGCAATCAAAATACAAAATCTACACTTGAAATACTGACTCAGTGTAGAGACACTCCTTAAGATTTATCTCCGAGCAGCATTATTTTTAATGTACCTCTTTATCAGTGATTTAGAGGGAAACTGATAATCAGAAACTGCCAAATTCCAGATTCCAGGTCCAAGATTACAAATGACTACAAAATACCTTTAAAATGACCAGAATTGGTGAAATCTTTATCTTGGCTAACTTTATTGCATGAGAGCATGGTGCAATAAATTGATGTAAGAAAATCCTTCATTTATGATATCTTTTGATCTTATACATCTTTGCAATTACATACATGGATTTCAATTGATCCTATTATGTAGGAGCAGAAAATTTTCCTTGCATAAATTCAGTTCTCTAAACCAGAAACCAAAATAAAAACAAAAATATTTGTTGTCTCTATGGACATTGCTTTTGTTCAAGATTCACACAATACTCATGAAATATTCATCATATCTATACATAATGATTTTCTAATTTGGAAGTCAGTATACAGTAATTGAAAATATGTAATGCAGTTTCAATTAACAAAATATTATTGTTTATTGAAATGACAAAAAAACCCAGGTTATGACTAAAAAAAATGGAAAGATTTACAAATATAAAAATTAAATTTTCTGAATGGACGGACACTACTAACAGATTTAAAATGCAAAGATAGAGCAATAGAAAATCTACAATAAAAATAACTAAGAATATAGAAAATTAATGTTTGCAATATAAAGAGAGCTCTTGTATATTGGTATTTTAAAAAACATAAAGAAATAAATAACCAAAGCATAGGAAATAAACCTATAAACAAAACCCAGCAAATCTGGTCAAACAGCATAAACTGTCATTAAAATAAATAAATAAATAAATAAATAAATGTAAAAGGCAAAAGAAAAATATGTTAGAAAATGTTCAGCTTCACTAGCAGTTATGAAAAGACAAATGAAAGCATCTCTAAGACAATTTTTCATTCTTTTGTTTGGCAAATAGTAAAATCCATTTTAATATATCCAGTGCTGATTACATTGATGGAAAATAGGTACTTTCATGTAATCCTGGTGGGCTATGAATATAGAATCTCTTTGTTGGAAATATGCTGAAAGTATTGATCAAAAGTCAATGACAAATAAAAAGCTCGGCTTTTTGCTGGAGAAACTTAAAATACACAAATACTCTCTCCTTAAAGTTAATCTCGAAAAGCTATACAGAAATAAATAGTGAAAATCTGTATAAAATCGTCAGAAAGCTGCTGAAGTAATCGGTTAGACAGACAAAGATTTCAGAAAGAGATAACCGTGGAGAAATGAACTTATTCCTGGAACTATATTCTATATTGTAGAGGCCTTTTCTGATTCTGAACACTAGACAAAAGGTTGAGTATCTGCATCCGGTTTCAGAAAATAGCTACTTCTGGGGAACCTACTGAAATATTGGTGTTCTAATCAGGCTAGAGAGACAAAATTGGAACATCAATGGTCAACATCTAAGAGAAAAGGAAGTAGTGTATAACTCAGCCTGACACATAGTCAACTGTTCCCTTAAGACATTGGCTATAATCTGCAACTGCCCTGAAAAGACAATAACATGTTAAGCTAAAACCATATGGAAAATGAAGTAGAAATTTTAGCAGTTTCATCAAGCCAGGAAGACAAAATATTAATGTTCATGACTTCCCAGAAACAGGATTGTTATAAATAAACTAGATTCTTGGTTGGAATCTCTAGAGACCTTTGTTCTAAGAATAAACTTAAAATAATTATTTTTTAAATGCTCCCTTACCTATATGACCTCAGCTTAGAATTAGCCAATGAGAAAAATCCCATGAGATTTGAAAGACAGTTGAGAAGTAGAGGTCGCTGACTTTTTTGGGGAAAGATCAGGAAGACAGTAGGGGAGACAGATTTAGTGACTTCTAAAGACTTGGCAGAATCCACTAATGTGGTGGTTTCCATTGTGGGGCAACCTCTACCAACGGGACATCTTTCTTAGTCATAGTACAATAATAGAATACGTTGAATGATGTCAAAACTTCCTTAGTATTACATACAAAAAATACTTCAAAGTTTTGGGAAATAGAAATGCTAGAGTAGGTTTATTGTGGATACCCTGCTTACATACTTCCTCATTATGTACAACAGAGGGCCTAGAGAATACTTACTTTAAATAGGCTTCTAGAAATGTATTGATGAGAAATTAATAGTATACTTGAAAGACTGTTTTGTGTCTGTAATCTATGGTCCAGGAATCACAGTGGGAAATGCTGCCATCAAAAGCAACCTTCTGGCCGTCATCCCTCAATAGGAATGATGAGATCCCAGCACAGCAGGGGCCAGACATTGGCATCTAACAACCAGAGAAAAGATGGTCACATTGAGCATAATGAGCATAAGGGCAGTGGCAGTTAGAGTTTGACAAACAGCAATCTTTGATTATGAATAAGGGAACATAATTAAATATGAACGAAACGGGCAACATATTAGTGTCTTACTTGATTTACAAAACAAAACAAATTAGGTCTGGTGAACTTAAATTCCTATATTAGAGGGTCATGGTCCCTCACTGTATTCTGCAGTGTAATCAGTTCAAGATCCAGGGCAGTGTGAATGCAAGAGAGGCAGGATTCTCCTGAGGAAGAACACTGTTACACCATCCTTCATTCTATGGTTATTTTCCAAGTTCCAGAATGTACTTTGGGAGTCAACATATTTAGCAACTGACCAATTTCCACATGGCTTACTGACTTAGAAATAACAGGTATTATGGTAGAAAGGGCCAAATGAAAGTTCTTTAAACTGTCCCTACCTGCTCAAAGCAATACCACATTCCTGGAGGAATGCCCCTTAAAAATTAAGGATTAGAAAAGAGGTAATCTTTATTACATCCCTCTTCAACACCACTGATTGTCCTGGGTAGAAACAGGTGAATCTTGGAGAAAGCGTAGATTAAAGTAAACTTAATGAGATAATTGCTCCATTGTAGCTGCTGTTCCAGAAGTAATTTTCCTGTTGACCTCATATGGTATCTGGTATAGAACCATGGATCTGATATGTGTTTTTTGTTTGTTGGTTTCCTACCTGTTACTAAAGAATATCAATTCAATTTTCTTTTATCACCTTATCATAGGGCTGAAAAACCATTAAGTATTTCACATAATACTTCTTTACCATCCTATCACAGGGCTATATCAATTCTCCAGCCTTTCATTCCAAGTTAGCCTGTTGGGGATATTGTTCATCTTTCATCCCACAGGATAAAGTGTTGATCTTCTATATGGAGATATCATACTGATTAGGTATTGGTGTGACACACGTATGACCAACTTTGAGAAGAAAAAAATTTTACAGTTAAATTACCTGAAACTTCAGTAAAATACCAAGGGTCTAACAGTTTAGAACACAGTAAGGTAATCTTTCCAAGTTAGAGGATGAATTGTCAGTTAAAACTGACATCCACTATCACTACGAAAAGAAACACAGGTACTAGAGGGCCTCTTTGTGTTTTGGAGGAAACGTATATTTCATTGTTGCATGCTGCTTACAACTATTCACTGAATTATGTGAAAGGAACTAAGAACAATAAAGGGCTTTTCAACTGATTGAGGCTGCTGTGAATGCTGCTCCGTCACTTCAGCCATAGGTTTCAGACAATCCCATGGTACTTAAAATGCTTATGGCAGATAAAGATGTCAAAATTGATAATTTGACAGATTCCAATAGAGCCTAATAAAATATTTGAAGCAGAGTACTCTAATGTTGCAATGATGGAGCATAAATTGCTTTCAATTCTATCATAAAAGTTAAAAGACAAAGGATTACAAATAACTACAAATATTTGATATCTACAAATGTTTGATAAAAGATACATGATATATAAAATATGTAAATAGTGATATACATTACATGAAACATGAATGTAGAGAAAGTTGAAATATAGAGGTTTTGTATGCAAAGTTAAGTTGTTGTCAGCTTAAAATAGTCTGTTATAACAATAGATGTTTTATTTAGCCTGATGATAAGCATACACACACACACACATAAAATCAGTAGTGGATACACAAAAGATAAAAAGAAAGGAATTAAAGTATACCACTAGATAAAAATATTACTTTCTGCTGGGTGCGGTGGCTCTTACCTGTAATCCCAGTAGTTTGGAAGGCCGAGCAGGGCGGATCACTAGGTCAGGAGATTGAGACCATCCTGGCTAACACTGTGAAACCTCGTCTCTACTAAAAATACAAAAAAATTAGACAGGCATGATGGCTAAGGTAGGCACCTGGTACTCGGGTAGTACCAGGTAAGGTAGGCACCTGGTACTCGGGAGGCTGAGGCAAGAGAATGGCATGAAACTGGGAGGCAGAGCTTGCAGTCAGCCAAGATTGCGCCACTGCACTCCAGCCCGGGCGACAGAGCGAGACTCTGTCTCAGAAAAAAAAAGAAAGAATAAAAACCTACTTAAAAAGAAATACAGAAAGAAAGAGAGAAATGAAAGAAGGAACTACAAACCTGTCAGAAAGAAATTAACAAAATGTCAATAGTAAGTTATTATCTATCAATAATTCATGAAATATAAATGGACTAAATTATCCAGTCAAGAGAAAAAAGGCGACTGAATGGATTAAAAAAAGTATCATCCAACTGTATGCTTCCTAAAAGATACTCACTTTAGATTTTAAGACATACATATGCTGAAAGTGAAGGATGGAAGAAGCTAGTCTATTCAAAACATAACCAAGAAAAGCAAGGTTGTCTATACTTTAATAAGACAAATAGAATTTAAAGACAAAACTATCACAAAAGACAAAAAGGGCAATTATATAATAATAAAAGAGTCAGTTCATTAAGCGAGACCAGCCTGGATAACACGGTGAAACCCCATCTCTACTAAAATACAAAAAATTAACCCAGCGTGGCAGCATGCACCTGTAATCCCAGCTACTCGGGAGGCTGAGACAGGAGAATCCCTTGAACCCAGGAGGCAGAGGTTGCAGTGAGTCGAGATGGCACCATTGCACTCCAGCCTGGTTGACAGAGTGAGACTCTGTCTCAAAACAAACAAACAAACAAACAAACAAACAAAAAAGATTATAATTGCCTATGTATATGTATTCAACATGGAAACACCTAAATATGTAAAACAAATATTGATAGAACTGAAGGGAGAAACACACAGCAATACAATTGTAGTAGGGGACTTAGATACCTAATCTTCAGCAATGCATATGTCATCAAGAGAGAAGATTTATAAGAAAATAGCAGACCTGAACAGCACTAGAGACTAATGGATCTAACAGACATATACAGAATATTTCCTCCAACAGCAGTAGAATACACATTGTTTTAAAGAACAAAGAGAACATTCTCCAGGAGAAATTATATATTAGGCCACAAAACGAGGTTTACCAAATCTGATGTTTGAAATTATATCAAAGATCTTTTTTAAACACAATGATATGAAACTAAAATTAATAACAAAGTAAATATGAAAATTAAAAATATGGGAAAATTAAACAACACATTCCAAAACAACAAATAGGTAAAAGAAGAAATCAAAAATGAAGTAAAGAAAATAGATTGAGACAAACATAAATAGAACCCCAATATACTAAAACTTATGTGATACAGTAAAAGCAATTATAAGAGGAAATCTAATCTATAATGAGAAATGCCTACATCCAGAATGAGGATCTCAGATTAAAAACCTAACTTTACATCTCAAGGAACTAGAAAAAAAATAATAAACTAAAGGAAAGAAATAATAAAGATTAGAGGTGAAATAAGCAAAATAGAGAGAAAAGTAACAATAGAAGAGATTAATAAAACTAGGTTGGCTTTTCAAAAAGATAAACAAAAGTCACAAACCTTTAGCTAAACTATGATAATCAAAACAGAGCAAATAAATAAAATCAGAAATGAAAGAGGAGACATTACCACTGATACCACAGTAATACAAAGGACCAGAAGAAAATACTACAAACCATTACACCCCAACAAATTAGATAATTTAGAAGAAATGGATAATTTTCTAGAAAATTATAATTTACCAAGATTAATTTATTAAATGATAGATCTGAACAGATAAATAATGGCAAAGTAGATTGAATCAATAATCAAAAATATTTTGAAAAAAAGCTCAGAACCTGTTGGCTTCATTGGAAAATTCTACTGAGCATTTAGAAAAGAATAAACCCCAATTCTTTTCAAATTCTAGTAAAAAATTAAAGAGTTTGGAAGTGTTTACTTCTATACTTACTATATACTTACTTATTGCTAACCAAACTACTTGCTATAAGTAGTTGGATGTGTTTACTCCTCTTTAAATTTTTGAAAGAACATTACTCTATATCTATATCAAAGCCAGACAATATCACTACAAGAGGAGAAAATTAAAGATCAATGTCCCTGTTTAACATGGATGCAAAATTCCCAACAAAATACTAACAAACTTAGTTCAATAACATATTTAAAAAACCATACACCATGAGTAAGTGAGAATAAGTGAGAAATAATTCCTTGCATGCAAGGATTGTTCAACATACAGAAGTCTATATATGTGATATACCGTATTAAAAGAATGAAAGATCAACATCATATGGTCATCGCAATAGATGCAGAAAAAGCATTTGACAACATTCAATGTCCTTTCATGATGAGAACTTTCATTAAATTAGTTATATAAAAATTTACTTCAACATAATAAAGGCCATATATAACAAACCTACAGTTAACATCATTCTCAAGTGTGAAAAGCTGAAAGTTTTTTCACTATGATTAGAAATACGACAAGAGTGCCCATGCTCACTACTTCTATTCAACAGAGTACTGAAATTCCTAGCCAGAAAATTAGACAAGAAAAATAAATAAAAGACATCTAAACTGGAAAAAAAGGGGTTAAATTGTCTTTACAGGTGACATGACATGACAGGTATACTTTAAAAAGCTCAACATCACTAATTATCAGGGAAATGCACATTAAAACCACAAGACATCACCTTACACCTGTTAGAATAGCTATTATGAAAAAGGCAAAAGATAAGTATTGGCGAGAATGTGAAGAAAAGGCAACCCTGCACGCTATTGGCGGGAATATAAATTAGTACGACCACTATGGAAAACAGTATGAGAATTACTCACTAAATTAAAAATAAAGCTAGTAAATGCTCCAGCAATTTTACTTCTGGGTATATATCCAAAGAAAATAGAATCAATATTGAGGATACGTTTGTACTCCTATATTCAGTGTTGAAGATGCATTTGTACTCCTATATTAATTGCAGTATTATTCACAACAGCCAAGCTATGGAAGCGACCTAAATGCCCAATGGAGGACAAATAAATAAAGAAAATGTGGTAAATATGCACAATGGAATATTATTCAGCCTCAGACAATAAGGAAGTCCTATCATTTGCGAAAATGTGGATGAATCTGCAGGCCACTAGGCTAAGTAAAATAATCAGAAGAACAGAGAGTCAAATCCTACATGATCTTAATTATACATGGAATCAAAATGTTCAACCTGTAGAAACAGAGAACAGAATCTTAAACAGAGGCTGGAATAACCAGGAAATGGGAAGATGGTGGCTAGAGGTTATAAAATTCCAGTGAGACAAAAGTAATATGTTTTGGAGATCTATTGTACAACATGATGACTATAGTTAATAATAATATATTGTATACTTGAAAATTGTTAAGATAATAGATTTTAAATGTTTTTGTGAGGTGATGGATATGCTGATTAGGTTGATTTAGTCATTCCACAATGTATACATATATCAAAGCCTCACAATTTCTAAATACATAAAAATTTTGTCAATTTTAAAATAATTAACAAATATACAAATGACACTTGAACCTTTCAAAAGTGGATGGCTGGGATGGCTATAGCCTTCAAGAGTAGCTGTAGAAGACAGTAATGAAAGGAACATTTTCCCGTGGGCAAAAATCTGAGAGGTATACTTGGTAGCCATTTTGCCTAAAAGGGGAGATGACCAGAGACACTTACCTACAGTGATTCATAGGAGTGTTTAGTGGTTGGTCTGCGGGTTAATAACTTGAAAAGAACAAAGTTGAAAAGGATCAAGGAGATTGGTGGAATAAATATTTTGGGTGAACCCTAAATGGGCATAAAGTGTGAGAATATTTGTATCTAGTATAAAAATCCACTAAAGATAGCCTTAGTACAAGAGATTGCCAAAAATTACATGGAAAAAATGACTGATGACTCTGTTGATGTCAGTGACAACTTGACCACTTTCCTTAGATGCCTTTATCTTTTTTTTTTTTTTTTTTTTTTTTTTTTTGAGATGCAGTCTTGCTGCGTCACCAGGCTAGAGTGCTATGGCGTGATTTCACTCACGGCAACCTTCACCTCCTGGGTTCAAGTGATTCTTCTGTCTCAGCCTCCCTCGTAGCTGGGATTACAGGCGTGCCACCACGCCCAGCTAATTTTTGTATTTTTAGTAGAGACGGTATTTCACCATGTTGGCTAGGATGATCTCGATCTCCTGACCTCATGACCTGCCCATCTTGGCCTCCCAAAGTGCTGGGATTACAGGCATGAGCCACCTTGCCCAGTCAGATCCCTTTATCTTTAATGAGTGAACTCATTGTGGCAAGTATGAAAGTTATCATGAGCTAAGCTACATAGCACGTTACTTACCATCGTTGATCTGACTACAAACCTTCAGTGCTAATTTGTGAACAGCAAAGAATAACACTGAGACCCAGAAATAGCATTATTTCTCCACAGACTATATAGATACCTAAAAGACCATACAGATACCTGAATGAGATCTAGTTGTACTTTCTGGAATAGACGCATCCTAATACTTCTGCCTAACCTATCCTCTGGAGACTTACAGAACATCTTTTTTTTTCTTTTTTTCCATGGTATTCCACATACCAATGCTTATTGCCAGGAAACTCATTTCATAGAAATTCAAAAAACAGTAATTTGTTCATGTTTAAAAATTTCACATATTTTATTTGACCCATAACCCAAAGGCAACTGTCCTGATAGAATGATGCAGTGCCTTTGCAGAAGACTGTTATGGCACCAGTTAAATGGCAATGTATTGTGGATTACAATAATGTTTTGCTACATGCCTCTGAATCAATGACTAATACATAGTATTTTTACGCAATAGCCATGATACATAGGTACAGGAAACAAAGTAACAAAATTGTATGCTTCTCCTATTACCTCTGATAATCTAAGTAAGAAATACTTTGAACAAGTGAGACACCAATGGTCCATTTAACTGGAAGGAGAAACAGTGCAAAGAAGACAATTGCTGTGCTGACTGGGATGACTGATCTTATCTATAATATTAAATTAGGTTGTTACTACACACTGGGAAAGAATATGTCTGGAAAATGACTGAGATTTTCTGGAAATAATCTCACTATTCCATATCTAGTGATTACAATTAACTGAAAACTACAGCAACCCAGTACAAGAGAAACATGTAATAGTGTAGACACTTTGTTAAAAGAAAGTCTGAGTTGCCTTAACCAGTGGGCCACTATTATAGATTATAGAGGTAGAATGAATATTAGAAGAAGAAAGTTCTAATTTCTAGCTGCTACCACATTATTAATTGCTATATTATGCATGCATTTTCCTCTTTGCTTTAATATTATTTGTATGTACTAACCAATTAGTTTTCTCTCCCTCTGACTAATATGCATTATTAGATGTTAAATCTCTCTAACTCAGTAATTAAATTACAGATATCAAAGAGAGATTATGACTTCACTAGAACAAGAACGAATGTGATCTGAAGATTGTAAGGTCTTTGCATCTCCTCTTTCTGGAAGAAAGTCGTTAAGTGTTTAATTTATGTAGGATGGTTGCATTCAGTTGAGCTGAAGCATTATTTTATTAGTATTTTTATTCAGAAATTAAATATAATTAAAAGGAGTTTGTATAGATGCCACATTGATGAAAGAATGGTCTATAATAAATTATTTGCTTCAACTAAGCATCAACACACTTCATATTTCCCAGTATTCACTACCTATACGAATTTGGGTTACAGTTTGTTCGTGAGTGGTACTTGCCCAACGTTGGAGACAGACATGAAGTAGAGGCCATTATTATTCTAAGCTGTCTATAGCTCTCATATGTTGTGTGGTCAGAAGTGGTGATTGCCATGGCAGCTTCCAAAGATACAGAAACTTCTACAAACACTGCCAGCTTCGCAGATCTATCCGTCACATCCTTTTGTGCTTGTAGTTGATTCTCAGATTTCCCCATGATTATTTTTTTTTCTCCTCTCTAATGCTTTAGATCAGTATCATTGTAAGTTGTTTCTGATCTTTTGGTCACAGCAATCCAAACTTTCTCTTCTCCAACCCAAAACACATTTGCGTAACCTGTAGTTTCTATGTGCAAACCTTATTTCCATACTTGCAGTGGTTCTTATTTTCTCACTAAATCCAAATAGAATAATTCACTAACTAATGAATAAACAAAAGTCAGTCAAATGTGGACCAATGAAGTAAGTATGTTATTAACCAATAATTATGATTGATTCAAGTGTGGACCTGTTGAATTTCAGAGAAGAAAAACAAGATTAAATCAGCTAGAGTGTGAATATAAGTCACCTTCAAATGTTTGTCTTAATTGAATAAACAGTGAGTACACAAAGACTACAGGGAATTTAAAGGAAGCATTTTAGATACAGTCTTTTAATATCAGAAACAAGACAAGGATAATCATCATCGCCATTTCTAATTGTCATTGTACCTGTCTGTATATCTTGTCAATACAATTAAACAAGAAAAAAGTAAGGTAGAAAAACTAGAAAAAATATGTAGATATAAATGATAGTGAGTTGTTAATACTTAGGTAATGCGAAGGCAAGAAGATAGTCTTCAAATTGTTTTTTTGTTTTTTGAGGGAATAAGAACCAAATATACGAAATATTTTCGAGTAAAAGGAGGATATGAGAAAGCTTATTAGTAGAATGGGAAAGTGAGTAAACTAGCAAACTCTAATTGGTTCTTAGCACTGAGAGACAACTTAAGGTCTGTGTTCTTGAATAAAGAGATAACAATCATGGAGTTACTCATGTTTTCTCAGGCTATTTTCAGTTGATTGGATATGCGTGTGGAGATACATATGGATTTAGCAGGTTTCTGGTTAGGCGTGTGGAGATACATATGGATTTAGCAGGTTTCTGGTTAGGCATTTGGAGATACATATGGATTTAGCAGGTTTCTGGTTAGGCAGTGTGAGTGTAGGTTAGAGCAAGACAGTTCGGGAAGAGAGTAGGATGATGAACACTCAGTTCTAAATTAGGCAAAGACAAAAATGAGAATAAGAAGGGAAGACCCATTATAGTAGGAAGATGAAGGGGAGTGGAGTCAAAAGAGTAGATTGCAGTATTTACAGAAGTGAGCTTGAAAGATAGGTAGTAGTCAAATAAAAAGATAATAAAAATGGAAAGTGTAGAACTGACACAGTTGTTGGTAAGGACAAGATTATAAGAATTCTTTTGTATGAGTTGTTACTAGATCAAAAGTAAAATTAGATTATTGGAGGTAAAAAACATTTCTGAAAATTGTAGAAAGTAGATGGATTATATAAAAAGAGAACCTCACAAGAATTATGACAAAAGTAGTGATTGAAGTAAACACAGTGAAACAGGTGTTACAATGACAATGGTTGGGAAGCTAGTTAACTGTATAATTTAATGTCATAGAATTCAAGCAAATCATTATTTACTCATTTGAGGAATGGGAGAAGGGTGGGCGTCAACAGTTTGAAAATAACAATGAGGATACATTAGCACATATACCTTACCCCTTGTCCTATAGTATATAGGATATGAAAGGAAAAAAAATGCTTTCTGGGAATAAAATGTTTTGCAACATATTATACAAACTATAATTATGATCAAACCTATAATAAATATGGAGAGTTTAATATTCCAGATTACATTATTTTTAGAGTAAGAGTTTACTTTGAAAATTATGTATTTATAATTTTTTTCAAAAACATTAAACACATTTTATGTCTTTTTAATGTGTTAATGGCCAGTAATATCCAATAATTATAATTTGTAAATTTTAGTCTCTCTGTCATCTGACAGATTTAATTCAGAATTCCTTAACTGCAAATATCTTTATCCTGAATATGTTATAAATAAAATTGTATATATTATCATACATATATTTTGATGATATGTAATTATTTAATAACAGAGTTCTTTTCCAACATGTTTTTGAAAAATTGTTTATACTATTCTTCATTCTTGCATTTTACCTTCACAAACAGAAAACTGAATAAATGCAGTGCATCAAAAGAAAGATGTTCTAGAAGAGAAATACGGGACTTGAGTAATTCCCCAGTTGTTTCTAAAGAAAAAAATAAAAATTACAGCTGACTATTTACAAAATTCATAAAAGCAAATATAGCAAGTGCTCGAATATTTTCTTATTTTCAGCTCATTTCCTTCAACATGATAGAATTATACCTAATGTATTATTTTTTCTAAGAAAAACCTCTTTTCACCCAGAAATATTCTGAAATTCAGTTGGGAGCAGTCTGTGTGAGGGTGAGGATAGAACCAAAGAATGTGAACAAGAGAACTGTGGTATCTATCAGAGTCAGAACACTGTTGTGAATAGCAACTTAGCAAAATGGCTTTGTAGTCTAGCTAGAATAGTGACCAGTTTTCTAACAGCAAATATCTGAAAGTTTTGCTTAGTTTCGTGACTCTGCAAAAGCCCATGGGTGACTTCGTTTTGGAGATATTTTCTTTGCTAGAGTTCTCTAAATGCTTACGGAAAGCTGTACCAAATAAATTATTTAAAAAAAATACAAAAAAGCTAATGAGAGCAGTGCTGATAAATCAGACCCGTGAGTTGAGATAAATTAGACATTGTTTACATCAAAGCTTTAAAAAGATACTTATAAGCCCATTTCTTTTAAACATTAGCTTCATAGCAATGTTTACCTCATAAAACAAATGTTCAGTGTCTTCTAATAAGTAACTCACTCATCAACACATACATTTTGCCTGCATAATTGTCACAGAGCTATTTGTTCCCCTTGTGAAATGATAATATGAATGAAAATTAAAGACTTAATGAAAGCGACATTTACTATTGTTAACTAAATTAGCTTAACCTTGACTTTCCAAAGTCTGCAACTTTATGACAAAGATATTCATGCAGATAAAAAGATGCCATTCCCTATCTGTTCTTCATTATGCTCCAAAATACTTACATCTTAACAATGGCCTTCAGGGTCTTATATAAATGGAAGAAGAAATACACAGGTACACCTATAATTAGTTTCCTATCTTACAAATTGTCTTCCAAAATCTAATATGATAAAGCCCCTAAGGTTTTGGAAAATATGCTGTGTACATGTTCCAGGATACAAAGAATTTTGGATTCGATTATTGTTTTTCTAATTTTTTTATGAAAATGTGTATGTAACCTCAGGAAATCAATCATACAGTATAAAAATGGTAACATGAGCAGAAGATGAAAAGAGAGAAGACTGGGGATTCAAGACCAAATTAAAACAGCATCTTCATGTTCTGTAAGTAGCAGTAGTCAGAAAAGGGAACAGATATATTGCCTAATTTAGAAAAAAAAAATACCTTTCAACTTTAAAATTACAAATATCTATTTGGTGTTTTAAAAAAATAATTGTGTCCAGTATCACTCAGAATTTGTGTCCAGTGTGTTAGCTTATTTTGTCATTGGAGATGAGAGAATGTTAATTCAAAATCTTGCCACCTCAAACTCTTTGAACACTACCCATGAGGCCCTAGGTTTTATAATATTTCCTTTGTGTAAAAAGATCTACTCTGTGAGATAATTCAATGAATAAGTAGGTGTGGCTAGTGAAGCATGTGGGTAAGGTAACCTGACAAAGCGGATGGAGTTGGGATGGATGGTGGTTGCTGTACTGACATTTGGCTACCTAATTGGTGGCATAAAGAACTCATGGTAAACTCCTTCAGGATGGCGCAATTTGTATTCCAGAGTTCTTTATACCTTATTTTAAAATAAAATTTAGTTTTACTTTCTCTGTTTTCCTATTCTGATATATTTGCCTATGTTTCTGCTTAGCATCAGAGAGAGACTGCTTGCTATAACAAATGTATTTATTCAAATACCAAAAAGCCAAGCATGATAAGGCTCAAGAGGAATGGTTGGCAAAATTGAAATTTCTAAGTTATAATATTTACTATGGTTGTCTGTGTCTAAGCATACACTAGTTGGTAAAATATCTATGTTAAGTTGTAAACAATGTATTTTATTAAAATCAAAGATATTATGTTAGGTTACAGTAATGCCTTATAGCAGCAGTCAATCCTGCCCATGTTGTCTTTAATGAGAATTTAAATACTTATTTTAAGAACCACTTTGTAATAATCAGATCAATCAGCAAGCCCCAGCAATTAGGTTACCCAGTGTTTCCTGACCTTTGGTTATCTTGCCACCACAGGAACAATTCATGAGTAAGCAGTTAGAATTGGAATCATCAAAGAAGACAAGATCACTATCTCCCAGTTGGAATAAATCTTGAATTAATGAAGTGTTCTGTGCGACACAATCATGAACATAAACTTATGTACACATTCTGCTCCTTGTTTTTTTCCTATCTGCACTAGGTCTTAGAGAACTTCAGGACCAGGCAAGCAAAAGAGGAACCTTTTAAGTCGGGCAAGTGTGTGAATCCATTCAATGGAGAAGAATACTATTTGGAAAGGCATTAATTGTTCTCTCTGTTATCTACCACCATTTTATACATGTGATTACAAATATGTGTACACACATTCATCCATACTCATATGTGCAGACCTACCCACATATGTACAGACACACACACGTATGCCCTTTCACTTTCCGCTGGTACTTCTGAACTTCCACTCATTGGAAAAGCTTCAAAATACTCTCCATTGACTGATGGGAAGAGTTCTTTATAACAAAAATGCAGCAAAAGTGCTTTGAGTTTGATGCTCTGAGTAGATAAAAATTCAGAGAAAAACATATGGTCTATAAAATATTACCCAGAAATATAAATAAATAAATTAAGTCCTGTACTAGGTTGCAAATAAGTAAAATGAAATACGGAGTGAATAAATGCCAGTAGGTTACTGAAAAGAAGTTCTGTTCCCTAAGTTACACCCACTCTCTCCAAACTTCTTCCCATCCTGACTTGAGCTTGGAAGAAGGTGATGGTAGATGATAGTGTTATTGAAATCCAAGGACAAAGGAGATCTTTTCCCCCTCTCTCAGGCAAAGCCTGGGAAGGTGGCAAGGCCCCACAGTGAGAATGGCTGCACAGTAGTGCTTTGGTCTCATTGAAGTTCCCTATGACTATAGAAACGTGTAGAGAGAGTAGAATAATTTCTATGCCCCAAAATACAGTAGAAAATGGTGACAGTTTTTCATAATGCCAGGGGATGAGGCACGGTAGAATAGATTTCAACTACCTTGGAAAACACAAAAAAATACCAAAGAGTTACATCCTGAAGTCACTCACTCACATGAAAGCTTTAACTTATTCACAGCAGAAATAAACATATCACTAGATATCAGTGGACAATGCATTGTGTCATCCGATTCTCGCAAAAACACCATCCACAATTTATAGCTAGAATTCAGACTTAGAACGCTCAAGTTGAATTTGATGATGTCTTCATAAGTCTGCTATGAATACTACTTCATTTTTATTTTTGTTGATTGAAAAAATAAGTGAATGAATGTAATTGAATTGATTTTTCTACACAGCAACTGAAAAGTCTTAAATAATTTCAATTTATAAGTGATTTGCTAATTTTATTTTACATGTAATGCAATAGTCTAGCTCTAATTTGAATTTCTATCAGGTAGATGTTCTTTGGCTATGTTTGGAGCCATGCACTCTCTCTGACCCAAAGTGAGGATATATGTCAAGAATTTATGGCCACATTCTGGCACTTACGACTCTATCAAAATTCCCATTTTATGGTAAAGTTGATAATGCATATCTCCAATTAGGTTTTCTTATCCATAAAGAACTGTTCTTAAAAGCTTTCTATATAATAACCGGTTTAACTTTATTTCTGCAAATCAATTCAGTCAGGAGTGTATGTTTGTAACTTTGTGAAAGGAAAAAATTACTTGTTTTTAGAACGGCAAGAGACAGGCAACACAGGATAATTTTTTAAAAGCTAGAAGCAGTTGCTTTCATAAAATGAGGAGAGAACATACATTTATTTGAGAGGCAAGCTGTTTTTCTTCTGATAAAGCAGCCATAATCAGATACTAAATGCTGTGGCACTTGCCTAATCATTTAAATGTATTTAAAAATAAGTTCGATAGCCTAAGATATTTTTATATTCTGAATATTAATATTTTAAATATATTTCTGTGAACAGTTAAAATTTAGGTGAAATTTTTAAATCTTTTTACAATTTTATTATAGGTCAATTTTAAATATGCTTTCTTTTCTCTCTCTACTCCTTTGTGAAGCAACATATAATCATCCAAAAAGTATGATTCCTATTATACAGATATTAAATTGAGGCTATAACCCTTTTATTTTAAAAACAGTAAATTTTACTGATTGACAATATGTTGTCTCATAGATCTAATAAGTATTCTCATTTTATTTGAAATGATGTTATAAATGTACGCTAATTGTAGTTTTAAAACCAAATCATATGATGGTTAAATTAATTTCACATATACAAAGAAAATGTAAATAAACTAAAATGGAAATCTCATTTATAAAATGAATTTCCATAATCCTAGAATGAATTTTTGTTATTTAAGTATTGTCTCTTTCATCCTTAATAATGCGTTTTGGGACTATTGAAGTTTCAGTTTCTCTGCCATTCTGCTATGCAATTGAGTACGTATTCTTATGACCAAGAAGGTGCAGAAAGTTAGGTCTTGTTAAAGAGAAAGGCAGAAAAGCTATACAGAAATCACTGCCAGATTCTTGGGACATGAAGAGACAAAGCATGAGATGCAATAGTGACAACGATGAAGAGTTTTGACAAAAATGGCCTGATTTTCATTTACCTCTGATGCCCTGGGCTTCAAATCTAAGAAAAGACATTGTAGCGTGGAAAATCAGCAGTAGCTACAATCCCGCGTGGCTATCATCCAACAGGAGCAATGGAGCAGAATAAAATAAATCAAAGCTTGAGGGATTAGAGTTTAATACCATTTGATTAAAGACAGAGAGACACGACATGCACTAAGCTTCCTATTCTGTTAAATAACACATAAATGACTTTTGATTTGATAGTTATATTTTAATTCATGCTGTATGCATGTAATAACATTCTCTCATTTGACATTCCAAGAATACTCATTCAATGAAAATAGTTACCAGTTCTGCAAACATGGGAAGAAGGAATTTTCTCTAATATTTCATTTCTATTAAGAGACTACATGTAATCAAGAGGGTCTTAAACTCTGTCCTTAGCGTGACTAAAGTTCAGATAGTCTTCTTCCTGACTACAGGTCACTGACCTCCTTTTACTTTAAGTATTTACTTTATAAAACTTGTAAATTCTTTCTCCGCCTCTTTGAGATATATGTAAATATGTTTATATGTCTCTTACCAGTTTTATGACCTTGGGATATCTTTCTGAATGACCTGGGAATGATCTCTTAGAAATGGCATCATCAAAGAAGACAAGATCACTACCTCCCAGTCTCTGTTAGGGTAGCAACATAATTTCAGTGGGCTCCAATTAGCAAACATGAAAGGCTTAATCACAGAGAAAAGCATGAGCAAACTTGGGAATAATTTATAGTGCTCAGTATATCCCTGGATCAACCTCCCTCTAAGTTTTCCACTAGTGCAACCCAGTACTTTAAAAAAAGGAAGAAAGAAAAGAAAAGGAAATGTCAATGAAACGAAAAGAAACACCTCTTGTCTTTGGTTTCAGCACAGTTGAGCTCAAAATGGGCTCTAGTCTTTTTTCTTTATCGTAATATCAATGGAGAAAGTATTCCCTATTTAATACATAGTACTGGGAAAAATGACTAACTATATGTAGATGATTGAAAATGGATCCCTTCCTTTTACCATGCAAAAATGCAACACAAGATGAATAAAAGATTTAAATGAAAAACCCAAAACTATAAAAACACTCGATGACAACCTAGGCAATACCATTCTGGACATAGAAACTGGCAAAGATTTCATGATGAGACACCAAAAGCAACTGTAACAAAAGCAAAAATTGTCAAGTGAGATCAAATTAAATTTAAGAGCCTCGCTATGAAAAAAAAAAAAAAAAGAAGAAGAATAAACAACCTACAGAATCCAAAAAAAAATTTGCAAATTTTGCATCTAACAAAGGTCTAATATCCAGCATCTATAAATAACTTAAACAAATTTACAAAATCAAGCAAACAACCCCATTAAGAAGTGGACAACGAAAGTGAAACTCCATCTCAAAAAACAAAAGAGAAAGAAAGAAAGGAGTGGACAAAGGACACAAACACACTTTTTAAAAGAAGACTACATGTTGATACATGTGATCAACAAGCATATGGAAAAAATAGTTCCATATCACTGATTGTTAGAGAAATGCAAATCAAAACCACAATGAGATATCATCTTATACCAGTGAGAATGGCTAATATTAAAACGTCAAAAAAATAACAGATGCTGGCAAGGTTGCAGAGGAAAATGGAATGCTTACGCATTATTGGTGGGGGCATAAATTAGTTAAATCATCATGGAAGGCAGCATAGCAATTCCTCAGAAAGCTAAAAACAGAAATACCATTTAGCTCAGCAATCTCATTACAGAGTATATACTTAAAGGAATGTAAATTGTTCTACCATAAAGACACGTGCATACATATATTCATTACAGAACTATTCATAATAGCAAAGACATGGAATCAACCCAAATGCCCAACCATGGTAGACTGGATAAAGAAAATGTGGTACGTATACGTCATGGAACAGTATGCAGCAATTAAAAACGAACGAGATCATGTCCTTTGCAGGAACATGGAGAGAGCTGAAGGCCATTTTCTCAAGCAAACTAACACAAGAATAGAAAACTAAATACTGCATATTCTTACTTACAAGTGGAAGCTAAGTGATGTGAACACGTGGACACAAAGATGAAAATAACACACACTGCGTTATTTTCCTGAGGGTGGAGGATGGGAGTGTTACAAGCAGCAAACCTCAATTCCTGCCTCCTCAGAAGAAAGAATTCAACGGAGGGGCAGAAGGCAGAAGGAGAGACTGAAGTAAGTTTTAGAACAGGAGTGAAAGTGTATTAAAAAGCTTTAGAACAGGAATGAAAGGAAGCAAAGTACACTTGGAAGAAGGCCAAGAGGGTGACTTCAGAGATCAAGTGTGCAGTTTGACCTTTTGACTTGTGGTTTTATATGTTGGCATACTTCTGGGATCTTGCATCCCTTCTCCCCTGATTCTTCCCTTGTGGTGGGCTGTCTGCAAGTGCAATGGCCTGCTAGCACATGGGAGGTGAGCATGTGCAGTGTGTTTACTGGAGTTGTATGAGTGCTCACTTGAGGCATCCTTCCATTGCCAGTCAATATCCCTGAAAGGTAAAAGTTAAATGCCACCATTTTCTCTCTTAATGCACATGCTTAAGCCCACTCACCCAGCTCCTGAGATCTTATGAGGAAGCTGCTGATTACCAGTTTCAGGTTTTTCTGTCTATTAGGAGGCTGCTTTTCCCTGGTGCTGGCTGAAGTCAATTATTATTTTAGAGAGACAGTTAGCAATCACCTGACCATCACCTGACAGTCTCCTGACATTCCTGGTGGGGTGTTGGTGGAGCCCTCCCCTGCCCTGCTCATGCCTGACTAGCTACCTACTGTAATAGAAGGAGGGAGAGGATCAGAAAAAAATAACTATTGGTTACTCAGTACCTTGGTGATGAAATAATTTGTACAACAAACCCCACAACACAGTTTTACCTATATAACAAACCTGCACATGTACCCCTGAACCTAAAATAAAAGTTAAAAAAAAACTTCCTTGCCTATTTAACTTTGCTTGGTGTGATGCTTTCTTTGACCTAATGCATTTATATTTTGCATCATCATAAGAATATACAGCCATAATTCATTCATCATTCCTTGATTCAGAACATTAATTAATTCATTAATTCTTTAAATATGTTTTACTATCTTATAGTGACAGAGTCTTTGGAATACATTGAGACAGAAAGAAGAAATATTCTTGTTACTGATATTATAATAACCAGAAATCTTTAGACTCCATTTTTTAAAGTATATGTGAAAAGTAGAGATTGTTTTCGGAGAGAGTTACTTTACCAAAGCTAACAATTCATGATCTACCCAGTAGATATTTGTTTGTTTACTTTTATTTCTTTAAGTATTTTATTTGCCTGTTTACTTTTTGTTATTTGTCTTTTCTAAGTGGGAATCCTGGAAAGAGCCCAAAGGCTTTGAACAAGGCTACAAACAAATGAGAAGATTGGATTGTCTTCATTGATTTTGTACCACAGGAGAAGAGCCTTGGTTTTGTACTCATTGTAGACATTTAATCATTCACTTCATTTAATATTCTTTTCAGATATAGGTATGCAAATATACAAAGCTGAATAGGTGCTTAGTCTTTCTATCCATCACTTTTTAGAAAGAACTATCTAACTTAAGTTTTATGTATAATTTGTTTATGGACAAGCAGTATATTACACCAAAATGGTATCAGCCATAATAGAGAGCTTGATTTGGAAAGAGGCAAAGTGACTGATATTTTGAATTTGATGCAAGTGTAAAAATAGATCCTGTATATTAGGGTCTAAATCATACCTCACAAAATGAGAGCACTCCCCAGGTAGACAGATTTCTGATGGAGATTGTGTATTATTATCTAGAACAAATATTCAACTTGGTAAGGCACAATTATCACAACATCAATTCTAGGATAATAAACAACTTACCCATTCTGAGGCTGTGAGAAAACAAATTGCTACAACTGATCTATTAATGATAGCCATTTAAAAGAGTTAAGAACTTGGGGAATTAAAAAGTAGGTTTAGACAAGAACCTGGAGTAGATGTACCATTCCACGTATATCTGACTTTATATTTTTTAATGCATTGAAACCGCCTGAAGAGCCCAGATACTTGGAAAAAAATCTGGACACACCTCCATGTGTTATTTCCTGACTGAAGGGTAGGTAAAAGGATAATTAGTGAAATCTGTAAGACAGATTAACACTTATGGAAGAAGAAAACCACAAAGGCCATTTACCCCAGGTAGAGAAAGAGTCTAATCAGGTTAAGGATGAGAGACATAGCCTTCTGTGCAGGTTCTGATTGTGTGAATTTTCTCACTCAATAATGAGAAAACCAAAGTACACATGAAAAAAAAATCCAACAAAAAATTGCTGAAAACCAGTAATTTTCCCTTGTAGATTTTTTAAATGTAAACAAGGGAAGCACACTAGGAGTATAAAAAGAATGATCATTGCAGAATTATTTTTAATAGCTCAAATCTCAACCTAAATATTGAATAATAGGAGAATGATTATATAAATAATGGTTTAGTTGTAATGAAAAAATACTAAGTAGATATTCAAAATCATGTTCAAAAAGTTAATTACAAAGAAATATTCATACAATTTAAAGGACAAAAGCAATCTAGAAAATGCAATTTATGCTATTAACATGATTACCTAATAGCCTAATATATATGTGTACACATAAAAATATTACAATTTGAACTAGAATCAAATTATTATGCTTCTCATCATAGAGATCATAATTTTTCTTCTTCCTTTTATCTCCTTTTCAAATTCTCTGCACTAAGAAAATATTGCTTCTCTAATTAGAAAACAATTCTGAAATAAATAAATAAATAATAAAAAGTGTTAAGACTAAAATTTTTTCCAACTCGTAAGATAAAAAGTTAGCCTGACACAGCTTCATGGATGCTGAGTGAGAGGCAAAGTACTTTATTAATCATGACGACAGCAGACAGCATGAGCTTCATGTTCTCACTGGTCCCCTTAGCCCTCAAGTCCCACAGGGGTGAGGAGGAAAAATATGTGTACATGGAGTCTATTTGTATCACAGTCCAGATACTCTGAGTTTTAGAAACCTGCATCTTTTGGAGCTTCTAGCAAATGTGCCTGAAGTTTGTCCCAAAGGGAGAGAATATCTTTATTATACCCTTCAGGAAACAAGTCTGCGCTCTGCCTCCAATGGAGATGTTATCTCTATCTTCAAAGCTGTCTGCTATTAAAAACATCCTTGAAAAGACGGTTTGCCAAAAAACATCCAATGCCTCTTGTTTAGATCATGTGCAGAAATTTAAGAGATTCATTGCAAGTATTGTCTCCCAACGGAAGATAAATCTCCAAAATCAGTGTCTACTATGTTTTTATATTCTGAATGTGTTGGCAAAAGGAATAGTGCCTTTAAGATATTGCTGTTGCAGTCATTAGTACTGACATCCCACTCCCTGAGTCTGCAATAAACTTCTTCATAGGATAGTACTAGTACTTGCATTATAATCCTATTAAGGATCCATGGACTTGATATCTTCTTGCGACACCGGCATTTCACTGCTAAACAAACATTGACTTGTCCTTTGGTTATTACAGGTGGTTTCCTGCATCTGTTTCTTTCCAAAGGAATCCCTGAGTCAAGCACTAGAGCTGATCCCTCAAACACATACTATGAGGGGAAGGTGGGATGAGGATCTTTGGGTAACCAGCCTACTTCAGGAGTCAGATGTGAATAGGCAAAATACATCTCTAACATCACTGAGATATATCCTCAAGCCCGAGTCTATAAAATTTTTAAAAAGTAGGCTATTAGGTAGACAAAATGAAACTATCTGACTTTGGTCCATATACTAAAACCTCTTCTTCCACAAATGAAATTCCTCTATTGCTCAAAAGAATTCCTCAGATATCTAAATTCATTATTAAATCTTAATTATTTGTGACATTACAGAGGTTGAACTCTACTACTTACATTCTTTGGTCTGTGCTTCTTTAATTATTTATTTTATTTTATTTTATTTTGTTTTATTTTATTTTATTTTTGAGATGCAGTCTTGCTCTGTCGCAGAGGCTGGAGTGCAGTGGTGCTATCTCAGCTCACCACAAGCTCTCCCTCCCAGGTTCACATCACACCATTCTCCTAAGTCAGCCTCCCGAGTAGCTGGGACTACAGGTGCCCGCCACCATGCCCAGCTAAATTTTTGTACTTTATAGTAGAGACAGGGTTTCACCGTGCTAGCCAGGAAGGTCTTGATATCCTGACCTCGTGATTCACCTGCCTCAGCCTCCCAAAGTGCTGGGATTACAGGCGTGAGCCACCACACCCCTCCTAATTCTTCTTTATTATAGTTAGCGACGTAAGTTAAGTCACCAGGAGTAACATGGGCAAATGTCACATTATTTACCATAACTATAACGTTAAAAAAATCACTTGATCCAGTGGTTTTTATTTTCACTACTACTAGCTCTGTGTTTTCCAGCATTCAGTTTGAAAAGAAGTCGGGTCTAAAAAAGCACGTTGGCTTCATAGAAAAGTCCATAAATGGAATAACAATATTAAAATCACATAGTTTTTTTGTAAAGTGGTCATGGAAACTAGTGCTTTAATGGAAAAGCAATAATTTACCATTATGGTAGTTTTCAGGATTTGCAAACAGCAATTCAGTAGAAAAACGAAGAAAATGAGTAGAGTGCATGATGATTATGCTAGCTTTCTTTTATATCTCTGTTCCTATGACCTGCTAAATAAATGATTGTAAATTTAGTTAATGATTATGCTGGAACACAAGTTGATAGGCTTGGCTCTGTGTCTCCACCCAAATCTGGAATTATAATCCCCGTAATCTTCATGCGCTGAGGGAGAGACCAGGTGGGAGGTGATTGGATCATGGGGGTGTTTTTTCCGCATGCTGTTTTCATGATAGTGAGTGAATTCTTATAAGATCTGATGGTTTTATAAGGCAGTCTGCCCTGCTCTTGCTGGCTCTCTCTTGCCTGCTGCTATGTCAGATGTGCCTCTTCCCCTTCCACCATGATTGTAAGTTTTCTGAGGTCTCCCCAGCCACGCAGAACTGTGAGTCAACAAAACCTCTTTCTTTTATTAATTACACCGTTTCAGGTATGTCTTTATAAAGCAGTGTGAAAACTGACTAATACACAAATCTTCCCTCTTTTTCATTCTACTTACCTTGCAACAGTTAGATAGATAAAATACTCTCCATACCAAGGACAATGCTTGCTATATAGGTGAGTTTTAAAAAATCGCTATTTTTAACATTGATATTTGAAAAAGTTAACATGAAGTGTTACAGGACAAAAGTAGATCACAATATTATTTCTTTAGGTTGAAGTGAGGATGTATTTTTCCCTTCTGTGAGGAAGAATTTATCTCTACATTTAAAGTAGTCAAGCCCAACTACTTGTACTTATGATTGTGATTTTGTTTTGTTTTTAATGTTTCTGCCCCTTACATAAATTTCCTAAAACACATTTAACCTATAACATTATTTTAGTCTTCAAGTGTTATCTATTTTTTTAATAATAAAATATGATTTAATACAATAACAATTTAGTGGCAAGAAGAAGAAAATATGTAGCTTGTGTTGCTCCAACTCTTAATCCCTTTATTCACCCAGTCCACAAATATTAAGTAAGTTAATGTTTACAACTTCAGAGATTCTCAAATTTACATTCCTATAAGTTGTTTAAACTTAGGCAAACCAGGGTAATTTTTTATGTTTTAGACTCCTCTTAGGTAAAATGTGGTTAAAATAGTACTTACTTCATATGATTGATGTTAGATTAGATTAAATCAACATATATATAGAACTTACAGTAGCAACTACATAATATAAAAAACTCAATAGTATTTGGCTATTGTTATTTCTTACCATTTTTACTCCTTTATTGAAGTACTGTTAAAGTCTACTCACTAACTAGAAATTCTAGTTTCTTCTTCTTTCCCCTCTTTTTTCTTTTCACCTGCTGTTTTCATCAAAGTAATCTGTCTACAGCACAATTTAGATCTTTCTTGCTCAAAACCCTCAGTACCTCATACAAATCCTAACCACTACAGTTTGACCCCAATCTAGTCCCTCTACATTTATTTCATGCAACTGCCCTTGCCTACTTTACAAGCTACAAAAATAGGAATAGTCAGAGTTCTGAGCTTTCTTGATGTCATGCATTTCCTCATGCTTTCTGGGTATTTCACTTGAGATTTCTCCAACAACACATAGTTGGCTGAAATCTTTCATCCTTCAAGTTTTATTTTAGAATGAAGCTTCCCCAGAAGATATTTCTGATCCTCACAACTAAAGATAAACTCGCAACTAGCTAGAACAATACAATTCATCTGTCTTTTGAGCTCCCCACAATACTTTGCTAGTATTTTTCCCATATGGATTCCTAGCTTACTTTTTTTTTCTTTTCTTTGTGAAACGGATTGTCCCGCTGTTGCTGAGGCTGGAGTGCCGTAGCTTGATCATGGCTGGCTGCTGCAGCCTCAAATTCCTGGACTCAAGCAACCCTCCCATCTCAGCACCCTGAGTAGCTCAGAGTATAGGCATGTACCACCACACCCCGCTAATTATGTATTCACTAATATATCTAACATACATTAATGTGTATATTAGTATAGACCATATTGTAATAATAGTAATCATTGGTATATGTAAACATTGGTATATTTATTATACATATTGTATTTACGTGTGTGTATATAAATAAATATACATATAAAGAATATCCTCCTCCAAAATGTGCCTACTAAATTTTGCTGACATTCTACAAACTTTCAAAGGAGCAATTCTTAAAACACTGAAAATAACAATGAGATCTTTCAAATGAGTTCAAATAGGCTTTGAGAGAGTTATTTCAGTCTAGTATCGTCAAGCCCAACTACTTGTACTTATGATTGTGATTTTGTTTTGTTTTTAATGTTTCTGCCCCTTACATAAATTTCCTAAAACACATTTAACCTATAACATTATTTTAGTCTTCAAGCTCTTCTTTGTAGAACCCATAGGGGTCTTCCGAGGAATACAGAAGCAATCTTATGTGTGGCCTAGAAGCAATTCTGAAGGAAGGAGATAACTAACCACAGGAGCCTAGTTCACCTTGAAAATGGACTCTGAAGAGCTGTAACTCTACATCACAAAGAAAATATCCCCAGGGCCTCATTGCTGCCTATCCCCAAATTGTGCTATACACATGCAAGATTCAGTACTACATGGTGAGAATCGAAGCTTTCAGAAGTGTGAGAAGTGATGATCAAAGTGAGCTGATGGCACTGGGGGAAGGACACATTTTCAAAGAGGGCAAAAGCAACTAGTGCAAATTATACCTTAGAGGATCTAGAGTTCAAACAGTCTTTACTTTAACTGCAAGTGAGGAGACAATACTTTTGAAAAATAATTTTCTTTTTCATATATACTTTTATTATTTTTAAATTAATGTAAAAGTCATGATATAGCCATTTGGAAATAACAGTATTTCTATGACCTCTAAAATCTAGGCAGTAAAAGAGTCAGCATTCTCTCTTTTAGAAGACATCTTTTAGGACTCAAACATGGTTGAGAATGCATGAGAATACAAGTGTGTGATTCTTCTTTAAAACCACCCTTTGTATTTGGTGCTGAAAAAGTAACAGACTTGCTAAGGGATGTATAATGCTATCATGGTGTATTGCATAATAATTTCCATGCATTGGCTTTTATTCTTATGCTGTAACTTCAGCACACCATATAGCTGTTCTGACATCTACTAGCAAGTCCATCATTTACAACTGCACAGAAATCTAGGACACTGTTCAACAGCCATTTTTTCTAAAGGGCCAGATAGTAAAGATTTCAGGCTTTGCAGGACATATTGTCTTTATTGCAACTACTCTAGTCTGCCATTGTAGTTCCAAACCACCTATGTGCAATATTTAAGTAAATAGTTGTGCTCTAAACAAAACAAAATAAAACTAACAAACAAAAAACAGGTGGTGAGCCAGATTTGACCAGGTCATACTTTATTAACTATTAGTCTAAAACATAATTTTAATGTTATAGCTACAAATTGAAGAGTGTTGTTAGGATAAAGGAGCCCCTGTTTATCTGTGTTATATTTTCCTTCTTGCATTTTATTCAGTCATATTACGCTCTAGTCAAAAGAACACGCTTATTGTTATCCTTACTTCGTTTGTATTTTCTCGCATTTGAAACATCAATCCTGCCAGAAATTCCTATCTTAACATATTCTTGCCCAGAAATCTCATTTATATTTCAAAGACCAACACTAAACTTGCTTTTTTTTTCACTTTTTTCTTCTTCAGTTGTATTATTCTTCCTCTTATGTCTTAAAGCAATGTGTCTGCAGATTCTTTAAATTCCTCTCAGTTCATTCTCTGCAATATTGTTGTTTATCAACATGTATTGAGATGAATTAATTCAGTTCAGACTTCTTCCCTTTTCAAATTGACCAGCACAGTGTTTTCTATAAAATGTTCAATAAACAGTTATTCTGCTAATAATTGCCTCAGTAAGCACTTATATTTGGAAGGGGAAAGAAAAACATTTAAGGTAAATATCATGGGATCAATCTGGCTAGAAAACTCCAAGTAAATCATGAGTCACTTAGTCTTTATTTCCATATTACTTTTACAACAGCACCTACCCATACTGAGGACTTCCAAACTTGGCTGAGAATCTTGAACACTTGATACCATATTTTTGATACTATATTTTAAAATTAGAAATTGTTATAATGTATCAAAATTGATTCATCTGCTTTATGAAATCATTTAATTTCCCTTGTAAAATCTAAGGGAAATATCATGTAAATATGTAAACAGCTTTTAAAACAAATAAGAGTGATTGCTTTCTAATGACATCTAACTAAGTTTATGTTTTACTAGTATTTCAATATAATCAAAGTTAATTGTATTCTTCTTTGAGAATATGTCACCAGACATTAGAAAATTGCACATTATCAAATAAATATTACTCTCTCTCATGTAATATGTATATTCACCAACAAATTAATCAGTTTTTTCTCCTCAATTTTTACTCAATAGGAGAGACTCAATTTTTAATAAATAAATTTTAAAAAAGAAAATCATGAAAGTCAAGGATAGATAATATTTTCATGAAAATGCTTATTCCTACTTCTTTTTTCCAAGAATTTTCTTATTTATCATTTTTTCCTTTATTTTTTTCCTAAAAATTATCCTAGTTCTTATAGCATTTTACTGTTATGAAAACTCACCTACATTTACACAGAGCTTTATTTTTTGCCCCTCATTTGGAAATGAGATATCTCTTTCTGTCCTGGGGTCTTTTAGGTTTAAATGATCATTGTGAGAGATAATCACTGAGAGCTGCAAGGGACAAGACAGGGTCAACGGGAGGGTGCAGTAATGAGAATTAGACCTAAGTCTTTATTCTGGATCATAAATCAGGTTTTAAAATACCAGATAAGAGTTCAGAATAATACCCAGAAGGCAGAATTTTAAACACAAGCTGAAACTGCCATTGCAAAAATTGTAACTAAGAAAATTATGGCAGTGAAAGAGATCGGACCTAACAAACTCCATCTTGTTTCTAACCTTTAAGCTGTCCTTGTTCATTCCTGGGCATAGGCCGGACTAACCTAGGGAAAGAATTTAGTTTATGGTTTGACTCTGAAGCAAAATTGATAATAGCCCTTTGCTGAAAAGACCACCTTCTTGCTTTGGGACCAGTCAGCCTTTGTAGGACTAGCACATTAGCTACAACATTCAAAATTACTGTTTAGGGCTCATGCAGCCTCTGGCTGCAAGTCCGAACCTCCTCAAATTGTTCCTGGGGATAACATCACTATTGTAAAACATAAGATCAGTGCTTGAGATATTTTGCAGACCCTGCACTCTGATGGATCACTTGATATCACTCTGGTGCTCTGGCTCAACCAGTCCTACAATACCACCCAGGAACAGAAGATAGCAAGAAAACCTCACCTCCACTGTCCCGTGATTCCATCTCCAACCTGAGCTCTCCCCACTTGCTGAGCCCCTACCTGCCAAATTATCTTTAAAAACTCAGATCCCTGTATGCTAGGGGAGACTGATTTGAGTAATAACAAAACTCTGGCCTCCCACATAGCCAGCTCTGCATGAACTACTCTTTCTCCATTCCAATTCCCTGTTTTGATAAACCAGCTCTGTCTAGGCAGCGAGGAAGGTGAACCCATTGGGTGGTTACAAATTCAAGATGTCTTAGGATATTTATAAGTCTTGAATCTACAAAGTCAGCCCAGTTATAATGGGAACTAGTTATTTATGTTAAATTAGATTCTCTGGATTCAAGTTACCAAAAGAAAATTGACGACGTGGAAGTAGAAAAGAGGAATTTATTTCGAGGAAATAGAGGCTAACTCTTAGTGTCCAACAATAAGACGATAGGAACTAAAAATGAGAACTGCAAAGTTGTCAGGACTCCAGCTCTTGACCCTGTCTTTCTCTCTCTCCAATGCTTTCACTGTCTCTTGCAGAACATACCTTTCTCTTGTCCTTCTTTGTATACGTCCCAGGAAAAATAAGGCTAAACTATTTATCCTTAAGCAACTAATTTAGAATATCCTTGTCCTAACTTCAAATCTCTAAGAGTGAAAGTTTATACACTTTTAAAAAGTCTAAAACAAGAGTATGAGATTTTGATAAAATATAGGTTCAGGGATATTAACTCTAATCTTGTTTATAATAGAAAACACAAGAGCCCAATAATAGGGGCATTTACAAATTATAGTACATTCACAGAATGCTAGTTTTTAAAATAATACTGAAAATTCAGTAGCAGGTATATGTAATTTTTTTCTTCTGTAAGATAAGTAAACTAAGTTTGGAAAATGATTATATTCTATGACTTCATACTAAAAAAAGGTCTCATGTAAGCCTTGAAATATTCTGCTTCCCAGTTATAATCAACAATTGTTCTTATCTGTTATCCTAGAAATGCAAGTATATACACCAGAGCACGGGAAAACCATTAACCATATTTCTCATTTAGTTGTTGGTATTTGAGTGTTTTAGGAAAAAGTATATAGTTTCTTAAGGGATACATGAATTCCATAGTTCTCTGTGAATTTATTCATTGTCATGTAAACCATGGGTCTTTTTGGTTAGTCAGAAAGCTCTAAACTTGGTCTGGTCTACATATCTCACCTGCATGGGATGCTCCAATAAAAATTCTGACTCCAGAAGTTTCCAATTCAAATTCATTTTATACAAATTCACTTCCCTGAGGAGCTGAAAACTAAACTCAGATACTTCAACAATGTATACTTATTGGAGAGGGTGGGAGAATATTGAGGCATAAACATGAGCCTACACAAAGTTCCAGAGATAAGAAGAAAAGTTGGTTTTTCTTTGTGTTTGCTGTTGTAATTTTTTAAGTAATTGATATTTAAACTCAAAATCCAAAAAAGTCCATAAGTACTTATGGATACAAATGCATGATTGAATAAACAGATAAATAAATAATTAAATAAGAGACTATTCTCCCATGAAAAAGAATTTAAATAATTTTTAGAGATACTTTGAAGGAGATGAAGCATACCTCTTAACTCCTCAAGTATGGGTTGTGCATAATGACCTCCTTGTACAAACTACACTATGGAAAGGGGGGCTGAAAAAGTAACTTTGCAGTGAAGAAACATGACAAACAATACTTCAAGCAAGGTAATTAAATTTAACAGCCACAATGATAAATTATGTTGATAGTATGTACCCTTGATATTATGTGATAACAATGTCATCTTAGAGACTATAAAAGAAGGAAATTGCAGAAATGTAGCATGCAGCAAAACCTGAGAGACATTCATTTATAATATGAATGTGAACCTTCCTGAACCAGGCCTGTGCAGTAAGTATTGCAGTCTTTATCCTCCTGGTGCTCACCTTTCTAGTGTGAAAGAGGGTCAATCAACAATTAAGTCAATAAGAAAATAAGTGTACATTGTGATCATTCCTATGAAAGAAACAGGCATAACACCCACATCCTATGCATTATATTATACAGACCCAATTGTTATTCCTTTCTTAGTATTTCGTGCTACCTATGTTATCAAAACACCAGGAGTTCTGTCTAGGTCCTATTGCTTGCTGTATAGAAAGCCAGTCATTGGAACAATGAGTATTGCCGGGAAGAAGGCTTTAATTGGGTGTCACAGCTGAGGAGGTGGATGAGTCTGAAATCCATCTCCACAACTGGCCAAAGTTAGGTATTTATATAACATGGAAGAAATGTAACTATGTATGGGAAAACAGGAATTAGGGATATATGAGGAAGAAAAGTTGGCCACAGGAAGCACATGGTAATTTAGGCAACCATGACAAGTAAGGGGTCTGGCATCTCATTGCCCACATGTGGTGATCTGTAAGTTTCAATTCCTTGATACCATTCGGGTTTTCTAAAAAAGGTGCCCAAATAAGACAAATGTAAGTTCCTCAAGTTTTAAGACTGGGAGAATTGATACCATAAATACCTGTTCTATGAGACGATTGGGTGGTTTCACCTACAACCCATACCTTTGTTCCTAATTTCAGAACTCACTTGACAATATTGACAGATTAGTGTACTTTAAATCAGCCAATGTTTGGAGATTCTATAGCAGTTCCAAGGAGTAAAGATGTTTCTGACTACCATGGGGTATGGGCGTACATGTGTGTTTTAAATCGTGGGAAGTGGATATTCTGTAGCCCCATTTGAATTTGGAAAAAAATTACAGAAAAAACTTGTGAAAATTTATGAAATAATGCAAACATGAATATTAATGCCTTCCTATATAAAGAAGAGTGAATTTTTAACCAATTCATATTACTTCTCCAACAAGTATTTAGGATGCATTTTACTATACATTTCAGAAGCATTGCACATATAGTCTAAAAAAAAGTTTGTTTTTTCATTTGTTGCTGTCCTTGCTTCATAGAAAGGAGATTTTTCCTTGGCATCTAAGAGCACAGGTTATGGAATATCATAAATCAAGAATATGAGAAGAATTTGAGGCTACTTAAACAAGTCAGGATACGAAGATGAATGATGGCTTCCAGTTCTCTATTAGACATCACAACCACAAAACCCTCATGTCTACTTCCAAGATATTTCAGTTTATGAGTCTAAATAAAAATAAAATTTTGTTTTGGCCAGGCACAGTGACTCCTGTCTGGAAATCCCAGCACTTTTAGGAGACTGAGGCGAGTGGATCACAAGGTCAGGAGTTGGAGACCAGCCTGATCAACATGGTAAAACCCCATCTGTACTAAAAATACAAGAGAATTAGCCAGGCATAGTGGCACGTGCCTGTAGTTCCAGCTACTCGGGAGGCTGAGGCAAGAAAATAGCTTGAACTCAGGAAGTGGAGTTTGCAGTAAGCCAAGATCACGCCACTGCACTCCAGCCTGGGTGACAGTGAGACTCCATCTAAAAAAAAAAAGAAGTTCTTGCATTTGTTCGAAACTAAGTTTTTGTTTGAAACTTAGTTTCACATAATCAACTTTTGTACTTACCTGACCCTTGTGTGTTTTAAAACTTAGTTTCAGGTAATCAACAATATAAAACAATTTTGCTTACAGTAAGATCTAATTTTTAAAAAATTCTTGGTGGATATTTTCTAGTTTTTCCATGGTTGTTCTTTTATTTGATATTGTTTTACAATTATTTAAAAGAAATTTTTGTTTGATAAGCAAAAATAAATTTGAATTAAAAGAAAAAGAACTATCTTGTATATTTGTTTTTAGATTGTAATCAATCTTAGATTTCATGTTTTGCTGTTTTTTTAATTTGTTTTTCTTTGTTTTTTAAGCTTTTGAGGTTAAAGGTAATACTAGAGCTTGTTTGAAGCTTTTGGATGTTATTATAAGTTTCTGGACTTCAAGAAGACCACAGAGCTTCTGGATCCTTTGAAATTGAAGAGAATTAGATAGAAAGCAATGATTCATCTTTGAAAGCTCTCGATTACTTAATTTCAGAGTCATAATTAAAGCAAAAAATATTTTCTAAGGATGACTAAGCACAAGTAAACAACTTTGTGAAGAAATTCTTATGAATTCTGAATCTTAGTTTAACAACAGTATTGGTTCAATGGTTGCAGAGCAATGAAACAGGAGAAAAATAATAAGACCATAATTTGAAATATATTGGAAAATATGGTTTTAATAGATATTCAATCAATTTGAAAAGCTAAGTTAATGAGTTAGAATGAGAATGAGCACAGCTTCTGAATAGAGTTTTTTCAAGATAGTTTTATATGAGGAATAATACTCTTAGTTCTCTAATTTAATTTCTGTAGCAGGAAATGAAAAGCCCTTGGGTAGACATCTGAGGGGTATCTTCCCTGCATCCACCCCTATGTCCTCTTCTGGGAACTTCTGCTTTCTTTTTCTATCTGATTAATTTAGAGGCCAACCTGTTTGTAAAACCTAGGCCACAGTGGTCAGAAATAATTACCTGAATCTAGCTGGAGGAATTAGTCTTCTAATTTTTCAAATTAGAAAATGAAGAGTTCTCTTCTTTGTGATTTGGATGGAAAAAAAAAATCAGGAATATAGGTTTTCTGAGACGTAAGAAAGAGCCTGTCTTTAGTAAGAAAAATGTAATGCCAAAATGAAGAGAGCTGAAAATATGAAAATGGAGGTCAAATATGCAGCAACAGTTGAATCCTTGCTTATGGATAGTGTCAGAATGTGACCACATCCCTGCCCTTCCAGTGGTTTTCTGGTTTCACATTTTCTTGTTCAATGACACAACAAGTAACTTCATATAATGTTGTTTCAGTGTTCTTTCTGCTTAAGAATATTGTGTTCTCCTTTTCTTCTTCTTCGTGTATTTGATGTATCTCTATTAGGTTGTACGGATACAAATATGATTTTTTTTTTTTTTTTTTTTTTTTTTTAGATCTTAGTGAAATTTTATTCTGAAAATATGACAAAAGTCTAAGGCATTTCAAACATTTAAATACATGTAGGACCAAAGTAAATGTGACCAAATAGTAGATTTTTTTTTTTTTTTTTTTTTTTTTTTACAGATCTTAACGTTTTCTTGGAGATATAGAATAAATATTCAAAGAGACTACAGGACTTCTTTGGAAAATGGATGGAATAAACCTTAAGTGTACTTGAGAGAGTATTATAGTTATTTTTAGCTTCAGAGCTCTTTAGTCAATATGACTTCAATGTTTACTTGAGTGTTTAAAGCAACTGACTAGGCTAATGTTTTTAAAGTAAGTATACTATCTTCTTCCCCTTTCCCTCGTTCCTTCTGTACCTTGCTATCTTCTTCTTTCCTCTTTGCCTGAAAAAGCCAGTCTAAAAGGTATTCCTCAGGGGTGTCGAGTACGGTGGCTGTCCACATGGAGGAGGGAAGGCAGCACCTTGGGAGAGGTTTGGAGCTTTATTGGCATGAAGATGGACCCTGTGAGGAAGCAATGGCAACTGTGTCAGCTTGGTACTGGAAGTAAAAGCCTGAATGTGGTGAAAAGGATGCCTCAGAAAAGGATATCTTCAATGCCAGTGGTTGACAGTGGAGGTCAGAGCTCAAGCAGAGTGAGGAGGGCATTTTAACATCCAGCTGCAAGGTGATTGAACCAGAGCAGGGTGAAGAGTGGCCATCCAAGAATCTGGCAGTGACTGCAAGAGTGAGAGGCCTGAGTAGGATGAAGAAGACACCAGTTTGTGTGTGCAGGTTGGGGAGGAGATGGAGGCAGTGATGGAAGATTGGTTATATTGGGGAGAAGGTGCATGTGATTAAATATATATATATAAAAATGTATGTATATATGTGTATATCATATATATGAATGTATGTGTGTATATATCATATATACATCTATATGATATATACACCCATATATATATGCGTGTGTATATATGATATCAGAGTAACAGAATCAGGTTTTTTACTGAGAGAAGAAAAATACAAACGTGGAAAGGAAGAAACAAAAATTGACTCTTTGGTTTTTGATTCAAATTAGAAGTATCAGAGTGAATTTATGGATTGTGATATCTAAATTGATTGACATAGGGAGATATACATGTAGGTACACATATATATTCTCCAACTCTTTCCTCTAAGAAAGCCCAGGAAGTGTAGCACCCCTATAGCTATGATCACACTAGCAAATAAATCTTTGTTTCTAAATATTATTCTCCACTAAAGGCACCAAGGTTATGATAAATGGATAATTTCAGGATTGGAACAAGAAAAATATATGACTGGCCTAGAATAGTCTTGAAAGGGAACATACTGACCAAATCCAGAATAATTTGAACAGCAAATTAAATCATAATAGGAGTGAATTAAAAATCATTGAAGAAAGTAGAAAACCATGAGTCCATATTGGTTTAAAAAATAGAGTCACAAATAAATGGAAGAAGAGACACTCTTCCTTGTTGTATAATCCCAACTACTAACTGTGTAAAAAAATAACAAAATTGGAATAATCACTATGCAGAAATCATTATGGTAAAAATTAATTCAGCCAAGAAAAATCTGTGGTGTTAAATCTAGTAGGTGTATGTTTGATCAGTACAGGAAATTTACATAGTCTCAAAGTACCTCCTTACAAAATATTTACTAATTGAAAGGGAAAATAGGTTACCTAAAATGGAAGAATCTGGAAAATCCTATCTTAGCACAAGTGATTAATGTTTACTCATTCATAATAGGACAAACTGAAATTATTTACCACCTGATATATTACAATGAATGGGACACAACCTGATTTGTGTGATTTTCCTGCCTAATGTGAATAACTTGAATCGAATCATGAGGAAAATCATAACACAAATTGAAACATATTTCACAAAATAAATGGTTTATCATCTTTAAAAATATAAAAGTTATGAAAGTCAAGAATAGGGTGAAGTCAAGGACAGAAAGAAATTAAAAAGATATAACAATTAAATGGAGAAATACACCTAATTGGCATGTTTTTCGATATTGGCACAATTTGAAAACTTAAACCGAGTCTGCTGCTATTATTATAATAAAGCATTAATATCAATTTCTTGGTTTTGATGTTTTATTATTGCTATGCAAGAATATATTTTTGCTTGTAGAAATGACACTCAGATTTTCAGAGTCAGTGAAGCATGATTTCATGGTAACTTCCAAACTAAAAAGAAAGGGTTGTACTATTTTTACAAACTTTCTGAGTATCAAATCATTTCAAATGAAAGGAAATAAAAATATTGCAAGAAATAATGTTTTCTAAATAAACATAGTATTATCCTCATTTTTCCAGCTGCTGAGCAAGGTATAGTACCAGGGACCAGGTTAACTCACCTGACTCAAACAACCATAAAGCCAGAGAAAATATATGAAATTATAGCACCCAAGATATTTGGATGCTGGTCAATGAAAAGTAGTGATCCCTGAGAGACAGAAACAAATGAGGTGAGTCTTATTTTTTGGTGGCCCTAGCTCACTGTCTTAAAAAGGTTTCCAAATCAAAGTGAAGGGCAGGCAATCCCAAGAGAAGTTAAATGGAAGACATGGAGTTTTCCTGAATTCATGAAAAGAACAATCCAAAAGGATTAGAGAAACCATGCTCAGGCGCCATAAAGGGCCAGGAATAGTGCCTGCTTCCAACAACCATGATGGGAAACCTTGTAAGTCAGGGACATCAGTTAGACTACCAAAAAGGGTTTTGACTCACTATCAGGGAACCATTAACCCTAGACTAACTACAGCTGTAAATTGGACTAAGCTTTAAAAAAGACCTGAAAAGATAAAATTGTTTGCAATTAGTTTAACTGCATCTCATAACAAAATTCAAAATATTTATTTCAAAGGAAAAATATTCTGTACCACAAATGTAACATAGAGTTTTTGATCAAATGTTAAGTGTTCGATCAAAACCTGTATCACATAGAAAGTAACAGGAAGAATCTCTATAATGACAAAAAAATGATTCTATCTAAACTATCCTTGGTATGTAACTGATGATAGATTTAATAAGCAAGGAGATTAAAACAGTTATTATAACTATATTCTGTTTGTTGAAGATAAAGATAAAATGCTGAACATATTAAGTGGACATTGAAGATATAAAAAATGATCCAATTGAACTTCTTGGAAATAAAAACTATAGTGTCTGCAAGGAAAAATACATTATTAGTAAGTATAGAATTGTAAATAAAACTAAAAGATTAATCTCACACTGTTAGACATATCTTTGATCTTTCCACTTTTTTTTCATCTTCACTATGCACTAGTTTCTGAGAGCAGTGCGTTAAATATTTGAAACTATTTCAGAACACTTGATTTATTTGTTTTTCCCTGGAGCTCAGTCAGTTTATGCTTGATATATGATATTCTGTTATTTGCCTTTAGGTTGATGATGGTTTTATGTGCTTGTTCAGTTGTTTCTTTTACTGTTTTCTATTTCATTATCTTTCACTGATTTTTTATATGAATAAAATATTATTACCTGTAAGAATTAGAAACTCAGGATTTTTTCTTCCATGTTTGCTGTTTTTATCCTATATTATACATTTTCAATTTTCCAGTTTTATTCCTTGAATTTTTTTTTCTTTTGACAAAACTACTCAACATATTGTTAAATCTTCTTAAACTAAAATGAGAGACTTCTGTTTTACCTAACAAATTTGTTTGTTCCATATTTACTGTAAGTGCTGGTATATGAGGTCATACTTCTGAGCACTGTTTTTGCTTCTGCTTCTTCCGCGTTTCCTTATCTATTGGCTAGCTATAGTTTCATATGTCTTAAAATCTATGTAATTTGTTCTCGATTATTGATCTTGATCATTGCTTTATTTATTGACTGATTTTTTAAGACAATCTCACTCTGTCACTCAGGCTGGAGTGTAGTGGCATGATCACTTAGCTCACCACACAGCCTCATCCTTCCAGACTCAAGCAATCCTCTCATCCCAGCCTCCCAAGTAGCTAGGGCTACAGGTATGTACTATCACACTCAGTTAAATTTTTTATTTTTTGTAGAGATGAGTTTCTCTATGTTGCCCAGGCTGGTCTCACACTACTAGGCTCAAATAATCCACCAGCCTTGGCCTCCCAAAGTTCTGGGATTACAGATGTGAGCCACTGCACCCAGCCCAATTATTTCTCTTAATTGCTTACCCACTAATGTATTATCCTTATCTATCTATCTATCTATCTATCTATCTATCTATCTATCTATCTATATAGTACAACAATATGGTTACTAGAACATGTTCTCATTTTACTCATCACTACCATTCTGATATTATCCAAATTTTGTTTTCTAGGTTGTAGTGGAATATCTTGCTTTGGAGTGAGTCTTTTGGACAGCAGTAAGTGTTCATAAGCCCTTTGATTAACATTCAATCCCATATCTCTTTTAACATTTCTTGAATTTAGCTTTTTTTTTTTTTTAGGTAGAAATCATGGATTTCTCTTTTTATTTTGTTTTTTATCATACTTTAAGTTCTAGGGTATAGTGCACAACATGCAGGTTTGTTACATATGTATACATGTGCCATGTTGGTGTGCTGTACCCATTAACTTGTCATTTACATTAGGTATATATCCTAATGCTATCGCTCCCCCCTCCCCCCATCCCACAACAGACCCCGCAGTGTGATGTGCCCCTTCCTGTCGCCAAGTGTTCTCATTATTCAATTCCCACATATGAGTGAGAATATACAGTTTTTGGTTTTTTGTTCTTGCAATAGTTTGCTGAGAATGATGGTTTCCAGCTACATCTATGTCCCTACAAAGAACATGAACACATCCTTTTTTATGGCTGCATAGTATTCCATGGTGTATATGTGCCACATTTTCTTTATCCAGTCTGCCATTGATGGATATTTGGGTTGGTTCCAAGTCTTTGGTATTGTGAAAAGTGCCCCAATAAACATACGTGTGCGTGTGTCTTTATAGCAGCATGATTTATAATCCTTTGGGTATATACCCAGTAATGGGATGGCTGGGTCAAATGGTATTTCTAGTTCTAGATCCTTGA
>NW_012101343.1:4229902-4230971 GCF_000951045.1 Mandrillus leucophaeus
TGCCTGATTGCCCTAGCCAGAACTTCCAACACTATGTTGAATAGGAGTGGTGAGAAAGGGCATCCCTCTCTTGTGCCAGTTTTCAAAGGGAATGCCTCCAGTTTTTGCCCATTCCTTATGATATTGGCTGTGGGTTTGTCATAAATAGCTCTTATTCTTTTGAGATACGTTCCATCAATGCTGAATTTATTGAGAGTTTAGCATGAAGGGCTGTTGAATTTTGTCAAAGGCCTTTTCTGCATCTATTGAGATAATCATGTGGTTTTTGTCTTTGATTCTGTTTACATGCTGGATTACATTTATTGATTTGCGTATGTTGAACCAGCCTTGCATCCCAGGGATGAAGCCCACTTGATCATGGTGGATAAGCTTTTTGATGTGCCGCTGGATTTGGTTTGCCAGTATTTTATTGAGGATGTTTGCATTGATGTTCATCAGGGATATTGATCTAAAATTCTCTTTTTTTGTTGTGTTTCTGCCAGGCTTTGGTATCAGGATGATGTTGACCTCATAAAATGAATTATGGAGGATTCCTCTTTTTCTATTTATTGGAATAGTTTCAGAAGGAATGGTACCACCTCTTCCTTGTACCTCTGGTAGAATTTGGCTGTGAATCTGTCTGGTCCTGGACTCTTTTTGGTTGGTAGGCTATTAATTAGTGCCTCAATTTCAGAGCCTGTTATTGGTTTATTCAGGGATTCAACCTCTTCCTCGTTTTGTCTTGGGAGGATGTATGTGTCCAGGAATTTATCCATTTCTTCTAGGTTTTCTAGTTTATTTGCATAGAGGTGTTTATAGTTTTCTCTGGTGTTAGTTTGTATTTCTGTGGGGTCAGTGGTGATATCCCCTTTATCATTTTTTATTGCGATTATTTAATTCTTCTCTCTTTTCTTCTTTATTAGTCTTGCTAACAGTCTATCAATTTTGTTGATCTTTTCAAAAAACCAGCTTCTGGATTCATTGATTTTTTGAAGGGTTTTTTTCTATCTCTATCTTCTTCAGTTCTGCTCTGATCTTAGTTATTTCTTGCCTTCTGCTAGCTTTTGAATTTGTTTGCTCTTGCTTCTCT
>NW_012101343.1:4231759-4244595 GCF_000951045.1 Mandrillus leucophaeus
ATGTTAGCTGGTTATTTTGCTCATTAGTTGAGGCAGTTTCTTCCTAGCATCGATGGTCTTTACAATTTGGCATGTTTTTGCAGTGGCTGGTACCAGTTTTCCATTCTATGTTAAGCACTTCCTTCAGGAGCTCTTGTAGGGCAGGCCTGCTGGTGACAAAAATCTCTCAGCATTTGCTTGTCTGTAAAGGATGTTATTTCTCCTTCACTTATGAAGCTTAGTTTGGCTGGATATGAAATTCTGGGTTGAAAATTCTTTTCTTTAATAATGTTGAATATTGGCCCCCACTATCTTCTGGCTTGTAGAGTTTCTGCCAAGAGATCTGCTGTTAGTCTGATGGGCTTCCCTTTGTGGGTAACCCAACCTTTCTCTCTGGCTGCCCTTAACATGTTTTCCTTCATTTCAACATTGGTGAATCTGACAATTATGTGTCTTGGAGTTGTTCTTCTCGAGGAGTCTTTGTAGTATTCTCTGTACTTCCTGAATTTGAATGTTGGCCTGCCTTGCTAAGTTGGGGAAGTTCTCCTGGATAATATCCTGTAGTGTTTTCCAACTTCATTCCATTCTCCCCATCACTTTCAGGTACACCAATCAGACATAGATTTGGCCTTTTCACATGGTCCCATATTTCTTGGAGGCTTTATTCGTTTCTTTTTACTCTTTTTTCTCTAAACTTCTCTTCTTGCTGCATTTCATTCATTTGATCTTCAATCACCAATACCCTTTCTTCCAGTTGATCGAATCAGTTACTGAAGCTTGTGCATTTGTAACATAGTTCTCATGCCATGGTTTTCAGCTCTATCAGGTCATTTAAGGACTTCTCTACATTGGTTATTCTAGTTAGCCATTCATCTAATCTTTTTCAAGGTTTTTAGCTACTTTGCGATGGGTTCAAACTTCCTCCTTTAGCTCGGAGAAGTTTGATCGTCTGATGCCTTCTTCTCTCAACTCATGAAAGTCATTCTCCATACAGCTTCGTTCTGTTGATGTTGAGGAGCTGCATTCCTTTGGAGGGGGAGAAGTGCTCTGATTTTTAGAATTTTCAGCTTTTCTACTCTCTTTTTTACCCCATCTTTGTGGTTTTATCTACCTTTGGTCTTTGATGATGGTGACATACAGATGGGGTTTTGGTGTGGGTATCCTTTCTGTTTGTTAGTTTTTATTCTAACAGTCAGGACCCTCAGCTGCAAGTCTGTTGGAGTTTGCTGGAGCTCCACTCCAGACCCTGTTTGCCTACATATCAGCAGCAGAGGCTACAGAAGAGTGAATATTGCTGAACAGCAAATGTTGCTGCCTGATCATTTCTCTGGAAGCTTTGTCTCAGAGGGGTACCCGGCCGTGTGAGGTGTCAGTCTGCCCCTACTGCAGGGTGCCTCCCAGTTAGGCTACTCGGGGATCAGGGACCCACTTGACGAGGCAGTATGTCCATTCTCAGATCTCAAACTCCATGCTGGGAGTACCACTACTCTCTTCAAAGCTGTCAGACAGGGACATTTAAATCTGCAGAAGTTTCTGCTGCCTTTTGTTTGGCTACGCCCTGTCCTCAGAGGTGGAGTCTACAAAGGCAGGCAGGCCTCCTTGAGCTACAGTGGGCTCCACCCAGTTCTAGCTTCCTGGCCGCTTTGTTTATTTACTCAAGACTCAACAATGGTGGGCACCCCTCCCCCAGCCTCGCTGCCACCTTGCAGTTAGATCTCATTGCTGTGCTAGCAATGAGGGAGGCTTTGTGGGCATGGGACCCTCTGAGCCAGGCATGGGATATAATCTCCTATTGTGCCATTTGCTAAGACCCTTGTAAAAGCACAATATTAGGGTGGCAGTGACCTGATTTTCCAGGTGCTGTGCATCACAGTTTCCCTGTGTCTAGGAAAGGGAATTCCTTTACCCCTTGCACTTGCCAGGTGAGGTGATACCTTGCCCTGCCTCAGCTCTTGCTTGGTGGGCAGCACCCACTGTCCTGCACCCACTGTCTGACACGCCCCAGTGATATGAACCTGGTACCTCAGTTGGAAATGCAGAAATCACCTGTCTTCTGTGCCACTCATGCTGGGAGATGTTCCTATTTGGCCATCTTCTTTTTTTTTTTCTTTCTTTCCTTTTTTTTGAGACGGAGTCTCACTCTGTTGCCAGGCTGGAGTGCAGTGGTGCAATCTCAGCTCACTGGAATTTAGCTATTTTAAAACTCCATTCAAGAGTGTTTTCAAAATGGGTTTCTATTTGCTAATCATTCAGATGTCTAATATACCCAATGATGTTTTTATTATTAAACAATCATCCTTAAACAAGAATTTGGTTGGTTATAAAATTATAGGTTAAATGTTTTCTGCATTCATATATTGAACAGGGTAGGGACTATACGTTAGTATAATAAACTACCCTGAAATTTCACAATAAATTTTATTGCTTGGTCTCATCACAGTCTGAAGCAGATCAAGCTGTACTCCCAAGCATCCCTCTCAACATAGTAACTTAAAAATCTAGGATCTAGAGAACAGGAACTACTTTATTTACTGAAGTAGTCCATGTACAAAGAAGGCCGTTACACATTTAGTAAGTGATCAAAAAATATCTGTTGCCTTAAATAATGAATAAAAATTAAGTTAATAATTTATTGTAACTTTAAAAATAACTTAGCCAGACATGGTAGCTTATACCTGAAATCCTAGTGCTTGGGAGGGCAAGGTGGGAGGATCATTTGAGCCTAGCAGTTGCAGACCAGTCTGGGCAACATAAGAAGCCCCCGTCTCTACAAATTTTTTTTTTTAATTAGCCAGGTGTGATGGTGTGTGCCTGTCCTTCCAGCTCTTAGGGAGGTTGATGTAGGAGGATTGCTTGAACCCAGGAGGTCAAGTCTGCAGTAAGCCATGATTGCAACACTACACTCTAGCGTGGGTGACAGAGTAAAATCTTGTCTCAAAAACTAGAAAAGCAAATAATAAAAAATAATGAAAAGTGGAATTGGAATGTGTCTAATACAAAAAAAAATGACAAAGGTTTGAGGCAATGAATAGTCCAATTACCCTGATTTGATCATTACCCATTATATGCCTTTATCAAAATATCACATGTACCCCATGCATCTATGCAACAGCTAGGTACTCATAATAATTAATTTTTTAAAGTAAATAAAAATATGGATATAAAAATAGGAAAACCTTTTAGAGTCACAAGTACCATGGAGGGAATAAATATTTGTAACTTAGTATATCGTTTGTTTAATTTATCAAAATACGCTGTATGAGTTGCAGTAAGAATTTCTTCTAATTCAGAACACAATTAGTTTACATCTTTATCTGAGTGTGAATAGATGCCCAGACACATAATTGTGTGATCTTTTTCTTAATAATGTGAGAAAAGTTTCTAAAATACTTGTTAATTGAATGTTAGATGAGAATGATAAGGAATAGAGAGCATATAAGGAATCTTATTGTTTTCAACTTATCACTCCCCTTTTCTTTACCACTTCTTTCTCTAACTGTTCTCCATAGTTGTGGTAATATTTACTCTGAGTTTGCTCAATATAAAAAAATGAGGCTTTTTTAGTCATTTACTATTATTGAATCAGTCCTCTTTACTTTTGTGTTATAAATTCAATTGCAATTTTTAGAGTAATATGCCAGTTCATACAATGTATATTTACATCAATAAATTCATGTGGCTATAGACATTTGACTATCTTACCAAAAGACACGATCTTAATATCTAGAACCCTTACTACTTATTTACGGTTGTAATGAAAGTTCATAACACAGAGTAAAGAGACAGAAAATATAATTATATTGTCTAAGAATTATTTTTACTCAGCATCTAATTAATAAGTCAACACCCAGTGCCATTAAGTCATTGTTCAAGATAGCACTACTATGCCCTATTGAGGTACCTTTTCTTTCTTATACTTCTGACCCTAATCCCCAAACTGATGTTTCTTTCTCAAGGTCAATTTTCTGACATGTCATTAATTATTTTTCCATTTTGTTTAATCCTGTTACCTATGGTAGTTTGTCAGATCTTTTGAATTTAGACACATGTGGCTGCTTGCTAGAGGGTCTAAAACACATTAGGAACCTCGTTTTTCTTGACAACTACATTATGTCACCTCTAGCATTGGCATGTTTTACATTTTCATGATTTTTTCTGATTTGATTGACACATTGCCTACAAATTGCAATAGCTTTTGAATATATTTTCTTGATTATAGCCTCAAGAACTCCACCTCCGATAAGTGAGTATGCTCTGATTTTCAGAAGCAAATATTCTTGTAATTAAAAGAACATTCTGCTATCCTTATTTAGCAGTGCCAAGGAATAGCTACTTATTTAGGATTGAAGCTCTAAATTTTATTGGCTTATAAATACCATCATTCAGGTGATATTTGGAGTAAAAAATTTCTCCATTCTATAGCATTTAGCTTTTAATTTATCCCAAATCCCATAGTATGCAGTAAATGTCTATTCTATAAGAATTACTGACTATAAATCTTTTTTAAAAATGTATATCTGAAAGAAACTTAATTAATATACTGAATTCACCTAGCACCATGCCGGGTTTACACCATAAATCATTTTCCTGAAGATAGCAAGGTGAAATGGAGACTACATTAAAAATAACAGTTTGGCAATTGCTTTACAGATACAAAAATATAACTCTTGCCTTTCACCTTGAGACAGAGAGCCTGTCTAAAAAACGATGTGGATTCAAATAATCTGACCAAATAAAAAAATTATCTTGATCTCTGTACTAGTTTCCTAGGGTGCCCAAAGATCTTACCACAAAGCAACAAAAATTTATTCTTTTATATTTCTGTAGGCAAGTTCAAAGTCAAGTTGCATTCAGGGTCATGCTCCCTTTGTAGGTTGTAGGGGTGATTCTTTCCTTGCCTCTTCTTAGCTTCCGTTGGCTCCTAAGAATCCTTGCATTGCAAGGCTTGCTTCTGCATCATGCCAATCTCTACTTTCATCTTCAAATGACCCCTTTTCTTTGTGTCTCTATCTCTTGACTATTCACCTTCCTTCTTTTAGAAAGACATGGTTAGTGGATTTGGAACCCACACTAATCCAGCCTGACCTCTTCTTAAGTAAGTATATTTGCAAAGACTCTGTTTCCAAATAAAGTCATATTCTGGGGTTCTAGGTAGACATGAATTTTGGGAAGATACTAATCAAACAATTATAGTCTTTATAAAGAAGATAAAATATAAGAAAACATTTCAAGCAAGAAAAGAATCTTATAGATAAACCATTTTAAAAGTTAATATCAACTCAATCTTTCAATTGTCATAAATTCCTAGTAAGACTAGTACACCTACCTCTGCCAGACTTACCTACACTGACTATCACAGAACACAAGGGACAGCCCAGTACTCCATGTGCTTTTGCTGAGACCACCCCTTCCTTAGTGTTGACACTGTAAGACTGTTAATTGCAAACTAGCCACTGACACGATAAATTATAAAAAATAAGTATTAAGTTGTAATTAGAGGTGATGACCCACTCATTTCTAAGAGAATATCAGCACAAATCCCACCTGGATTATATCCCCACCTCACTCACTTATTACTGGGTATATACTCTAAAGATTAAAAATCATTCTACTATAAAGACACATGCACAAGTATGTTTATTGCAGCACTGTTCACAACAGCAAAGATTTGAAACCAACCCAAACGTTCATCAATGATAGACTGGATAAAGAAAATGTGGCACTTATATACCATGGAATACTAGGCAGCCATAAAAAAGGATGATTTCACGTCCTTTGCAGGGACATGGATGAAGCCGGAAGCCATCATTCTCAGCGAACTAACACAAGAATAGAAAACGAGACACTGCATGTTCTTGTTCATAAGTGGGAGCTGAACAATGAGAACACATGAACACAGGGAAGGGAATATCACACGCTGGGGTCTGTCAGGGGTAGGGAGCTAGGAGAGGGATAGCACTAGGAGAAATACCTAATGTAGATGATGGGTTGGTGGGTGCAGCAAGCCACCGTGGCACGTGTATACCTATGTAACAAACCTGCATGTGCTGCATATGTATCCCAGAACTTAAAAATGTATTAAAAAAAAAAAGAAAAGAAAAAAATAGGGTCATTTTATAATTTGGCTTCCAAATGAGGGCAAGAGTGTGGAATAATAGTTATTGAAGATGGTAACCTGGAAGGAGGGTGAAGGACAAGCAATTACTTCATGGCTACAATGTACAGTATTTAGGTGATGATTACTTTAAAAGCTCAGACTTCACTGCTGCACAATATGTCCATGTAACAACACTGCACTTGTTCCCCTTAAATTCATACCAAAAAAAAAGACGGTGCAAGGAAACACTGTTAAAGATTACACTGAGACAACAGACATAAAATAAGGTAGGAATCTGCCTGTTCTACTAATAATTGTGACTTATTGGGACTTCGTTCCCAAGTCTGTACTTAGGCACTGAACTAAATACATGTGGGATTCCACTTTCCTCATTTTTCAAACGCTTGCAAGGTGCCCTCTCAAACTTACCTGGGCCATCGATGATAAAATGTTATATTCCCAACCTCTGTCTTAGTGTGACTGTCACCAACTTGTTCTGTCTCAAACCTGGCTGCAACCCCATCCAATAGAGATTATACTGATATTTCTCCTAGTAAGGATCTTGAAGTTGAGGTAGGTGTCTTCCTTCTTTTCCCTTGAAAACTTCTTTGCTTGAAAATGCCATTTACTTAACAAGATACGACCTCACACTATACCACTGATACATCCTATGCTTTGTTGGTTGTACAATAACCTCTAAGTCATTCCCCATCTTTTCTTGAAAATTTTATTATTTAGTTCACTATTTCTCTCTCCAGCACTACTTCCGTGGCAATTTTAGTGACTAAAAATTTCAACAGTATTCTCCACCTCCACCCTTATGATACAGTTCTTTGGGTTTACCACTGCTGACAATATTAACCTTCACCTCTTGACAGCCACCCCTCCCACATGAGGCATCACTGTTATATCTCTTATCATCACAGCCAAAAATGTTGTTCTTGAATCTCTCAGTAGCACTGGCACATAATCATGCTTTCCTTCCTTCTTGAAATACCTGCTTCACTCAACATCCGGGACACTTCACCCTCCTGCCTGCCCTGCAACTTCACTGTCAAGCCTTCCTCAGTATGCTTTGATGAATCATCAACATCGAGTTGTACCAAGACTTAGTACTGCACCTTTTCCCCTTCTGTCTCTATTTCCACTCCCTGATTCATATTTTCCCTGCTCCTGGCTTGATCTTTCTTATATATGGTATTGATTTTCACAATAGTGAGAAGTTTTATTCACAACTTGTGCATCTTTGCCCATAGCTCCACACTCCTATTCAATTACTTAGTCATCATCCATACTTGGAAGTCAAATGTATATCTCAAGTTTAACAAAGCCAGCACAAAACTCTTAATACCATCACACATCTTTTTTTATTCATCAATTTCTTATTAATCAGTAAATATCTCCATCATTCACCCAGTTAAACATTTAGTAATCATTGTTGAATTGTTTCTTTTACTTTCTTACATCACATTCATTAACACTGATGCTCCTTCTTTCAAAATATGCAATCAGACTACTTCTTTCCATTCGTTACCACCCTAGCTTCAGTTAAAATCATAGCTCTTGTAAATGACAAATATAGTCTCCTTACAGTCATTTCTTCCACCATTTTTACCTGAAATCCATGTAAACATGGACTTCCTCTGTCATCTTTTTTCAAAGGCAAATAAAATTCAATCCCTCCCTTACTAATTCTCTCTGAGAACAAAATGCCAAATGCTCACTGCAATCTATGCTTTCTGGGTTCAAGTGATTCTCCTGCCTCAGCTTCTGGAGTAGCTGGGATTACAAGCACATGCCACCATGCCCAACAAATTTTCGTATTTTTAGTGGAGATAGGGTTTCTCCATGCTGGCCAGGCTGGTCTTGAACTCCTGACCTCAGGGTGATCAGCCCACCTCAGCCTCCCAAAGTGCTGGGATTACAGCCTGCCTATTTCTTATTCATTTAGTCTTAGTAGATTGTATATGTCTAGGATTTTTTTCTGTTTTCTCTAGATTGTCTAATTTTTGGTCATATAATTATGCATAGTAATTCTTATTATATATATAATCTATTTAATTTCTGTTGTAAATGTTGTAATGTCTTCTCTTTTATTTCTGATTTTATTTATTAAAATCGTTCTCTCTTGTTTTCTTAGACTATGAAAGTTTGTCAACTTTGCTTATTTTCAAAAAGCCAACTGTTTTATTGACTTTTTAAATTATTTTTCAATTTTTGATTTCATTTATTTCTGATCTAATATTTATTAGTTTCCTCCCTTTTAATAACTTTGTGCTTAGTTCAACGTTCTTTTTCTAGCTTCTTAAGATGTATAGTTAGGTTGCTTATTTTGAGATCTTTTTTAAAATTTTTTAATGAAGGTATTTCTCCATAAACTTCCCTTTTAGTATCTCCACAAACTTCTCTCTAACTACCTCTTTTGCGGCACCCCACAAGTTTGGGTAAGTTTTGTTTTGTTTTCATTTGTATTGAAGTATTTGTAGTTTCCTTTTTGATGTTTACTTTGACCCAGTGATTGATCAAGGGTGTGTTGTTTAATTTCCATATATTTGTGCTTTATTTTTTTTTTCATTTTCCTTTTTTCACTGGTTTTTAGTTCCTTCATTGTGTTCAGAAAAAAATACCTAGACTGATTTCAATCTTCTTAAATCTCTCACAAAACCTAGCACGTGATCCATCTTGGAGAATATTCCAAGAGCACTTGAGAAGAATGTGCATCCTGGTGCTATTGGGTGGAGTGCTCTAGATATGTTAGGTTCATTTGTTCTATAGTGTTTTCATGCATGTTATTTTTATTATTTCCAGTACTCTATGATTTATAAAACTTTAAATTAGCTAAAAAGCAGCGAAAGACGGAGATAACTTGAAAGGGTACATTAGGTAGGATGCTCGCTAACCTTTTATCCCACCCAAAATTTTTTTTTTTTTTTTTTTTCTGAGACAGTCTTGCTCTGTTGTGTAGCTGGGATTACAGATGTGCACCACCATGCCTGGCTAATTTTTGTATTTTTAGTGGAGACGGGGTTTCACTATGTTGGCCAGGCTGGTCTCGAACCCCCAACCTTGGGTGATCTGCCCACCTCAGCCTCCCAAAGGGCTTGGATTACAGGTGTGAGTCACCATGACCGGCCTCAATGTCTTTCATAATTTTTCTGACAGTTGCTATTCTCCCCTATTCCTCCCAATATTCATTACCTTTCCCCATTGAAACTATTAAGCCATAAATATATGCTGTGTATTCATGTTTTTATTGTCTGTCTCCCACCATTGGAACAAAACCTCCATGAGAGCTTAAGTGTTAAATATCCTGGCACATAGTAGTTAATCATGTTTTTAAAGGGTGAAGGAATGCAAATATTTCATAATATATCTTAATGCTTATATGTTCATGGAGACACACACACACACACACACACACACACACATATATATATATATATTTTTTTTTTGCTGGGGGGGGACAGGATCTTACTTCCATTGCCCAGGCTGGAGTACAGTGGCACAATCAAGGCTCACTGCTCCCCCAACTACCCAGGCTCAGGCAATCCTCCCACTTCAATGTCCTGGGTAGGTGGGAGTACAGGCATGCACCACCATGCCTAACTAATTTTTTATATTTTTAGTAGATACGGGATTTCGTCATGTTTCCCAGACTGGTCTCGCACTCCTGTGCTCAACTGATCTGCCCACATTGGCCTCCTACAGTGCTGGGATTACAGGCATGAGCCACCACACCCAACCCATGGATTTTTTATTTTGGTGACTATTTTATTATCTGATATATCAATTCTTCTAGAAAGCCCTGACTGGCATCCTCTCTGAAGTCTCATAATACTTTTCACATACAATCGTCTGCCTGTGGGCCTGTGACTGTCCGAAGAATTAGTTCTTTGGAGTGCAAGAAGCAGCTAGGCTTTTACATCTATTTCCCTAGTTTCTAGCATACGGTCTACATTAGACAAGGTGCTCAGTTTATATTCTCTGAATGAAAAGAATACAAGGTCATATAAAGAAATAGCTGAAAATAATTTCCCTAAAAGATCAGACTTAAAATCCAGACAAGATGAGAATAACCATTAGAATTAATAAATACCTAGCCACATTAAAATATTCTGCCTCACAATAATTTCACCAAAGTTAGAAAAAGTACCAATTTAAAAAATTAATTTAAATGGGCTATATACTACTATGAAGCAAGGTTGAAGGCATTTCCCTAATTTAAAGTGAAATATGACGTATTATAGATTAACTTTACAGCATCTATTCCATGTAAGTTGTACATTCTATGAAACAGATAAAGAGCCCTGATAACTATTAAAATCAGAGGAAAGATGATAAAGGCATCACACAGGAGCAAAATGTACGATCAGACGTAAAATAATCAGTGCACTATAGAAAAGGTGGCATTTGAAAAGAAATTATGAATCAGTAGGAATTAATGGCTCTTTCTTTGCCATAATATCTACTGATTTGTTTACCAAGGAGATTGTTAGACACATGGGTTTTTATGTCAGAGAAATTTGTAAAAGATGGTGACAGCAAGCTTAATATCAGCATTTAAAGAAGTATATGTTGGCGGTAGGACACCACATATATAATGCCTTGATTTGATATAAAAATATTTAATTTTCTAAGAACTAGGATGCAAACTTAGTGTTACAAGGTTTCTGAATGATGTCATTCTGCTCTTTGTAATAACATGTTACATGGTACAGTTAAGATGTTATGTACCTAAAATTATTTGCAGGGTTTTTTGGTCTATTTATATTTCTGAGTCTCTTCCTTTTACATGTATGGATGCACACACACACATACATGTATACATACACATAAAACAGGTCACATTGTTTATTTAAATGTATATCTATTTGTATGGATTCACTAAAATATTTACTAGATGAGTAATATGTGCTAAACATGATATGAAAACATAAAGGGAAATAAGACAGTTTGGCCCCACAGGTACTTGGCGTCAGTGTCGGGAGAAGAATATGTTAGAAAGTATTAGAGGCCAGGCGCGGGGGCTCATGCCTGTAATCCTAAGAATTTGGGAGGCCGAAGCGGGGCGGATTACCTGAGGTCTGAAGTTCAAGACCAGCCTGGCCAACATGGTAAAACCCCTTCTCTGCTAAAAATACAAAAAAATTAGCCTAGTGCAGCGGCATGCGTGTGTAATCCCAGCTTCTCTGGAGGCTGAGGCAGGAGAATCACTTGACCCCAGGAGACGGAAGTTGCAGCGAGCCGAGATCACACCACTGCCCTCCAGCCTGGGCTACAGAGTGAGACTTAGTCTCAAAAACAAAACAAAACAAAACAAAATGAAAAAGTATTAGTGCATGCAGTAAATTATCTTTGTTAGATATTTACACAACAAACTGCAAAGTCCAGGAAAATGAGTGTTGCATGATATTTACTGAAGGGTTTTTAATGTCTATGAAGCGAAGAAGGCACATGAATGTAGTCTCTAAGAAAGAGGAAGAACATTGCTGTATAGGGCATACAAAAAAAAAGTAATGTCAAATTAGAAAACAGCACATGCAAAGGCATGGAGGAGTTCGAGAGTGAGGGACACTTGGAAAAATCGCACGCAGATCAGTATGAGTGCTTATTTACAGATATGCACAGATCTCCAAGATTTAAATATATGCATGCATATTGCTTTCCATTCTTCACATATTTAGATACATATTCCCCCCTATTTTTTCCTGGTTGTAAAAAGAAATAAAGCACTTATTTTTCAGGGGCACACGATGAAACCTGTCTACTTTCTTAAAGCATCAAAGCAACAGAGCAATATGATCCAACCCCAAAGGCATGGGATGCTCTATTCCTCATCATTATTCCATGAAGCAGTTTGTCCATTTGTGAGGAAGACGTTTCACTTCTCAATTGAGATTCCAAACAGCTCTCCTAAAATGGAGATGCTTCATGCTTGAATTTTATGTATATGTTTAGTTAGTTATTAATCATTGTCACAGTTGTCATTTCTTACTGTGTCCTGGGAGTAGGCAATTCCCTACCCCTACCCCAAGTTTTAAAAAAATCAAAACAGGGGACTTGAATTAAATCATGATTTACTGGTTCCAGCTCTATTCAGAAAAGCATTTTGTCATTTTTTTTTTTTAATTCTAAACACCTTAAAAAGCATTTGCATCTTCAATGCTATGGAAGGTCATGTGTATCTCAGCGGGCCATGTTTGATGGAATTTTTTTTAGTAGGCGTGACAGCAGAGAACATGGTACTGTAGCTCACACCTCACCAATGTAATTTGGAGTGTTAATTGGAAAGAACCTAGCTGCCCCTGTGATTTCTGCTCTCTAAGAATTGGTGACAATATGTCCCATCTTTCCTTTCGAAGTCTAGGAGACAGAAAAGGTGAGGATTGCAGGGAATTTGTCTGAAGAGGAAAGCCATAGAGAATGTGGCAGGCAGAAGAGAAATGTCACAAAACAAATTTGATTGCTTGGTGAAAATAAATGAAAACAAATTGTATCGCTTCTGAAATGAAAGTCTAAGCAAATGAACTAGAGTGATTATGGCTAGTTATCTTCTAGTCATGATTTTTTTAAGGTAAAGTCAAGAAGGAATCCTCAAAAGTTTTATGACAGAAGAGTCATGCAAAACAAAAAGAAGGGGACTTGTAGCTTCTCAACAGTAAGTCTAGGAGAATAAAAGAAGCGGTAATTTTCTCATTGCAAAACACTGCTCTGCATTCTGAAAATAATAGCTGATGCAACGTAAATAAATGCAAAATGT
>NW_012101343.1:4245745-4258539 GCF_000951045.1 Mandrillus leucophaeus
AAAGTTAGATATCATCCAGACTAGAGAAGCATGAGGAGATTAATTTCAAAATTCTGTAAAATATAATCTAGGAATAGAAGTAAACAGCAATTTCTGAGGCCTGGGGAAGGACATTGTAAGCAAACTAAGAGTACACGAGGAAACTGAGGTATCGGTGATGAGAGATGGCGCAGAAGAAGTCATAGAGAAACAAAAGAAATACAAGAGACACACCACAACATTTTTAAGCACCAAGCGAACACTTTTATCACTCATAAAAGTAGCCTGTTTAAGGAGTAAAAATTTACTCTGTGTAAATGGCATAGCATATGCAAACAAAAATATACTTGTTTAAAGAGTTTGCTGTGCAAAATGAAATAAGAAATTGACGACATTTTTCTTGTAAGACTACTATCACCACCGACTACTAAATAGATTGAGAAAATTATTCCTACTCCTGGTCTTAAATTTTTATAGATGTTCCTAAAATGTTCATTTAGCTCACCTCTGGTAACAGATTGTGCAGAATGATTTATAAACGGAGCTGATTTCCATATCACTGATGGATGCTTTATTCACTTAATGATCACTGGCAAGTGGCAGCTACTATAAAACTTCAAGTGTCACTAATAGGACTTTTTAGCTCTGACACTATGAAATAAAATGTGTGAGCTTTTTTTTTTTTAAAGACATAAAACCTAAAAAGCTTCAAAACCTAAACAAACAGACAAACAGAAGACCTTCATTTTTCAAGATACTACACATTTTAGACCTAAGATGGTTTTTCCAAATACATGATTACTATATTTTCAGGCAATAAACCTGCAAGCCAGGATGAATATATTAAAGATTGATAGTATACTAGTCGCATATACTTAGGAACAAAACTTTGAAATAAAACCAAAAAAGAAACCTTCTCTTTTCCAAAACTGTCTGCATAAATATTACATCCAAGTAGCTGATGCTTCATCATCATAATAATGACAAAATGAAGGTTATGTTCACTGTATGGCAGGTACTAGATGTTATTTTCACGTGTTTTTTCACTTATCTTGAATTTATGTAATTTTAGAAATTTGGAGTTAAAAATCTTTTTCAAATGTGCCCTTAATATATCTTGCTGTTTTTGTACAGAAGATATTAAAATATGTGATTTTAAAGGTCCAAGAGTCCAACTAGTGCAGTAAGTGAGAGGCTTTTGTCAAATTTACTCATCTTTTTTTTTTGTCTTTTTTTTTTTTTTTTTTTCCTTTTTGTGGAGAACGGGGTCTCGCTATATTACCCAGGCAGGTCTCGAACTCCTGGGCTCAAGCTATCCTCCCGCCTCTGCCTCCCTGAGAGCTGGGATTACAGGCGTGAGCCACCGCGCCCGGCCTCAAATTTACTCATCTATCAGTGAGTTGGGGAGTTACGTTGAGAGGGATGGGTGCTTAGCATTGTTTTTCAATTCAATAGAGGATGTCATGCACCTAAATTTGTTGAGTGGCTCTTGAGGCCTCAATAGTCTCATCTGGGTACTGAGGCAGGTGGACGAGCAGCTCAAAGGACTGTGACATCTCATACATTACACAATTTTATAAATTTACATTATATAAACCCAGAACTTAAATGGAATAGGCACAAATTCAAAACAGACAGATATACGATGAACTGTCATCTCCTTCAAAAATCTTAACACCATTGTTTTATAACCACAATTATTAGGGAGTATACAGGGACTTGATGTCAGAACTTGTGAGCGTCAGGTCCCAAAACACAAAAACAACCCCACTTTGTTTTCAGCACAGGGACTTGGTATGAAACTTGTGAGCGTCAAGTCCCAAAACACAAGGCCAAGGCCATTTCCTTGTTTTCAGCCTACGTCTTAACTATGTCAGACAGTGGTTAAATAGCCAAGCGTGATGGCCATTTAAATATGTAGTAGCATTTAAAAAAAGGTGATTTTCTTTGTGTAACGCCCGTTTTCAAGAAAGAAAAAGACTTCCAATCTTCCATACTTTGCTCTATTGCATTTCCTTATCTACAGCTCTTGTCATTTCAATAGATTTTGTTTTATTTATCACATGTATTGTTGAGTATCTATCTCCTACAATAATATATAAGTTCTTTGAAAAAAGAGTTTCTTTCTTCTCTTTTCTTTACCCATTTGCCCTTAATGCTGAGAAGAGTGGATGGCTCATAGTAATTGATTTAAGTATATATATTTTAACAGTCCCATGTTCTGCTGACTGAGCCTGCTGGGCATGAGTATAAGGATATATATATTTCAATAAATAAATGCAATTTGTTCTACAGCTAGGTTTCTTTGGGGATCTATATCAGAGCAACACTTACTGATTTTTTAACTTTAACATATTTTCTCTATATAGATAGATTTGCAAGTGGTGACAGGATTGCTGCAAATACATTATCAATGCATTCTGATTAATACTGATACTTTGTAGCATATTCTCATTCATAATGATAACCAGTGTTTGTAATCAGTACTTTCTTTTACAGTCTGTTTAGAAGCCACCAGAAGTTTGTGTGTGTAGGTACCAGTCATCGTTCTACCCTGATCATTACATATACGAGGAAACAGGTTTGTAAAAGGTGTTAGGTAAGTGCAAAATAAGCTGGAATAACACAAATAAGTGCTAGTGTAATCACACAGTATTTGTCCTTTTGTGCTTGGCTTATTTCATTTAGCATGATGTCTGTAGGGTTCTTTCCTGATGTAGCTTTGTCAGGTTTTCCTGCGTTTTTAAGACTGAATGATAACCCATTACATGTATATACCACATTTTTTTAAATTTAGCTTTCGTTTTAAGTTAAGAGATACATGTGCCAGTTTGATACAAAGGTAAATACGTGTCGTGGGGGTTTGTTGTAGAGATTATTTCATCACACATTTACTAAGCCTAGTACCCATCAGTTATTTTTCCCAATTCTCTCGCTCTTCCCAGCCCTCCAACCTCTGATAGGCCCCAGTATCTTTTGTTGCCCTCTATGTGTTCATGTGTTCCCATCATTTAGCTACCACTTATAAATGAGAACATATTTTATTGGTTTTCTGTTCCTGCATTCGTTTATTAAGGATAATGGCCTCCAAATCCACCCATGTTTCTGCAAAGGGCATGATCTTGTTCATCTTTTGTGACTGCATGCTATTCCACGGTGTGTATGGACCACATTTTCTTTATCCAGTATAGCATTGATGGACATAAGGTTGATTGCATGTCTTTGTTATTGTGAATGGTTTTGCAATGAACATACATGTGCATGTGTCTTTATGATAGAACAATTCATATTGCTTTGGGTAGAGAGCCAGTAATGGGATTGCTAGGTCAAATGGTGTTTCTTGTGAATTGCCACACTGTTTTCCACAATTGTTGAACTAATTTACATTGCACTAACTGTGTATAAGCACTCCTTTTTTTTTTTCTGTAACCTCACCAGCACCTGTTATTATTTGACTTTTTAAAAATAATCATTCTGACTGATGTGAGGTAGTATCCCATTGTGGTTTTGATTTGCATTTCTCTAATGATCAATGATGTTGAGCTTTTTTTCATAATGGTTAGGTGCGTCTATGTCTTCTTTTGAAAAGTGTCTGTTCGCATCTTTTGCCTACATTTTAATGGGGAATTTTTTTCCTTATTGTTTTGTAAATTTTTTTAAGTTTCTTATAGATGCTAGATATTAGATTTTTGTCAGGTGCATAGTGTGCAAAAATGTTATCCTATTCTATAGGTTGTCTGTTCATTCTGTTGATAGTTTCCTTTATTGTGAAGAAGCTCTTTAGTTTAATTAGATACTATTTGTCAATTTTTGCTTTTGTTGCAATTGCTTTTGGTGTCTTTGTCATGAAATCTTTGCCTGTTCCTATATTAAGAATAGTATTGCCTAGGTTGTATTCCATGGTTTTTATACTTTTGAGTTTTAGATTTTAGTCTTTAATCTGTTTTGAGTTAATTTTTGTATGTGATGTAAGGAGGGGGTCCAGTTTCAATCTACTGCATATGGTTAGCCATTTATCACAGTGTTATTTATTGAATAGGAAATCCTTCCTCCATTGCTTGTTTTTGTCAGGTTCTTTGAAGATCAAATAGCTGTAAGTGTGTGACCTTATTTCTGGATTCTCTATTCTGTTCCATTGGTCTATGTGTCTGTTTTTGTACTAGTACCATGCTGTATGGGTTAATGTAGCCCTGTAGTATAATTTGAAGTGAGGTAGCATGATGCATCCAGCTTTGTTCTTTGGGCTTAGAATTGCCTTTCCTTTCTTTTGGGTTCCATATAGATTTTAAAAGTTTTTTTCTAGTTCCATGAAGAATGTCAATGATAGTTTAATAGGAATAGCATTGAATCTGTAAATAGTTTGGCGCAGTATGGCCCTATTAATGATACTGATTCTTCCTATCCATGAGGATGGAATGTTTTTGGATTTGCTGTGTCATCTCTGATTTCTTTGTGCACTGTTTTGTTGTTCTCCTTTTAGAGATCTTTCACTTTCCTAGTTAGCTGTATTCCTAGGTATTGTCCATTCAGTATGATGTTGGCTGTGGGTTTGTTATAGATGGCTCTTATTATTTCAGGTAAATCCATTTAATACTTAGATTACTCATACTTTTTAACATGAAGAGGTGTTGAATTTTATTGAAAGCCTTTTATGCATATATTAAGGTAATCATGTGTTTTTTTTTTCTTTAGTTCTGTTTATGTAATAAATCATATTTATTGATTTGGGTACATTGAATCAACTTTACATGCCAGGAATAAAGCCTACCTAATTGTGGTAGATAAGCTTTTTGTTGTGCAGTGGATTTGGTTTGCCAGTATTTTGTTGAGGATTTTTCATGGATGTTCATCAAGGATATTGGTCTTAAGTTTTCTTTTATCTGTGTGTCTCTGCCAGGTTTTGGTATCACGAAGATGCTGGTCTCATATAATCAGTTAGGGAGGAGTCCCTCCTTCTCAATTTTTTTGGAATAGTTTCAGCAGGAAAGGTACCAGCTCTTCTTTGTACATCTGGTAGAATTTAATTGTGAATCCATCTGGTCTTGGGCTTTCATTTTTTGGTTGGTACCCTATTTATTACTGACTCAATTGTAGATCTCACTATCAGTTTGCTCAGGAATTAATCTTTTTCTGGTTACTCCTGAAAGAGTGTATGTTTTCAGGAATTTCTCCATTGCTTCTCGATTTTCTAGTTTATGTGCATAGAGGTGTTCATATTTTCAGATGATTGTTTTTATTTCTGTGGGGTCAGTGGTAATATCCTCCTTTTTGTTCTGTCTCACTTTTTTCCTTTATTCATCTAACTAGTCTATTTTTTTTTCATAAAAACAGCTGTTGGAATTGTTGATCTTTTGAATGGTTTTTAGTCTCCATTTCCTTCAGTTCAGCTCTTATTTTAGTGATTTATTGTCTTCTGATAGCTTTGGGGTTGGTTTGCTCTTGGTTTTCTAGTTTTTTTTTTAGTCGTGATTATTAGGCTATCAATTTGATATCTTTCTAATTTTTTGATTTGGGAATTTAGTGCTATTAATTTCCCTCTTAACTGTGCCTTAGCTGTGTCCCAGAGATTCTGCTATGATGTATCTTTGTTCTCATTAGTTTGAAAGAACTTCTTGATTTCTGCCTTAATATAATTATTTACCCAAAAGTCATTCAGAAGCAGATTTTTCAGTTTTAATATAATTGTATTATTTTGAGTGCAGTTCCTAGTCTTGATTTCTAATTTGATTGTACTGTGGTCCAAGAGATTATTTGTTATGATTTCAGTTTTTTAGCATTTGCTAGGGAGTATTTTACTTCCAAATATGTGATTGATTTTAGAGTATGTGCCATGTGGTCATGAGAACAATATATATTCTGTTGTTTTGGGCTGGATAGTTCTGTAGATATCTATTAGATCCATTAGATCCAGTGCTGAGTTCCAGTTCTGAATATCTTTGTTAACTTTCTGTCTTGATAATCTGTCTAATATTGTCAATGGGTTTTTAAAGTCTCCCACTACTATTGTTTCAGAGCCTAAGTCTCTTTGAAGGTTTCTAAGAATTTGCTTTAGGAATCTGGGTGCTCTTGTATTGGGTATGTATATGTTTAGGACAGTTAAGTCTTCTTGCTGAATTGAACCCTTTTATGTGGTGCCCTTCTTTGTCTTCTCTGATCTTTATTGGATTAAAATCATGTTTTGTCTGAAACTATAATTGAAAGCCTTGCTTTTTTATTTTCAATTTGCTTGGTAGATTTTTCTCCATCCCTTTATTTTGACCCTATGTGTGTCATTGAATATGAGATGAATCTCTTCAAGACAGCATATCAGTGGGTCTTGGTTCTTTATCCAACTTGCCACTCTGTGTCTTTTAATTGGGGCATTTACTTTCAAGATTAGTATTGCTATGTGTGGATTTGATCCTGTCATTATGGTGTTAGCTGGTTATTTTACAGACTTGTTTATGTGGTTGCTTTATAGCACCACTGGTCTGTGTACTTCAGCAAGCTTTCATAGTGACTGATAATGGTCTTTCCTTTCCATACTTAGTGCTTCCTTCAGTTCTTGTAAGGCAGGTCTGGTGGTAAAGAATTCCCTCAGCATTTGCTTGTGTGAAAAGGATCTTGATTCTCCTCCCTTATGAAACTTAATTCGGCCAGATGTGAAATTCTGAGTTGAAATGTTTTTAAGAATATTAAATATTGGCCTCCAATCTCTTATGGCTTGTAGAGTTTCTGCTGAGAGGTCCACTGTTAGTCTAATGGGCTTCCTTTTATAGGTGACCTGACTTTTCTCTCTAGCTTCCTTTTACAATTTTTCTGTCATTTTGATCTTGGAGAATCTGGTGATCATACCTTGGAGATGATCTTTTTGTGAAATATCTCACTGAGTTTCTCTGTATTTCCTGAATTTGAATGTTGGCCTCTCCAACTAGGTTGGGGACATCAAATAGGTCATATGTTTTCTAAATTGAGCCCATTATCCCCATCTCTTTCAGGGACACCAATGAGTTGTAGATGTGATCTCTTTATGTAATCCCATATTTATTGGAGATTTTGTTCATTCCTTTTCATTATTTTATTTAATATTCTTGTCTGACTGTCTTATTCATTAAGCCAGTCTTCATACTCCGAGATTCTTTCCTCCACTTGGTCTATTCTGTTATTAATACTTGTGATTGCGTTGTGAAATTATTGTAGTGTGTTTTTCAGCTCTATCACATCAGTTACATTCTTTTATATACTGACTGTTTTGTCTGTCAGCTCCTGCATTGTGTTATCATGATTTTTACTGCCATTTGATTGGGTTTTAACTTATTCCTGTAGCCCAGTGATCTTCATTCCTATCCATATTCTGAATTCTTTTTCTGTCATTTTAGCCATCTCAGCCCAGTTCAGAACACTTGCTGGAGAGGTGCTGTAGTCATTTAGGAAAGAAGGCACTCCAGCTTTTTGAACTCTCAGGTTCTTGTGCTAATACTTTCTCATCTTTGTGGGCTTTTCTGCTGTCAATTTTCAGGTCAGTGACATTTGGATTATTTAACTTTTATCCTACTTGATGAACTTGAGGGTCTGATTGTGGTGCAAGGTGGATTCAGTCAACTTGCTTCATTTTTGGAAGATTTTAGAGGGCCATCATTCAGCACCCAACTTCTGGACTGCAGCTTCTAACTCTGTGGGACTTATATTGGGCCTCAACTTTGTTCTCTCGCTCCTTGAGATTAGGAATCCACTGTTATTGAAGCGGGAACAGGGTGCTCCCAAACTGCTGCTCACTATACTCTCATAGGTGGTATCAGCAAGAGCATTTTGTTGTGCACTGACAGCAGGATTTGTCTTTGTAGCAGCAGCTTGGCAGAGTGCTAGCGGGTACTGGGGTGTCTGCCTCCCTGTGGGTGTTCACCACAGTGGCAGAAGCAATGCAGCTGGGTGGGTGCAGGAGAACCCTTGCTGGCAACTGTGTGTGTGGTCATGCTGGAAGTAGTGTTGCCTTAGGGTTGGGGCACTGGTGGTTGCAGGTCTGGGTGCCTTCTAAATGCCCTGATAGAAGAAGTGATTTCTCAGGGTGTGGGAGGATCCCCTGCTCTCTGCACAGTGTTAGCACAAGGCTGGCTGACTCTGTGCCTACCAAGGCTCTGCAATGGTTGTTGGTGGAGGGTGGAGTTGGAGGCACGGACTGCATTCCTTTGAGCTGGCTGGACAAGGGAAGCAAAACCTGCATGTGCAGAAATGAGTCAGAAAAACAATGTGGGGAGTTGCCATGGGTCTGGGGGAAGGCACAGTATGGGGAGGGAGTGTGAAGGCTGATTCATGGCCTTTGAGGCTGCCCCCATGGAGCTCTCCACTGGTCAGGCACAGTCCACCAACATAGACGCTATGGTGTAGGCTCCCAGGGCACCCAAGGTTGCCCTGTAAGCAAGCATGGCCAAACTGGGGCACCAGGAGAGGCCAGGAGACCAAGGAGTGCTCAGGGTGGATTGGCCCCCTCTGGTGGGCAAGACTTCCTTGTAGACTTCAGGTTTGACAGTTCCCTTAAGGCTAAAATCTCCTATGGGAGAAAGTAAAGTTTAGAGGAATAGCCATCCCTGGCCATGCTCTGTTACAGATGCCCCCACACCAAACTCTCTTGGCTCCACATCAGCAGCTTGTTGCCCCTATCACTTCTCTAAGCAGTTCTCCCTGCCAACTTGAGTGTCCCTGGTGCTTGAGGGGTATTTTCCTGCTCAGGTTCCTGAGGTGTGTGGTGAGAACTGATTGCTCCATGCCAGTTCAACTGACCTGTTCCCCTAAACCCACTGGGTGCTAGGAATGAGTCCTAGCGCATAGCATCTCTACACATCATTCCCTGCTTCCTCCCCCTTCAGCTCAGCTTCTGTGTCTTCCCTTCATCCACTCTGGATAGGTTACCTCTGAATATCTGTTAGGAGCACAACAGTCATCTGGTCCCTTGGTGGGAGCTGTTTCATCTGACTGTCTAGTTGGCTATCTTGCCCTCTAGAACCACATAATCTTTATTATTCATTCACTGATGGACTTTTGGGTTGTTTGCTGTTTGGGGCTATTGTATAAGGAGACATTAAAAATAATTGTACAAGTTGATGATGCTTGGTAAGGAATTTGATAGTTGTTCTGGAATTATATAGGCAATCTAGACAGAGAGATGAGCATGCTGTGAAGTTTAAAAAGGGAAAAATTATATGAAAGCATATCTTGTATGAATTTTCCACATTGATGTTCATGTAGTTATATTTTAAAAGGCAACATACAAAAATTAGTAGAAAGCAGATCTAGAAAGTGACCAAAATACACATCAACTTCTTTAAAAATCCGGCCTGAAAGATGGTTTCATCTATTCGTCCTCTCAGCTAGCCCCTCCTGCATTTCATTTCTTGTCATTTGAATGTGCTATCCCCCTTTTGTATTCCTGAATCATGTTTTAATTTCAATTTTCTTAATAGTTTTAATTGTTTTCTGCCATTTCAATTAGTATGATGTTCATTGTTCATTTCCTTGGTCTTTCTGTTAGAAATTATGTGTGTGTGTTTTTTTTGGTTTTTTTTTTTTTTTCCCCAGTATAGTGGGTGCCTGTTACTTTTCCTTGCAAATACCATGGCAATTTATACATAGTAGGCATTCACCAAATACTTCTGATGAATTACTGAATTGAAAAAAACTAGGGTGACCTCTATTCTGGTTTGCCTAAGAGAGTTCTAGTTTATACTTAATTCGAACAGTGTGATTATTAATAGAGCCACCTTACATGCTCAACAATGCTTCATTTGGATAAGTAGTTGTATGAACATTCTTGTGGTAACCCTTATTAGATCAAGCCCTATAAACTGACATCACTGTGGTAATACAAGTTGTGTTCATCAAATTACCACTCACTTTTGTATGAAGGCATTCTAAATGTTTTCAGCATGTGGTAGGCAATGCTAACTTGGTGCAACCTCTTTTATTCCATTTTTATTTAAACTGCATCATGGGTCTTTTACTGACACCTGGGGAATTTGCACCTATAATCTCAGCTTTTAGTATGTTTTCCCCTTTTTAACTCTTTTCGCACCCTTCTGTTGAGTTCAGTTGAATTTTGACTTCATTTCTCTGTATTTACAATGTGCAAAAAGATAAGATTGGGATTCTTTCGTGAATTTACTATCTTAGTGCAAGATGTTATCTGTACAAGTTAGATTTTATAGTTGCAAATTACTCAAACTAATTTTAAATAATCTAGTATATGAAGACTGTATTAGAATGATATTAAGTATATTATTTAATGGCTGAAAAGAACACTGTAGACTTGGGAGTAGGTGGGAACGATGGTCATTGGTGTTGGCCAACTAGGAAAATGTCCCTGGTACTCTCCACGTGTTTGCTATTGCATCGCTGCCCTTTATCCCCAACACACCCTCAGCCGTGCCTCTCTTCTCTCAGCCACATGCTGTACATAATCTCTAACCAACCCTTGGCTTTTACTTTATTCCATTATGATTTAAATTGGGGTATTAAAGTATTATTTAGATGCTTGAATCACATGCTATCACTTTAATTGCACAGATATGGGGTGCCTCTGCTTTCCATTGTTGGAAGACATAGCTGATGGCATGAAAGATTTACATTACAGCCCACACAATGACTTTCTCAACATATATGTCCATCTTGTCATATTTACCCAAGAATGTCCTCTCATAATGTGATCTGATGATTTTTTTGTAACAACAAAACTCATTCAATTTTCCCTATGGAAAACAATCTAATGCTCAAAAATAATTCAATCTAAATAATCAAACACAGGTTTTTGAATATCAGTCAAACTTTATTTCTGTTATTCTCTCTCAATATTATTTAGTATATACTATAAATTATTTTAATCACAGTTACATATACACATACAAATATGAGAGTATCGGGGAAATAATTAAAAGAAAAGTTAAATTATGCATGTGTATATGCACATACAGGTATGAGATTCGATAAAAAGAAAAAGAGGTGAATGGTATAGTTTTCCTTTCTGCAAATGGTCACGGATCTTCACTAATATGTGCTGTTTAGGGTTTTCCTCCTCTATTATGCACTCAATTGGTTACATAGATTTTCACGAGCTTTATTTGATTAATGCCTCAATTGTAATTACTGAGGAAATGAGCTCTTGGTGATTCTCCGGGGGTGAGTATTTTTCATGAGCTCCTTCCTCAGATGGTTTTTGTTTCCTTCCCTATTTCTCCATTCTTATAGTAAAAATCTTCAGTTATCCTCTAGTTTCCCTTTAGTTATCAAGATGATTTGAATATTTTTGTATAACAACAAAATCAATTCAAATCATTACCTAAGGAAAACAATCTAATATTTTTAAAATTCTTAAAGTCAAATAATCAAGCCCAGGTTTCTGAATGGGCTTGAATATTATATAACATTATATTGAACATGACATTAATTATAATTATAACATTATAATCTGACTTTAGGCCTCTTCAGTGGAAAGGAAAAACAGGAAAGATTGTTAGCAAGTTAAGCTATCAATTTAACATAGATTGATTGTCATCCCTTTTGGATATATTTCTAAAAGCCATTTAAGCATGAAACTGAGCTACAGAAACATAAAATAAACATATTTCAAGCGAGCAATAGATGTAATGTCAGAAGATACCACTCAACTTTCTCCAGTGTATTTTGGTAATCACACATTAGAAATATAGCAGGCAGAATTACTACACTCCCACAGAAAATTTCCACATTCCAAATCTAGGAATCTGAATATGTTCATTTTGTTTGTTTGTTTTTTGTTTGTTGTTTTTTTTGAGATGGAGTCTCGCTCTGTCACCCAGGCTGGAGTGCAGTGGCGCAGTCTCGGCTCACTGCAAGCTCTGCCTCCCAGGCTCTAGCAGTTCTCTTGTCTCAGCCTCCCAAGTAGCTGGGATTACAGGCACATGGCACCACGCCCAGCTAATTTTTGTATTTTTAGTAGAGACAGGGTTTCATCATGTTGGCCAGGCTGGTCTCAAACTCCTGACCTCAAATGATTCACCCTCCTCGACCTCCCAAAGTGCTCGGATAACAGGTGTGTGCCACCGCGCCCAGCCTGAATATGTTTCTTCAATGGCAAACAGGACTTTATAGGTGTAATTAAGATTAAGCACGTCAAGACGGGAAGAGTATGCTGTATTACCCATGTGTGCACAATATGATCACATACATTCCTAAGCATGAAAAATCTTTGTAGGCCACAGAAACAAGAGAGACGGCAGCCTGAGAGGGCATCATCTTGCCTCTCCTGTCCATTATTGGCTTTGACGATGGAAAAAGAAGGCCTTAAGCTAGGGAATGTGGGTCATCTTTAAAAGTTGTAAACAAGAAAACAGATTCTCCCATTGAGCATCCAGAAAGAAATGCAGGCCTACTAACACCTAGATTTTAGCCCGGTGAGATTCTCATAGGATTTCTGATCAATCGTGCTATAAGAAAATAAATACTTTTTTAAAAAAATTCACTAATTTTGTGGTAACTCGTTAAAGCAACAATAGAAGTATGTCTGTAGGAACACTGTCTTTAGGAAAAACACTATAAGAAAAAACTGCATATTCTACAACTACTGGTTAAGAATATCAAAGTAGTTCTCTCAGATTTGACTGAACATTAAAATTACCTTGAGAACTTTTAATATTTGCAATGCCGAGGCCCATCTCAGCCCAATTAAATCAGAATCATGGGCTAGGATCCAGACAACAGTGGTTTTAGAGCTCCCCAGGTAATTCCATTATGTAGCCAAGTTTTGAAAACCACTCATCCACAGAGTTCTGTAGAAGAATACTTTAGCTGTTTGTGTTGGAACTGAAACA
>NW_012101343.1:4259224-4294666 GCF_000951045.1 Mandrillus leucophaeus
ATTGCATTGCATTATTTCAAAATATAAGAGTTAATAATATGGAAAATGATGAATAACAACAGTTTTATAAGTTGGTGGGGAGTGTAAAGAGTAGTCGGTTGGAAGATAAGTGACCTGCACATTCATCTTGGTTCTATGGTTGGTCCATTCACTGGTGACTCTGGGAAAAGATTGACTCTGAGAAAGAACAAAGTATATGAGGTATATTAGTATGTATTCATAGTTCACATTTAAAATTATATGATTTGTAAACTGAATATAATGCTAAATTTATATAAAATATAGCACTGAAAGAAGAAAACACACTAACCTAGAATTCCGTATACCTCAAAATCGTACTTCAAAAGTGAAAGAAAGATGAAGATTTCGCAAGCAAACAAAACACTAAGAAGATTTATTGTTAGTAGATCTACTATGCAAAAAATGTTAAAGGAAGTTCTTCCAGGAGAAGGAAAATGATATAGTTAGCAATTAGGAACTATGGGAGGCAGAAGCATGAGGATCATCTGAGGTCAGGAGTTCCAGACCAGCATGGCCAACATGGCAAAACCCTGTCTCTATGAAAAATACAAAAAATAGAAGCGTGTTATGGCGGACACTTGTAATTCCAGCTATTCAGGAGGTAGAGGGAGGAGAATCGCTTGAACCCGGGAGGCAGAAGTTACAGTGAGCTGAGATCGCTCCACTCCACTGCACTCCAGCCTGGCTACGGAATGAGACTCCGTCTCAACAACAACAACAAAAGAAATAAATAAAGTTAAAAATAATATTCTAATTTTTCTTATATTACTTGACCTATTCAATAACTATTTGTTCGAAGTAACAATAGAAACAACTTACGGGGTGATAGCTATAGTATATGGGTAGGTAAAATGAATGAAAGCAATGTTATAAAGGATAGGAAGGAGGAATTGGGGCTACTCTGTTAAAAGGTACCTGTATAATCTGTGAAGCATGATAGTCTTATTTAACAGTGAATTTAGATTTGTTGTGTGAATTCATATTGTGAAGTCTAGGTCAACTTTTATTTTATTAAAGTAGAGTAATGTAATTGGTGTGAGAGAGGACAAAATGAGATTATATATAGTACTTAATTAAAACCAGAGAAGCCAGAAAATTAGGGAAGAAAAAAAAAATAACAAGTGCAACTAAGAGAAAACTTATGCAAGCATGACACTTATGAAACCAAACAAGTCAATAATCACTAACAATGTGAATGCTTTAAATATACCAATTCAAAGACAGAGATTGTCAGAATGAATAAGAAAAATGACACAAAACACAAGATCCAGCTATATGGAAACTCACCTTAAATATAGACACAGGTATGTTAAAGAAAAGAAATGGAGAAAACATACCGTTATAGCAATAATGAAAAGCCAGCTGGAGTAGCTAGATTAATATAAAACTAAGCAAACTTCAGGGAAGGGAAAATATCAGGAATAAAGATAGATATTTTAGAATGATAAATGGGTCAATTCTTAAAGATGTAATAATCCTTAATATTTATTCATCTAAAAATATGTATCAAAATCAATGAGACGCAAGCTAATTGAACTGTAAGAAAAACAGAAAAATTTACCAATATAATAGGAGACTCAATGCTCCTCATTAAGTACTCGATAGATCAAAAAGGCAGTAAATCGCTAAGCATATAAGTGACCTGAATAGAACCATCAATTGACTTGATCAAACGACATGTATAGATTATTTTATCAACCATCGCAAAATACACATTCTTCTCAAGCTCAAGAACATTGATCAAGAAAGACCACATTCTGTGCCAATAAAAACATACCTTAACAATTTTGGTTATAACATAAATTATGCAAAGTATTTTTTCAGATCACAATAAAATTAAACTAGAAACAAATAATAGAGTTCAAAAATCCCACGAACACAATGTTTGCTACTGTCTTAAAAATAATGTTTTAAACCTGTCAATATCTTTCAATAAGATGGAATACACATGGGCCCATTTCTTATATGACAAGGTGTAAGACAACAACAATAACAAAATCCCAAGTGTGAGAGGACCCTCCGTTTTCCATATGTAAAACTGAACTTAGGCAAAAACATGAGTGTTATAATGAATAATGGAGCCAATTAAAAAAAAAACCACACACACAGGTTTACAACATTTACCCACATCATGGTCCTGTCCCAAATCACTCATCCCCTTAAAAAAGAGAGTTATAATTTTGTCCCAAAAGACTAAATTTTAGATATGCAGTATGCTGATTATCATCTGTTTTTCACAAATCACAGTAATAAGGCTATAGAAATTATGTTTTTAAAGTATTTGAGACCTATGTTGAATTTACTGGTAATTTATGATTACAAAAGTATACTGGTAAAGAAAAGATGTCTTGTATATGAATATAATATTAACTAGCTACCATTTGACCAGGAAGCTTCCACAGAAGGGAACAGTAAAAGTCCTTGTTACTACCTGCCCATATTGCACATATTCAATTTCCCATTGCTCTTATCAAAAATCTATCCAGGCAACTAAAACATTATTTGCGGATACCATGCTGGATTTTGCCATATGAATGGTAAACATGAGTTACTCTGAGGCATTACACAGTATAAAGCAATGCGATTGAAAACTAGATACCCTACTTTGGATACTACTCCAACATATCAAGATAATTGAGTTATTAAACACTGCGTAACCAAAAAGAAGAGCAAGGTGAACATCTAAAAATATTATTTATCCTACAGGAGCAGTTGCCTTATCTGCAAAATTTTCATTGGATATTGCCATTGTTTTATTAAAAGAACAACCTATTTTAAAAAGTAAATGAAATTAATTTACATCAGAAATTATGTTAGAGATATGTGAATGATTGAAGTTTGTGTTTCAATATTCTTCTTGGATTTTGTGTTTCTCAGATTTTAGTAGCCAAGTAACTATGATAACTGCAGCACACCTTCTGTGCTTTAGGTTTGGATTCTCCAGAGCATTCAGGGTTTTTAGAAAGCTATTGCTATCAGTTTTCCTTGCTGTGTATAGCTGGGAGAATGCTTTCATTTGCACTTGGTCTTGAGCTTAAGATTTTACTACATCCAACCCTGAGTACTTTCAAATTGCAGTTTTTAGAACAAATTAAAACAACTTTATATATAAAAGAAGGTTGCTAACAACTGTTGCAATTTATTTCAGATTTTCCATTTAGCAGAAATGAAATTGCCCAGTAGCCCTGTGTCTGTTCTCTTTGTAGTGGTTATTTATGAGTTCAAGTGCATGGATTTCTTATTCTTTCTATTTTTGAAAAATTCACCACTGCCAGCTTCTGTGAAATATTCCATCTACTTGTTTCCTCACCACCCATCCCCCTTGTAATCTAACAACAACTTCCATAGAGAAAGTACTTTGAATTTTCCATAGCAATACTTGCTGTTTTAGTTTTCTCTTGGTACCAAAAATATTACTTGATAACTTATTTCCATTAAGGGCTTCACTTTGTTTTCACTACTCTTCCTGCTTCTTGCAGCACTTTTTCAGGTAATGCATTGCCTCTACCTGGAAGTCTCCCTTGACTCTTGAGTAAGAGTTAGATTGTCCTCAGCAGTATAGGCATACAACCAGGTAGGCCCCGTAGGCTAGTACTTATTACATTGCATTTCCATGTATTCGTTGGTTTCTTAGGGATCTTGTTCTCATTTGTTTGTTGATTTAAACCCAGCACTTAGATTAATATCGTGACCAGTGAATACTTGAAAATGAGTGTTTCTGATTACAGGTATCTGCATGAGATAATATTCAAAATAAGAAAGAGATATTTTTCAATGTAATTTTACCTTTCATATCAAAATATGTGAATGTAGATATAAACTAGTGACTTTATTGGTGTTTATTGTCTGTTGTGATAAAAATTATGAATTTATGCTCATTAATTTACAAATGGTTCTTCCACCCTCCGCCAACTTTTATTCCTTTTCTTGTCAAGTTGCATTTAAAATGACCTTGTTAGTATTGCTATATGAGTCATATGAACCAGATACATGATTTGAAGTTAGGATGTATTTAGTTTTGGAACGTTAATGTTAAAAGAGGGATATTAACTTCCCTATACAAATGAGATGATGGGTTTTGGTACTGAAGAATATCAACAGCACACATGCACACACAAAAAAAATCGCTGAATATATGATTTACTCAGGTGTCAAAATAATTAGCTAAGCCTTATATTTTTAGAAATGACAGGGCAACATAATACCTAAAATAATATCTATTGAGAGAGCATCCCTATAAATATCTTAGATCAAACATTATTTACTAAATGAAATAATAGCAGTTTGCACTATTATACCTTAGTAGAACTTATAAAATGAATGTCTTGCTTTCAGCACTATTAATGTTTTACATTAGCAGGTTTATGTGAGACACTTTGGGCTTTAGGTAGAAATACCAACAAAAAACAAATACAAAGTTTGCTTTGGAAAGTTTGTGATTTCTGAAGTTCCGATTTTGTTATTCATACAATTTCACTAGAATCTCGCTTTACAGTAGCATAAGAGCAGGATAAGGGAAAATGGCTATGCAAATAGATTTGGGTAAAGCAACAAAATATCCAAAATATATTTAATAGAATTTTAAAGGACCTCCTTCATTGGAAGCAATGGTAACGGATGCTAATATCCATGAATTGCATATTTGTACAAGAAGAGGGAAGCTGAACTTTATTTGAGGCCCACCCTAAATCAGCCCTTCAATGTTAGGAACATTTTAAATCTACGCAAATTGCGTGTGTGTGTGTGTGTGTGTGTGTGTTCACTCACAAAAAGAGGTGAACTTCCTCTGATCCTCCTCCTATTGTTGGTAATAAGATGAGACCTGAGAAAAATCATTTGACTCCGTCCTGCCCCAGGCATTTGTCTTCTCACATAGGCTGTTTGCTGATTGAAATATGAATTCATATTCATTGACATGGACAGTTATACTATCCAGTAGAAAATTTATAAAGTGAAACCACATTAGACGTTATTAGTGGAACCACAGTTAATGTGAGAGGACATGTTTATGCACCGATATGTCTAGAAGACTACACGAAAACCTGATAATCCTAATTGTCTCTGGAGAGGAACTTAGTGGTTGAGAGGACAAGAGTGGGAAAAAAGCTTATGTTTTTTTAATTACATTTTTGAACTTTTGAATTTTATGTCATGCAAATGTGTCTCCTATTCAAGGCTTCATTTACTTAAATTGTGTGTGTATGTGAAAACTACAGTTGAATGTGCCTCTGATAAAATCTATTCATTGTAAAAATGGACTAGCAAAATGTCATACTAAAGGCTCAAATATTACATAATAATTTTGGCACATAAAAAGTAATGGTTTGGAGATATAGAATGCTATCACTTTCCACTTTCTTTCACGTACTTGTTGGTAATTTTCACCCAATTCTTTTATGGATAGAAATACCAAGAGAGTAACTTTGTTTTGACAAGCAGAAGAGATTTACAGAAATCGATGACCATGGAAATGCTCACTTATTTCTGGAAAGATGATAAATTGTCTGCACATTTGGCCAATAACTTCATCTTTTTTCTCCCTAAAATGACAAAGTCACCTGGCGTGTATAATATTATTTATAGAAAACAGTGTAGTAAATGTCATAGTGAAATGATAACTTCTGATCTTGTGACTGCTCCCAGACGTAACAGACTGTAGGTTTTACTTTTGTTAGACCTTAGAACAAGGACAATAGTAAAGATAATAAGATAGCCAGGATTTACTGACTATGCCCCATATACTAATTACCTGAACCACGTGACCTCATTTCATCTTCATAATGAGCCCTTAAGAGAGTGCTGTCACTACTTCCATGGTATGGATGAGGAAACTAACATACAGAGAGGTTAAGGGATTTTCCCCAAGTGCACACAATAAATACATGATAGAATTAATAGTCTTTTTCCAGAGTCAATGCTTCAAATCCCTAGGCTATACTAGTACTTGTCATTTCCCAGGTTGAAAAGCCTAAATCTAAATTATAGGCTTAATAGTTTCAATCTTACCTAAGAGAAAAAGGTGTTCTCAGGTGTTAAGGTGTCTTAAACACTGATATTTCTTAAGTAAAATCAACTCACTAGGCAAAGATTGTTGTTAATAGATACTCTGATTTATCATTTGAACTTCAGCCTCATGGATTTTCAGATTGACTAGAGCTGTACATACCCATTTGCATCTCCATCTGAGCCCAATTTACGTTCCAGCTGGGCCGAATACAAACATGATGTTATTTTGAATCTAATATGTCTGGAAAATACCGTCTTGGAAAACTGGAATGGCGGAAGGTCGTGATTTTTTTTTTTTTTAAAGCAATCCTTCATGCACGTGGGAAAAAATTGATTTGATTATGTGTCCCTAGGAGTTCATGATACATCACGGTTTGGACCATTCCATTCCCAAGACATCATTTTTTGTTGCCACAGGGCATAAAACCATGGGATGAGATGTTTTTTTAAAACTTTCTATAAAGCTTAATGTCTGTAATTTTTCATGTGTGTGACTTGGTAAAAGGTCAATCTAATTACACATAAAAGAGACAGACTGGCTTATAACATCCATACAGAGAAAAAGTGACCAAAGTATGTTCACAGAGTTTGCCTGAGAATGATCTTCTTCATCCTTCCTGTCTACTATGAAAGAAGTCCGTACATTTGAAAAAATAAAATAATAAATCTTGGCTGAAGGGCACTGGAAGCCAGTGGAAATAAAGTGTGATTACTAATTAACATTATCTTAATTAGACTTTTATAAATCTAGTTTGATTGATTTCTTGGCAATGTGACCTCTTAGCTCACAACATTAGAAAAGAACCAATTAGTTAAGATTTGGGGGAAAAAAAGAGAATATTTCCTCCCATCATTGACCACTAATTCTCTTGAAAATTATTTCATCAATATTAAAAATTTCTCAAGGAATACGAAACAAAAGCCCATTGCTTAATTTTAAACATAACTATGACTCAATTTCTACTTAACTAATCGTGGAAGTTTTATTAATCTTGTAAAAGAACAATAGCAACAATAACAAACCCCTAGAAGGTTTTGTAACCTAATAGAGTCTGTGAGACTCCAAATGGAATTCTAGCAATTAAAAATACTCTCATGAAAGCATTTAATGGATGCCAATGAAAATATATGGATAAATTAACAAAAAGGCTAAAAGATTTAAGCAGACTGCTCCAGGTCATAAGGTTTATAAGCTGTAACCTAGAATTTGAATCCAATATTTTCAGATTATTAATCCAATATTCTCTTTATTTATTTCTCTCTGTTTAGAGGAATGTATAAATATAAACTATCTAGCTTTAAGTATGCCCTAAATTTTTAAAAATCTGATTTGTCACATATGGAGGTGGAGGTAACTATCATGCTAGTAGTTTTGTCTAAAATTAATAATTAAAAGAGATCTAAGCATTTCTTTTGCTTTTTAAACAAAAATACATATTTCACCCCAGATTGTTGAGAAAAAACACTTTTTCACAGATTAATGATGCCTAATGTCAAATAAATTATAGAATTAGAAAAATCATCCTTTGTAAACATCAGTGTAATAATGGATTGTCACATCAATAATCAATAGATAAAACTATTGTTAAAAGTTATTAGGTGAATTGGTTTGAAGAGAACCAAATAATTCTCCTATGTTAAAGTATTACCTCCTATCCCAAATATTGTTTGCTAAAGTGAAAGAGAAACTGTTTTATATAACAAAGAGACCTAGTGATCACAACCTTAAGAAAGTAGCCAAACCCAACGTCAATATTAGTAGGATCCACTGGTAGAATGTGCTGCCTGGTGTGTTGCAACGTAAAGTACATTGTCTCACCTCTCAAGTGTTCTTACTAAAACATTTCAACTTCCATCTAATCCAGTCTTTAGTTCCAAGTTTTAGTTTATAAAAAACACAGAGAAGAACAACGAAATGACACTGTAAGAGAAGAATTTGACAAAACAAAGTTGGAAACATTCTGCAAGATAACTGACCCAGACTGTTAAAAGACTCAATGTTGCATATTTTTAAAGCAATAAAAAATGTATGATTCAGATTAAAATACGTTAACAAAGTCTTTACAGCAATACACATAATAAAAATGGCTGGTTGATAGTGTGTTCAGAATTGGTTCCTTCTGGTGGGTTCTTGGTCTCCCTGACTTCAGGAATTAAGCAGCGGACCCTCGTGGTAACTGTTAAAATTCTTCAAGATGGTGTGTCTGGAATTTGTTCCTTCAGATGTTCAGATGTGTCCAGAGTTTCTCCCTTCTGGTGGGTTTGTGGTCTCGCTGACTTCAGGAGTGAAGCCACAGACCTCTGCAGTGTTACAGCTTTTAAAGGTGGCACATGCGGAGTTGTTTGTTCCTCTCAGTGGGTTCACGGTCTGGCTGACTTTATGAAAGAAGCCACAGACCCTCGCAGTGAGTGTTATGTCTCTTAAAGGTGGCATGCTCGGGAGTTGATTGTTCCTCCCAGTGGGTTCGTGGTCTTGCTGACTTCAGGAGTGAAGCTGCAGACCCTCGCAGTGAGTGTTACAGCTCAGAAGGGTAGTGCTGACCCAAAGAGTGAGCAGTAGCAACATTTATTACGAACACGGCTTCCCCAGCACACGAAGAGAACCCAAGCAAGCTGCCACTGCTGGCTTGGGTGGTCAGCTTTTATTCTCTTATTTGGCCCCACCCATGTCCTGCTGATTGGTCCATATTACAGAGCACTGATTGGTCCATTTTACAGAGGGCTGATTGATCCGTTTTTACAGAGTGCTGATTGGTGCATTTATAATCCTTTAGCTAGACAGAAAAGTTCTCCAAGTCCCCACCCAACCTAGAAGCCCAGCAGGCTTCACCTCTCAGTAGGTTAAAAACAGATTCAATGTCATAAAAAACAAATAAGTAAAACAAAGTAGAACTGATCTAGATTAAAATAGACTAAAGAGATAATGTAAAGCAAATGCAATTAATAAACTGTATGTGAATGTAAGTGTTTAGTAAAATATGTATTGCATGCAACTCAGGAAATTTGAAAAGGAACTGGAAGTTAGATGACATTAGGTAGTTACTGTTCCTCTTCTTAGATGTAATGAAAATGCAAATAACATAAGAGAATGTCATTGTTTTTAGAGAACAATGCTGGAATATTTTCAGTGTAAGTTTCATGAGACACATGAAAAACATTAGCAAGTGTTGGGTCTATATGGTTCATTCTTTTAACTTTTCTGTGTGTTGAAAGATTTCATAATGAAAACCTAGAAAAACATTTGATGATAAGCAATATGCCAAAGACATATTACCTACATTCTCATATGTTAAGAGTCTTTAAAGTCTCTTAGTCAAAATGTATTGAGAATTGCTGTAAATAGAGAAGAAATCAACTCAAATAAAATTTATTTGAAAGGTGAAAAGACACATAGATAGCAAACGTCCCTTGGCAAAGTGACCTGTGCCTAAAACTGCTTTAATTTTTAAATCTTTTTTAAAAAGAGGAAGAATTTTAGAGGACTTTGTGGAAATGATAGAGTAGTGTCCAGGATAAATTTTATATTTTTATCAACAAAAAATAAAATGAAATAAACTGATAGAAGTTGATCTAAATAGGTGCTGCCACTCTCACCCCTCGGAAACAATGGTTTGCCTTTCATGAATATAAGCGTCCTACTTGCTAGAACCCCAATCTTGCATTTCTCCTGAGAATACGCTGTGTGTTGGTAGACCATCATGATTTACATAATTTCTCTCTCTTTTTCTCAGTGGGACTTTTGTAGTCCTGATATTTTTCCTCATCTCTAATGTCTCCCATTCAACATGAAATGAAGAGATGCTCCAGTGGAAAACAACTTATGATTTAGTCAGAAAACCTTACATACTTCCCCTACCAATCTTGGGTTTGGGGGAAAGATCTTTAATGTTTCTTCATGTGTAAAATGAAGAGAATGATATGACAACCCACCCTTTAGGGCTATATATTTGATAATTTATTCTTTAAAGAAAATTCATTTTAGCATGTACTGGCTAGATGCTGGGATAGTTGATTGAAGGAATTTTGTCATCTAAAGGGTTTAATAGATGTTAAATTTTTAAAGTAGATGTAATAACTGTCTACTATGAGAATATTAAGATGGACCACCAATCTCAGGCCTTAGAATAGGGCTCCTAAAATAGTTGATATCTCACTTGGTATTTGATAATCTAGTAGGAGATAAGTTTAAAAAAGACAGTAACAACACTATGAGAAGACAGAATAATATGTTAAGGCAATGAAATTGAAGTAGCATCATTCATTCAAAGAAGTCATACTTGGAATGAGACTCAGAGGTTTCAGTAGGACTCACGGTGTAAAGTGGGTAAAGACAAGAGTTGAGACAAATAAACTGGAACGATATTATAATGGTGTTTTGATGTGTGAATTTCCATTGTTGCCAATGAGAATTGATGAAAATCAGTAAGTTCAGAGGAATATGTGTTTTAGAAAATGTATGACCCAAAGCAGCTATGTAGAGATATTAGAGAGAAAATCAGGACCTAGGGCAATATCTTTCACATGTGCATCCTGAGAGCCAAACAGTCCATAACTCACAGAAGGTATTCAATTCTAAAATTCCAGGCAATAACGAACTGAGATACAAAAGTCAGTGAAACACTCTGGAGATATTAAATACTATTCTTCAAATTGAATGCAGTGGGACAGGTTTGTTTATTGCTCCCCTTGGAATCTTCATTTGCTTCTTATTCATTTTCCTCCTTCCCAGTGGGCTGAACATGGCATTGTCTCAGTGCTCTCTGAACCTGCAATAAAATTCTAAATTCAGAGCGGGCTTGGAAGAAAAGAAAATCTCCCTATAATATTCATAACTTCTTGCTCATTTAGGCACCTTGGGATTGGTAATTTCAATTCAAATAATCAGTTGTATTCTCAAGAATAGAGTCTGTGAGTGAGAACTAGCTGGGGCCTTAACTAAGCACTGAACAGTCTGCTACAGTGCAAAGGCAGCCATGATTAATTCATGAAAAGATTGTATTTGAGCATTAGTTACTTTTCACCTGAAAATGTTTACTGACATGGATCAACTTTTTTTGACAAATGGGATCAAAATTTTGAGTGTTCTTTTTATTTGCCTATTTCTTCATTATTGTTTTCTGTGTAAAATGAGATTCTTTTTTTCTTCTGATTCAATACCATAATGAAGACTTAAATTAGATTTATCAACAGGTTCATGAAGATAGAGTGCCATGGAATCATGGAGCTAGAAGTTGCAGAGATAAGCTATGCTAAAACTGTCACTTCTAAGAAAGAGGGATCTTAGCCCAGGAACATCCAGTTTTTTGCCTAGTACAGTGATTGTAAGGATTAACATTTGAATCTGTGTTTCTTGTCTTCTAGTCCAAAAATAATTCAATACATTGATCTATAAAAAATGTGAAAACTATTGTTCATACAAATATACAGGGAGGAAAACATTAAATTGATTGATAATTAAATTTATTTTGATATATTGATTATGAGAATATCAGGTCAACTGATTATCTTTCTTCGATGTAGCACCTTTGACCTCAAGGATCTGAATGAAAGGACCTAGTGTTTTTTTTTTTTTAAGAATAAAAGGATAAGAAAAAGAACACTGAGAAGGCTAAACATTAGAGATAACTGAACAGAGTACAGGTGACCCTTTTCTTAACCATCAGATAAGCAGAAAGGTGAAGAGCATTTAAAATTCCCTGGAAAACGACATGGAGTTCCACATCATAGAAACTGTGGTTAGTAATATCATTAGCAATATGGTTGCTCACTCCATCAGTCTACATAGATAACTCTTAATCACAAAAAGTTAATTTTCTGGGTGCTGTGGTAGCTCAGTCTTAAACATATGTTTTAATATTGAAAACAATTTCTTAGGAGTATGCCTTAGGCAGAAAACACTCTAGGAGGATATCCACATTTCAAAAACATATTTCTAAAGCACAAAAAAAAAAAGCAAGGAAAAAAGAAATTGGAAACTAGCATACATTAGTGCTTCTCAGTCTTAAATGTGCAAAAGGATCACCTGGGGATTGCAATGCAATGAATGTTCTGGCTCAATGTGCCTGCAGTGGGATCTGAGATTTTGCATCTGTAATAAACTTGCAGGTAATACTGACAATATTAATGTGCAGATCACAGTTTGAATAGCAAGTTTCTTTGTCAGTAAATGGTTTTACCATTGCATGGGGTGGGAAGGGGGAAGGAGATCTTCTAAAAATAAAAATTTTACTCTCGCATTCCATGGCAAAATACACTAAAATATATATTTCTGAATTTGAGAGATATTTTCCAAATTATTTTTTTTATTTAGAAAGAAAATGAGAGAAAAAAGAATAATTTTATTTCTAAAAATGCTATACTTTATTGAAAAAGAATATCTCTGATTTCACCAATTATGTACAGTTGAATAATGAAAAAATAAAATATCAAATAATATTTTAAGATATATTGAGAAAGAAAACTGGATATTTATTAAGCAACTTATGATGTGCCCAGATCAATGCTAAGAGTAGCAGCAGTCATAAAAATATTAAAAGAAAATTCTACACTCTCAAGGAATTTATAATTTAATTGAAAATAGAGACAGGTGTATAGAGATACACATGTACGTCATCATAGATTTATTCAATATTTACTACATGACTTCTTTTATGCAGATATGGTATGAAAAACAGCTTGCTCCTACCTTCATGGAGATTTAAGATACCTAATTGTAGCCCATGTATTTGAAATCTATTTTGCAGTACATGATGATAGAGATTAGTGGTTAGCATATAAGTCAACATAACCTTTATCTTTTACATTTGAACAAATTAAGACATCTATTTCAATCAAAACTTTATAGCTTATCAAACTCTCTTTTTAATTCCTACATAGTTTCTTGAAATTAACAATACGTGAACATAAATGCAATCATTAACAAAAAATTAAAAATAAATGACATGTATCTTTCTTACTTTTCCTAACAAACACAATGAGTGAGTTAATGTCGAATTTGTGAGAGACTTACTTTGAATATTGTAATAGCTGTACCAAAAATTGATTGAAGGATTAACACTATTCTGACCTGTATTAAGAAATCAATTGTATAGTCATAGGAAAGTTATTTTTTTTAATTGCTTGGAAAGCTTCCTCTTAAAATAAAGGTCCATAAGAATAGACAAGTGTCTCTTGAGGAACTTTCAATCACTAAATAATGTTTTCATATTCGTTAGGTTGCAAATGTTGTAATATAATTTCTAGCATATAAACCAATGGTGTGTTAAAATATGCATTCTGAAAGATTCAAAAGACTATATAACTCGTCATATCTTGAGTTTCCAAACTACTATTTCTCAGTATATTACACTGTCCTAGGGAAATTAAATTACTACTGCTTGGAACCCAGCCTTGGAAATTCTGACTTAATTGGTTTGGTGAGGTCTCTAATTATTACTCTTTTGAAAAGCGATTCTAATGTGCTGCCTGGAATGATAACCACTGTATTAACCTATTAAAAGAGTAAAAGATTACATGACATTAAATGTAGCATTATGTAATCCAGGCAGTTCCAAGCTGTATAACCTTGGGAACCTTATTTAAACTTTCTGAATCTTATTTCCACATTTATAAAACATGATGATACCTAACTGGTAGTGATTTTAGATATTCTTGCTAATGTATAGAAAGCTCCTAGTAAATAGGTGTGTCAGCTATTTCTTGCAATTATTAATCATATATGTGGTACTGGTGGTTGTGAATTATGTAGTATAGGTAATAGCAGTAAAATCAGTGATAAGGTTTGTTAGGGAAAGTGAACTAAAAACATATGATATGAATTTCCAAAACCACTGTATCCAAGGAGTAATCAGAATAAGAGTCAATTAAAATTAAAAGGATTATAAATCATGCTGCTATAAAGACACATGCACACGTATGTTTATTGCAGCGTTATTCACAATAGCAAAGACTTGGAATCAACCCAAATGTCCATCAGTGACAGACTGGAATAAGAAAATGTGGCACATATACACCATGGAATACTATGCAGCCATAAAAAAGGATGAGTTTGTGTCCTTTGTAGGGACATGGATGCAGCTGGAAACCAACAGAAAACCAAACACTGCATGTTCTCACTCATAGGTGGGAATTGAACAATAGGATCACTTGAACACAGGAAGGGGAACATCACACACGGGGGCCTATTGTGGGGAGGGGGTAGGAGGGAGGGATAGCATTAGGAGATATACCTAATGTAAATGATGAGTCAATGGGTGCAGCACACCAACATGGCACATGTATACGTATGTAACAAATCTGCACGTTGTGCACATGTACCCCAGAACTTAAAGCATAATAAAAATAAAAAAATAAAAAAGAAAGATATAGCCACAGCCCTTAAAAAAAAAATCACATGATACAAAACAAGTACAAATAAAGCCTTCCCAAGACTTAAAAAAAGAATTATTTCATTGTAATAGAAATAAACTATAGGTACTAATGGATCAAGGAAGCTGATTTCTCGACATTTACATTTGGATAGCAAATAAGAGTCTGAAACTCAACCTGCCCAAAACTAAAATTTTAAGTTCTTGTTTTAGATTGAGATATCATTTACATACCATAAAATTTACCTTTCAAAGTGTACAATTCAGTGCTTTTTGGTGTATTCCCAAGGTTGTAAATCTCTATCTGGTTCTTATTTTCAACTGCTATCAGGTTCCATCAATCAAGGACATGTCATATTAATAGATTTATACAATATGTCTCTATAGAGTCTGGCTTTTTGTTGTTGTTTGTTTTTTGAGATGGAGTCTCACTCTGTCGCCCAGGCTGGAGTGCAGTGTCACAATCTCAGCTCACTGCAAAGTCTGCCTCCCGGGTTTAAGTGATTCTCCTGTCTCGGCCTCCCAAGTAGCTGGGACCACAGTCACACGCCACCATGCCCAGCTAATTTTTGTATTTTTAGTAGAGACGGGGTTTCACTAAATTGATCAGGCTCGTCTTGAACTCCTGATTTCAGGAGATCCACTAGCCTCGGCCTCCCAAAATGCTGGGATTACAGGCATGAGCCACCGTGCCTGGCCTGGCTTCTTTCACTTAGCGTATTTTCAAAGCTCAGGTATGTTGTAACACATATAATACGTTATTCATTCTGATATGGTTTGGATATGTGTCCCTATCCAAATATCATGTTGAAATGTAACCCCCAATGTTGGATGTGGAGCCTGGTGGGAGGTGATTTGATTATATGGGTGGTCCTTCATGAATGGTTTACCACCGTCCTTTCAGTGCTGCTCTCATGATAGTGAGTGATCACGAGATCTGGTTGTTAAAAGTGTATAGCACCTTCGCCCCCTCTCTCTTCACCTGCTCGGGCCATGTAAAGGGATGGCTCCCCCTTTGCCTTCTACGATGACTGTAAGTGTCCTGAGGTCTCTCCAGAAGCAGATGCTGCCATGCTCCCTGTATAGCCTGTGGAAGTATGAGTGCATTAAACCCCTTTTCTTTATAAATTACCCAGTCTCAGGTATTTCTTTACAGCAATGTGAGAACAGACTAATCACATTCTTTTCATAGCTAAATGATATTCTATTGTATGGATATACCTTATTTTGTTTACCTATTTGTTAGATGTTAGACATATGATCTCTTTCCATTTTTTAACTATTGTCTATAATGTTGCTATAAATATTTTTTATGTATTTTTTATAATGTGAATATATGTTTTCAGTTCCCTTGAAAATACATGTGTGTGTTTATGTATGTTAATGTGTTGCATTTCCTAGAATGTCTGTTGACTGAATTATTAGAAAGGGGATATGTATAAAAGTGTAATTGCTGGGTCACATGGCAATTCTAAGTTTATCTTTTGAGGAACTGACAAACTCTTTTCCAAAGTGGCTGCACTACTTTACATTCCCATTGGCAACGTACAAAGCTTCCAACTTTTTATATCCTCCCCAATGCTTATTAGTGACTGTCTTTTTGACAGATGCCATCCAAGTGGGTGTAAAGTGATATATTATTGTTTAGATTTGTATTTCCTTAAGGGCTAATGATGCTGAGTATTCTTTCACTGCAGCATTGTTTATAACATCAAATGTAATTCATGTGGCATCTGTCTAAATACAGATAATGAAAAAAAATCTCCAAGAGATATTGCTGAGTGAAAAATAGAAAGTTGCAGAACAATGTATGTATGTAGTATATACATTGTAGTATTGGAAAGCAAGGAAGGAAAGATACATATGCCTAGCATCTATGAAATAATCACTTGGCAGGGGGACAGGCTGTAAAATACATTGAACTTCTCATAATTTAATAAATGGTGGGCTACTTTTAAATTTTGTTTCACTTTTCACAATCATTCTAAGAGAGGGCATTATTATCTCTTTTTATCTGGAGCATATTTTGGAAGTCTGTGAGCCTATTTGCCCATGACTCCCCCCCTTATTTTTATCTCCTACTTTCCATCTTTATCCACTGACTATAGTAGAAGCTAATTTGTTGCATTAGAGCCTAACTCTTACATGCAATTCTCGGTTTAGAGATGAATAAGTGACTCAAACTGGATCATAGCATCATCTATCTGGGACTTTTAGATTAAAAAAAATGAAAGTATTCCACAAAAGGGCTGCATATACGTAATAAATGCTTTTAACTGAAATAACAAAACCCAAATTTAAAAACGATGATTTGATTACATCAAGTCTGGATTCCACATGTTTACTTGATTCAAACACTTTTTTTTTCTCTACAACATCACACATATTGTATGTTTGGCACTATTTTAGCCAGTTTATGAAATATAAAAAGAATAAAATGATAAAAATTTGTAATATGTGATGAAGTGAATGATGAATAAAAATTGAATGAGGAATGAGCAGGGAAGTTAAAGAGAACAGTTTTAGCTTGTGAGTATTTATGTGAATGATAAAGATAGTTGCAAATTGATATTGTTTTTAATTGCATAATATAAAATCTATTTCTATGAAAAAACTCAGTGTATCCTCAAAGAAGCATATAGAAGGACATTGATTTAAGCATTCTGTGTAATAGAGAAGAAATAGAAGCAATCTAAAGGGTTATCATTAAGGAAAGATAAAACAAACTATCTCTATAGCATAGAATACCAGGTGCAGATGTAAAGGAATGGAAACATCTATGCAAAGTGACATGAAATGATTTCCAAAATGAATTAGGTAGAAATAATCAAGTTAAACAAACATACATTCTGATAGCATTTAAGTTAGAAAACAAAAGGAAAATCAGAAGTGAATTCTACAAACTGGTAAGGGAGAAAGAGAGACAGAGACAGAAAGAGAGAAAAAAAATTGAAAAGACACACATCAAACATATAAATGATAAACATAAGGAGCACCGTCTTTCAGAGTTGGGGGTTATATAAGATTTTTATTTTTTATAATGAGAACGCATGGACACATCAAAGGGAACAACACAGTAGGACCTTTCAGAGGGTGGAGAGTGGGAGGAAGGAGAGGATCAGGAAAAATAACTAATGTGTACTAGGCTTAAAGCTTGGGTGATGAAATAATTTGTACAACAAAACCCCATGACACAAGTTTACCCATGTAACAAACCTGCAATTGTACCCCTGAACCTAAAATAAATTTTAAAAATATTTTATGTTTTAAACTACATGCTTATGTGTATTACTTCAGTATTGAAAATTCTCTAAGTATTTTTATAAAAAGATTAAAAGTAAGTCTGTCAATGCCAAATTCAATTACTGATCATATATCCTCTTTGTATATGCATTAACTGTACTATCTTAGGTATTTAGAGGCACAATAACATTTCTGTTTTTATTACCAGAATCAATATACTACATCTCTTTACATATACTTTTAAATATCCTAAAGAGAGCATTCCTCTTCTCTGTCTTTTATGTGGTTGCTGCAGCAGCTATCTTCATAGAAATCAGTTTCTTAGGAGAGTATAGACAAAAGGAGAAGGCACGATTTAACAATTATTGTGATGTATATGGAATATAAAGAGATCTTGACTGTTAGATATGCACAGTTTGGCTTTGAATCTATGTCTGTTTAAAGATTAAGCAAAATAATTTGAGGAAAATAACATTATAGAAATATGGTACTAGACATTTGTATTTCTCCATTTCCTGCCCTAAAATAGCTTTAAGATACTCTTGGGTGATTAAAATCTGGGCCATATGAGGTTTGGGGACCATAAGCTAGATAGAGTAATTCAATTTATATATAACGGTTTTCTGGATTTGCAGGAATAAACACACAAATCTCTAATAGATTTACTGAAATCTATATCCTGCATAATTGGCTTTCATTGTTATCAAATGGATTATGTTATCATGTGCAGAAAGAACAGAGGCTTCAGATGGCAGTATAATTACATTCATATTATATATTTTTTTAGAGTAATCATTTTACACATAAAGAAAAAGGGTTTTTTTATGAGTCAACTTCTCTTTTAATCCATAAATGTGATGCATCTTGGAAGGAAGAGGAACATTTAAGGGCAGTTGTCAAAGTTTGCCCCAAATAATTTCATTACGTAGCAGTCTGCTGATTTAATAGTCTTCAAAGGCATATCATTCCATAATGGACTGTATGTAATTTATTAGAAATGCATACACCATTGCATCTGTTTCTCAAAGATGTTCCCTAGTAATTATTTTTGTTTTCTATTATAGGCATAACATTAATATTCTAAAAATCTAAATAGTTTTATGTATAAATTCATCCAGTGTTAATGTATTCATCAGAAGCCTTCGATACACCAAAAGCTCACTATAAGCTGTTGATTAATCAGTTTTTGCTTAAATCTTAATGCTTAATATTAAGGTTTAATTAATCAATGTCTTGATGACTTAATACAATTTTTAAACAATTGAATTGCTTCCACTGCTAAAAGCAAGAATTATTTAATAGGATTGTGTTTTTGTGTTTGTCCACTATTTTAACCTCCTTTTTCCCACAGTGTAAACTCCTGAATTTTCAACCTATTGACTTTTACTGACAGGATATTCTTGTCCTTGATGATGAGCAAACAAATCAGCTATTAATAATAATCTCCTCTTACTTTGAAGATGTTATTGACTCCTGATGAGACGGTGCCTGGGTCCAAACAACAAGCCTTCCTTTTCTAAATGACGTGAATTCGAAGGATACAATTTTCATCCACAAGAGACTTCTCAATGGCAGTAGACACTTACACAGTCTAAACAATGTCTTTCAAATCTCCCATTCTCTGGATCATTAGACTACGTACTCATTCACAATACATATCATCCTCATCTGTGCATCCCCCTTGCTTAACAAATGTCCTATTTCAGAAAAATTAAGCAGACAAAAATTAGTTGAAACAAATATTATGTCCAAGTAAATTCTCAGTCCTATTTATATTTACATTAAACTCACTGAGCTGCAACTGTTTGGTTGGTTAAGTGCATTGGTTCTCCAATTAGAGGGAGATTTTTATGTGATTTTTAAAAATCAGTTCTCTACCTAAATACAGTGTGTCAGTTTGTGTCCTTCAGAAAATATATGACAAAACCATCAGAAGACCAAGAGATTTGTTGAAGTTAGTACTTACGAATGATAAAGGAGAGAAAGCAGGAGAAGGAATGGAAAATGTTCAGATCATGGTCTCAGGGTGGTACTTGTATAATGGGAGGGGATAAAAAAATGATTGGGTAGGAAGTGCTCCAAACCATGGTGTAGCTCTGAGTAAGTATCGGCCAGCTCAATGGGAAACTCTGTTATAAAGATTGCTCAAAGGGGAATCACATTGAGCAAAAAACAACTACTTCCTACTTCTCTTCCTATGCTAAATCATTGACTTATTCCATCTTGGAAAGCATGTCCAACCATGGACCAATCAGCATACACTCCTCCATCCTAAGCCCATAAAAATCCTGGATTCAGTCTCAAAGACAGCGACCCATTTTTGGGTGCCCTCTGGTTGCCAAGAGCTTTCTTTCTGTTGTTCAATAAAATTCTGCTCTGCCTTACTGAGTCTGCAGTGGTCATGTACCTTATTCCTCTTGGCCACAGGACAAGAACCTGGAACTCATCAACTGCGGGAGTGAAAGAACTGTAATGCTCCCGCTCTCTGAGCGGTGGATGATGGCAGTAAAAGAGCTGTAGCCCTCTCTTCTGCTCGCCAAACTATAAGAGTGAAAAAGGCACAAGCAAAATAATCTGAATATCTGAATCCATGAAGTATGACAGAATGACAGCACTGGGGGGAATATCATACAGGAGAACGAAATCCACCCAAGATCAACCTTGGGCAATGATCTTAGTTCAACTGACTATTTATTAATTAGAGGCCACAGACTCAGTAAAGTTGTGTGTTAATTTGATTTTGTTTAAAAAGATGCAAATAACTTCAGTCCAATTGAACAGATGCCCTTGAAATTGATGGCTTCATTGGCCATTAACCAGTTTTATACTGAAACCAGTAATGTACTCTAATACTGTGTATGCATGGGGGTGTGTGTGTATGTGCGGAGTGCGTGTGGCTTCTCAATATGCTCTTTGAACAGGTCATAAAATCCTGTTGGTTCCATTGCTAACTAATGACTTGACTAGAAACTTTGAAATGTGTACATATTATATATGCATTAGAGTTATGGTTTTTAAACTTTTGAAAACTTAGAGTTTAACAATAAAGTGGAGTCAGGCTACTTGTATTCAAATCCCTATTCTATCATTTTATAACTGGCTGACACTTAGTAAATTAATTAAGCTCTTTTAATTCACCTGTTTTTATACTTAAAATGAGGCCAACATTACTTTGTTCATATGACTTAGAGGATTCATTATTATAATTTTCGTAAAGTTGTTAGAACAGTACCTGGTAAATGAGCAATCAATAAATGAATGTTTCTCCTTCTCCTTTGATTTTTTTTCTTCTTCTTCATCACCTTATATGAAGTTTATCTATAACAGTTTAAAAATTTTTCATTTAACTATATTGTCTTTAGTCAGAAGACCTTTCCATAGATGTTAACAATAATACATTCATGATTTTATTTATGAATTCTTTCTTTTGTCCCACCAAGACTATTAATTATATACCTCCTGTTGATTAAATAAGATAAAATTGTTCCAAGTTTTATTCACTTGACTATTGGTTATGATTGCTGGAGGCACCATAACTACTTTGTTTCTAGAGTGTGATCTTTTGTCCAGCAAACGATCTCTTTGATACTGGCACATACTTGTATCTCAAATCATAGTTAATCAGGAAATATCATGCATACTTTTAAATATTTTCATGACAAATATGCTTCTAAATATGCTTCTAGATCTCTCCTACTGATGTATATACTAACAATATGTTTAGAGTTGTTTAAGTTTTTTTGTCATTTCTTTGTATGAAAACAATTGAAAATAATAAACTAGGAAGTTAATCCTACAGTCCCATGTAACACGGCTCATTTGTTCCACATTCTTATTCCTTGTATTTTACCAGCTTTACTTTAATACCACTACTATTACTACTAGTAATAACTTACAAATACATGACACTTCACCATCTTCTACCCTATAGTTCATCATTTTAACAGTGAGTACTCTGTAGCTTCACTAAGTCATTTTAACAATTCTGTGATTTATATTACTTACATTTTAAAGATGCAGGAATTGAGGACCAGAAAGTTCAGCTGAATTGTCCCAGCTCACAGAACTTGAAGGGGCAGAACCAGGAATTAAAACCATCAGGACATTGGATTCCAATCCCTTTGTAAGCCATGCTGCCCTGTCTTTCATTACAAAAACTGATGATAACTAACCCTCAGGAAAAGATGCTAGACAAGTTAACAGTTAAGTTCAATAACCCTTTAAAGGTAACCAAAGCAATACCATATGTCCTAAAACTTAAAAAATTATCAAATATATCTATAATAAATCTGTTACTTTCTCAGAAGATCTTGTCAATTAGTGTCTAATGTTTTAATTTAAATTTTTTTTCAATGTCCCAGCATCTAGCCGAAAGGCAAGCATGATTTGAATTGAAACTAATAATTGTACTAATATTGGTATTTTAAATATAATAACTCCAGTTAAATAAACTTGTTTTATAAAATGTATTACCGTTGTGACTATATTAGCTCTGGAACAGGGCTTGTAAGTTATAAACAACTCCAGATAATAGTCTTACAAGCTGTGAGTGCTTTAAATCATTGTTTTCTATCACAGCATCAATGTTATCTCTAAGAAAAGTGTGATTTTACTTAGCATTTGTGAGCTTCATAGGCAGAGAGATAAATGGGCTAGACAAAAAAGTGTGAGAGATGTAAGGATGGCTTGATTTTAAAGTGGCAAGTACATGATAGTAAGTAAATTATAGAAATAACCAGGGGTCTTAGAAATGAATGTCAAAGTATTCCAAATCTGAAGATTATTAGCCCTTATAATGGATTTTTTTTCACTGGTTAATTTTCAAGACTCTTTCAAAAACAAACAAATGAACAAAAAGGAAAAACAGAACAGAACTTGTATAGCAGGCCAGGTTACATTTGGTTTATCTTGTACCTGCAGTTAATGTGGAATAACTTCCCAAAATGAATTTCTATTCGTAGAAAAACTCTTCTCTCAAAATTTCACATTACACACAAGGCCTTTTCTTGCAGACACTATGACATTGATATTTTCCAGTGGATTCATGTAACAAAGATGTTTCACAAACTTATTTCTTCCAGAGTAGCATTTGTTTATTTTCAAAGAAACTGTCTCTCAATTGAATGTCATATTGATAATAAGTAATAATCTGAATTTTCTTATGGCTACAACATAAATTATAGTCACTTTCTCCATGAAGAGTAAATTCATAAAAATTCTTTTATTCTTAATTAACTGGTGATTTTCACTGTTTAGTTGCTTCAGAAAACAATTTTGCAAGATAAGTAAAGGGAACAACTCTTCTTTACGGTTCACTTATGTCTCAGAAGAGAAAAAGAAAAACATATTGCTGTCAAAATAGCGGATAGAAAACTCCATGATGGCCTTTTTCTTCAACACACAAACTAAACCCTAAATTCTTCTGTAAAGAGACTTAGAGTAGACCAAAACACATTGTTTTTTCAGTATATCGTGAGGCATTTTATCCTCATGTTTGTAAATCTTCTAGTCAATAAAACCAGAAGTGGGAAAATCGATTGTCCTTACCAGCAGTCTTCAGAATTACAACTGTCTGTGAATGTTCCACTACTTTGCAGTCTCTCTTTTTTTTTTTTAAGGTTTTAAAAATTTAAAATGTATTAGTTAAAAATATGCAATTTTCCCTAATTAGAAACAATATACCCCCCGGTAAGATGGGCTGGGAAGTTGCCACAATTTGTGAAGCAAAGTAAATTACACCTATAGCCTAATTTTACCACCTTATATTGGTAAATAAGACACATTTGTGTAAAAAAGTGATATATTCATATGTGACTGCATTTTTGCTGGAAAAAAACAAACAAACAAACATCTGTCCATACTTAGGTTTTATATAATAGCACTGTTTTCTGTTGAGAAATAAAGCCAATGTAATTGCTAAATAATAATGAGACTGCACATATTTTTATATACTTATGTTAAACTTTTTATTAATATAATTGCATGACATATTTTCCCATAATTGTGTTATGCAGTACAAAGAACAAACAATAATAATCATACTACTTGCTCAAGAAAATATTTGCTTCTGGAATGTAGAACTGCGTGTGAACCAACTAAAGAGGCTTGCTTATCAAGTTCAACAGTCTAATGTCTAACACCAAGAATAGTTTTCAAACCTTTGCTTCATTGTACCACTAAACCAATCCAACTGTATCATAACATTTTCCCAGAATCAATCAGTACTCTGCCTTGAGGGACTGTTTCTGTCTGTTATGTGTTGCAATAACAGAATGCTGGAGACTGGGTAGTTTATAAACAAAAAAGGTTAAGTTATTTGACTCACAATTCTAGTGTCTGGAAGGTTCAAGATAGAGCATTTGTATCTGGTGAGGCCCTCAGGCTGTTTTAACTCATGATGGACAGTGGAAGGAGAACCAGCATGTGCAGAGATCAGAGGGCAAAAAAAGGGAGGAAAACAAAACAAAACAAAACAAAAGCCAGAATCTTTTTAACAACCCACTCTCTCAGACTATTCATTTCTGTTAAAGTGAGAGCTCACCACAATGGGAGGGCATTAATCTATTTTTGAGGAATTGGCCCCCATTACCCAAATAAATAATATAAACACTTTCTGACAAAAATATAGAGTAAGAAAAAAAAATCGTTTATCTGATAGAATAGCTCAGTAATTTGCAAAAAGCACAACTGCTTGGAAAATTCCTGATACCATAAATATCTGATTCTTTCATTTAATTATTAAGTACCAAGTATATACTGGATACCATAGTAGGAACTATTAATAAAATAAAGAATAAAGCTGATTCTATCCCTTCTTCATAGAATATAAATAGTTTGTGTATATACTATCATCTATAACATAGAGACAATTAACATACAACTCAATTCTGTAGTCAGCTGCTTACTAACTATTAAATTGTGAGCATATCACAATCCGTCTAAATTTTACTTTCTTTACTTGCAAATAAGATTGATAATAATTGCTTTATAAGGTTTTTGAATGATTGAATGCATTGAGTTATAAAAAGGATTTAAAGCAATGTCAGGCACATAGTAGGCCCTCAATAAAATATAATGTTAATATTTAAAGGGCAAAGAATGGAAATTAATATTGAAATAATTGCAAATTATAGTGATCTCTGTGAAAAAAAAACAAATTAAGAGGAAATAGGGAGACAAGACTGTATTCAAATGACATTTTATCTGTGAATTTAATAGTGCAGTTGCTACTCAAGGTGTGAGTAGAAACAAGCCATAATAAGAAGAGGGTGGGGAAACACTTCAGGTAGAAGAAAAACTAATATGTGGAAAGGCCATAAAATGAGCGTGAAAGAGTCTTCAGGATTTAATGAAAGTCCAGTTAGAGCTTAATGAACCAAGTGAGATAATTAACTACCAGGACCATCAGCAAGCCCTAATTTTTGAAAAGGCTAACAAGTAAAGGGGTGGGGTGGAGTGGGCAGAGGCATTGCTTAGCTCAGTCCTTAGTACTTAATTTCACCAAACACAAATATGACACAAAGTTGGACTGTTATCTATACGCTCAAACTACATTCATGAATGAAGGTAGGAAGATTCCAATTAAACAAAAAGATTCCATCCAATTTGGCCAACCTGCAGCAGAACATTCGGCAAAGACTCTAGAACTCTTAGTACACCCTCTTTCTTTCTCTTTCTTTCTTTTCTTTCTTTCTTTCTTTCTTCCTTTCTTTCTTTCTTCCTTCCTTCCTTCCTTCCTTCCTTCCTTCCTTCCTTCCTTCTTCTTTCTTTCTTCTTTCTTTTCTTTCTTTCTTCTTCTTTCTTTCCTTTCTTTCTTTCTTCTCTTTCTTTCTCTCTCTCTTCCTCTCTCTTTCTCTCTCTCTTTCCTTTCTTTCCCTTTCTTTCTTCTTTCTTTCTCTCCCTCCCTCCCTCCCTCCCTTTCTTTCTTTCTTTCTTTCTCTTTCCTTTTGTTTTGTTGTATTGCTGACTACTCTGATTCTGATCTCCTGTGCCTGAAGCAAAGTAGAGGCAGGCTTCATGAACATTTTCTACTTCTCCATTCTGTATGAGAAACTGAATTCAAAGGTACTAACTTGATTTAAAGTATAAACAGGTAATGTTGCTGAAATTGAATTCCATTTTAAAAAACACTAGGGGTTAGAAATTCATAATATAAGATGGTACTAGAAGTAAACTCTACACAAACTTCATTCCATTTTACTTCTCTAAAGGTAAAAGTTTAGAACCATTTTTGAGAAAGTTGGATATATCAAAATTCTCAGACAAATCTGTGCAATAGTTCATAAACGCGCTCAATGTTTTCCTATTTTTCTTTTTGTAACTGCTGAGCAAAGTATCTATATTTAGTATTTAATAAATTAATTGTTTATATTTGGTATGATAAAAGTCTCTGGACTACAATTTGGAATATAAATCAATAGAATAATCCATTCTTTTTAGAATTCTTTGTTCTATACAATCTTACGGATCTTGAGAAAATTCTATTATGCCATAGGAGTTTAGATCTACCATTATTACTTAATTAAATCCTCATCATCCAGGTCAGAAAGACTTTATAAAAATTAATATTGCATACCTATGTATAATAAAATAATGAAAAAACTGTGGAATCTTTTAGAATAGCTCACTTCTTTTCCCCTAAAAATACAAATTTTGCCTTCAGAACTACACAGTTAAAATGTTACCATTTACTCAATACAACATACTTCCCTATCTTCACTAGCTAATTGTATTCTCTTTGGAAGGCCAAACTATTTATTCAAAAATCTTACACGTCTCCTATGCCGGACTCATCAGGGAAGCTCGGCATACCTGAGCCAAAAAGTGAAATACTATTTGTTTACTCTAGAATTGACAAGGTTATTTCATTTACATAAAACTTTTATTGGTACATTAAAAGACTGTATGTCAAGGGTATATGAGTTTATTAAAACTGTAGCACCAGTTGAACACACTAGGAGAGAATTATAATATATGTTCAAAATGTGGAGATTTTACACACACATATATGAAGGGTCTTCAAAAATGTCATGGAAAATACATATTATCAAAACATTATATATGGATTTCAAAAGTTTTCGACCAAAATAAACTCATACTAAATTGTTATTATGTGCCTGAACAGGATCTAGTTTCAGGTACTAAGAATAAAACATCAGTTTGAGAAGAGTCCCTATCAAAGCAATATGAATTCTGCTACAATTGAAGAAAGGACACACATTGAATTTATGATAAAGTTTAAATAGAAGAGTAGTTCTTCACAAAAAATTTGTGAGCACAATGCTCCCAAAGAACTTGGCCACTTACAAATAAATAATTCATTTTAAGAAGGATCTAGATTATGTTGAAGATGAAGGCCACGATGGCAGAACATCCTCATCAATTTGCGAGAAAAAAAAATCATCTTGTTTTTGCCCTAATTGAAGAAGACTGATGATTAATAACTGAAACAAGAGGCAACACCACAAACATCTCAATAGGTTGAGCTTACACAATTCTGAATGAAAAATTAGGGTTGAGCAATCTTTCCACCCGACAAGTGCCAAATTCTTGCACTCAAATCAGCAGCAGACAAGAGCACAGCTATCAATGGAAATTTTAAAGATCCTGAAGCTCGTAAAAGATTTCTTCAAATAATTGTATCAGAAGATGCAACATGGCTTCACCAGTGTGACCCGAAGACAAAGTACAATCTAGTTAATGACTACCAACAGTTGGACTTGGTCCAGTCAAAGCAAAAGTGATCCAGTTAAAAGCAAGGGTCATGGGAACAAGTTTTTGGGATGCTCAAGGCGTTTTGCTGTTGACTTACTGAACGGCTGAAGAAGGATAACATCTGATTGTTACAGAAGTGTTTTGAGAAAGCCAAAGCTTTAACAGGAAAACTTCATCAGAGTCTTTTTCCATCACGGGAATGCTGATTGTTCCTTTCGTAAGACAAGGGCACTTTTTCAAGTTTCTATAGGAAATCATTAGGCATCTACCTTACAGTCTTGATTTGGCTCCTTCTAATTTATTTTTGTTTCCTAATTGTTCAAAATCTGTAAAGAGCAGAGACAGGAGGGAGGTCGTTGGGGTATGGTCAATGGGTACAGAAGAGATAGAATTAATGAATTAGACCTAGTATTTGGTAGCACAACAAGGTGACTATAGTAGGTATACATATACAATTTAATTGTATATTTGAAAGCAACTAAAAGAGTATAATTGTAACACAAAGGATAAATTCTAGAGATGATGGACACCCCATTTACCCTGATGGGATTATTATGCATTGTATGCCTGTATCAAAATATATCATGTGCCCATAAATATACACACCTATTATATATCCACAAAAATTTAAAAATAAAACTTAAAAATCTGTAAAGGAAACATATTTTTTCAGTTAATTATGTAAAAAAGATGACATTGACATGGTTTAATTCCTAGAATCACACTTAGTTCTTCAGGGATGGGCTAAATGGCTGGTATCACTGTTTACAAAAATATTGTGAACTTTATGGAGCTTATGTTGAGAAAGTTTACATTTATATTATCTTTTAGGTCCATTTTTGTTAACTTTTTAAAGTCCCCACGTGTGTGTGTGTGTGTGTGTGTGTGTACTTTTTGCTTGAACACAAAAATCAAATCTTTATTACAGAAAGACTCTTTTTCTTTCAAAGAACTGGTGTTTTTAACTTAATAAATTATAAAATATGTCTATTTTATTTGTTTCATTAGTATTCTCTTCTTCCTTATAATCAATAGTCTTTCTACAGTGGTGATATTTCACATATAATTGTCATATCTATTGCAAAAGGTGGGCCCACAGAAATTACGCAAAAAAAAAAAAAAAGACAATATTCTCTACAATGGGAAAAAAATAGATTCTCCTTAGAACTTATATCTCTGTCTCTGTCTTTCACTCTGTTTCTTTCTTACACAATGAATTTCTTTAATTTTCAAGAGAGAAACGGCATAGGGTAGGCTATTGCAGTTATAAACAACCTCCAGATTGAGACAACTCATCATTTCCAATGGTTTCATGCAAATCACTAATGGCCCATCTCAATGGATAAGTGGGTCACAGGCTCTGCCCATGGAATTATACAAGGGCTCGGGATTTTTTTTTTTCTACGAATGTGCTTGGGCAAAGTCAACCTGCACTTTACCTTCTGAATCTAGTCAGCTGTCAAGGGATGATAGATGGATTGTATAATACTTTCTAATATTCCAGGTCTAGAGGTGGTATACATCACCTCTGCTACAGTGTATTGGCCAGAACCCAGTCTCATGGCTCTAACTAGCTGCCAGGAAGACATGAACACTTGCTTCACTGTGTGCCAAGAGGAAAAGCAGGGAGGATTTTGTGAACTTGTATTATTCTTTGAGATGGGGTCCTTGTGGACTATCCAACCCGTTGATGCATATATTACAGTTCACTTCACTACAAGTGAAATGAGTTGGTTGAGATAAGAATACATACTGATCTGAACACAGTTGTGTCAACAAAGCTCTGGAAAAGTGATACCAATACATCTGCTTTCATAAGTTAACACTAGCAAGCATTAACACATTTGAAAATGTAGGGAATGGAATAATTTTACTAAGGGGAAAATTGGTTAGAACATAGAATGTGGCACAAATGTACTAACAAAAATATTAGTCACCCCTGTAATATGATTAATGTACAAAGTTAGTTTTTCTACTTGCCAAATGATGGACTAACTTTATCTCATCTAATTGTCATAATTACTTTTATCAACCCCATTTTACAGATAAGAAAAATGGTAATATGGGAAGTTTAAGGACACAATATAAAGCAACACAGCAAGTATCCCTTAAAATAGATAGTCAAACCAGAGTTCATAATAAAAGGTTTTAACCAGAGTGCTACATTGCTTTGCATAATACACCTCCTCATCACCATACGTGTGTGCGCGCACACACACACACACACACAACCCACTTTATGTATACCTATAAAAATGTATTCAAGAATTTGCATGAAGTAATTTTGGATAATGAATATGGTGTCCAGTATGCACTACTGTTTCCTCTCTGGGTAGAATCATTTAGAGTAGCAGTCCCCAACCATTTTGGCATCAGGGGCCAGTTTCGTGGAAGACAATTTTTCCATGGACCAGGGTCTGGGTCGGGCAGGGAGATGGTTTTGGTATGTTTCAAATGCACTTCCTTTATTGGGCACCTTATTTCTAGTGTTATTACATTGTAATCTATAATGAAAAAATTATACAACTCCCATAATCAGTGGAAGTCCGGGCTTGTTTTCCTAGAACTAGATGGTCCCATCTAGGGGTGGTGGAAGACAAAGACAGATGATCAAGCATTAGATTCTTAGGAGGAGCACACAACCTAGAGCCCTCACATGTGCAGTTCACAACAGAGTTCACACTCCTATGAGAATTTAATGCTGCTGCTGATCAGGCAGTAATGAGAATGATGGGGAGCAGCTGTAAATACAGATGAGGGTCCCTGACTTCTAACCCACCCACACTCACGTCCTGCTGTGTGTCCTAGTTCCTAACAGGCCACAGACTGGTACTCTCGTCCATGACCCAGGGTTGGGACCCTTGATTTAGAGAATGTAGATGTTAAAGTTATTTATCGTAGTTCCAATAGTCACATTATGAGAAATTTAGCCTAGCCAAATACCTTGGACTCTCAGAATGCTAGTTCATATATAATTCATCTAAAACTTGTAAACATTTTTCTTAAAAATCTATAACCTCTACTTGAATGTTAAAATCACGAAGGAAGGGATTGTGCTCGTCTTCTTCCAAGTTATATTCTCAGAGCTTAATAGTGTAATTGATAAGAATAGAATGAATAATAAAGTAACTAAAGGAATGAATGACTAGAGGCAGAGAATGCAGCGCTGTGATATAGACAATATGCATAATTTCTCCCACAAGGAGTTAGTGTTTTATCTCAGAAATCAGTTAAGCAATTGCTACACATGCATATTATGTCAAGGAAGTAGGTTTAAATGTGAAAGTAGACCACAGTAATCTGCAAATCACCATGTAAACGTGAGTCATTCTTTTACATTATCACTAAAAATAAATATACCTAACATGTCTGCCCACTTAGCTCAGCCAGTAGGAAAGGTTTCAATGAACCACAAGCAATAGTTTTCCCTGAAGGAAATGTTACCCTATCTAAAAGTGGCTTTCAGGGAGAATGAGCTGTACTGCCACTGGCCACAAAAAGAACCCAAATGAGAAGTCAGTTCCCACCTCCACTGCAAGTACGGACTGTGTTCATACCAGACAGTCACACAACTCTATATGGAAAGAATTAACAGCTTTTTGTTATTTGTAGATATTTCACTGAGGATGTGTTTACATCATTTAAACAATAGAGAAAAATGTCACAGAATACTTTTTTTTACTCCAAAGACTGTGCTTCATAGTAAAATTTTTGATACTTACTGCCAACTATTTCTTAGCTGCTGATTTTTAATTTTTTTCAACATTGCCTAGCTTTGTTGTTCAAATATTGCCTTTGTTTCCAAACTATTATTTCAGAAGCACAACTCCTTTTTCTTTGTTCTTTTTTAGTCATTTTTTTTAGTCATTCATAAAGTGACAAGGAGGAAGTACTAATAAAATTGTCCTGCTAAACACAGATTGAAGAAACAAATAATGTTACTTTCCCCCTTATCTCTGCTTTTATTATTTATGAGTTGCTAAAACCCTTTTCATGTGCAAACCATGCCTTCAGATTTTGCTAATAGCATGTACACTAAGAAAATAAAACAATGCAGTAAAAAATAATAAAAATTGTCCCTCTAGTTTGTTGACTTGACTTTATAAAATTGCTGCTGAATCTAAGAATTTTCTATTTAGTCAATTTGAGATAAGTAAGTTTATAAACTTGTCATAGCATTTTAACCATGTTTAAATTTATTGCAAAAATATTTCATTTATCTACCATTTTCACTCACCATTTTACTAATTGCTTTGAAATTTCAAATGATTTAGAAGTCTAACCCTAATTGATGGAAAATTTTCAGATTAATATATTCAGAGAGGTATAATGCATTGACAAAGAATGCACAAAACTCATTTAACTTTTTTGGACATGTCCAAAATATAATAGAATGAGCATATATTACTGTACATTTTGATTATGCAGTACTTTTTGTATCACCTTCTAAGCCAAAACATTAACAATTATTATTGATAACTTTGATTATGGATTTTTGCTAATAGTCTTTCTAATTTTCTTTCCTATTTGCAAACTTCTTGAAAAATCAAATGTATGCAACCTGTTACGGTGAATTGATTCTAGAAACAAACGCCTTGTTTGGAACTCCTTAAGTCATTGGGAGAATTTTAGAAACATCACTCATTTTCTCTTGGAATCTTTTAAAAACTTTTCTTCATGAATTTCTAGCACATTGTTACAGCTGAAATGTGCCCTGCCAACATAATGTGACCTTTTAAAAAATATATAACTTGCTTTTTCTTTGTTCAATTTTTATTTTTATTTTTCCATTTAGCTAAGAAAGTTTACCAGGATATGTCACAAATGAGATTTTGTTTTGTTTTGGTTTGGTTTTTTGATCATTCTAATTGAGACTTGGTGGAACTTTCAACCTGAACTCTAAAGTTATTCAACTACAGAAAGTTTGTCCTGTGTTTTCTTTTTATTGTTTCTTTCATCTCTGACTTTCTCTATTTCTCTTTCTTTAATCTTCCATTCTACTTAATCTTTGTCCTTTTACATTTTATTTCACATCCAATATATCATTTTTAGTCTAATATTTAGCCATGTACATTCCTCTATTCCATTGATTTTTATTTTACTTTTCAAGTCGTGTTTTTAAATAGTAATTTTTAAAATTTTTCTTTTATGAAACCTGCATTTGAACATCTAACATTCTTGCTAATTTCTGGGAAGATACTATCTGCAATTTATTTTAAAACATTTAATGCTTTCTTTACAGGTATTAATTATGTTTCCTCAAGAGGTTTTATTTCTCCTTTTTATGACTGGAGAGCTTCTTTCACAGTCTTGATTTTCCTAAAATGTTTTATCATTTTTCTTTATAAATCATCAGTATTGATAGCAGGAATATATCTCTATAGTCCAATAGTTCATCACTGGCCTCCTTGCTCTGATTTTTGCTTCTAATTAAAGGAGTTTGACACCAGAGATAGTGCAGGGATTTGTGCTGAAGAAGAGAAATATGAAAACAGGCTTTTCCTCCAGCATGGTTGCTTATATTCCGGTTATGGTTTTTTCTTGTTTCCTTGAGATGCTCTCAGTTATCTTGTATACAGCTATGCTTGGTATTCACTCTGTGAATCTCCTACATCAAATCTGCAAATTTTATTTAGACAACTACTCTGCTTGGTTGCCTATTGCTAATTTGGGAGGGCACTGACGCCTTCTATGCTTTGGAACAATAGATCACAGAAATCTCATTTCTGCATGCTCCCCAGTCGAAGTTTTTCAATGACAGGAACTTCTTCAAGACTGAAGAGGCAGCTGAAATGAAATAGATTTTATTATTTTCCAGAGGTAATGACAGCTGGACACACGGGTGGAGGAGAGAGCCCCAGCAGCTCCTAGCAAGCTTCTGATAATATCTCATACCATGTTGCAGACTTACATCTGGGAGCTTCTCAGAGATACTTGAGAATTGCTGTGGATTCATGCAAGCTTTGTATGAACCATTCACTTTGACGATTCAAGTTGAAATCTTCAGAATCAACTAATTGACTCTCAAGAGCAGCTTCTATGAACTTCTTTCCCCTCCAGCTTTTCCAAAAGTCATATAAGCCATTTTATTCATATAATACATCAAATGCTTTCTGTTTTTTTTTACTGGCTCTGATAAATTCAACAGCAGATTTAGCTTGAAGGCAAATACTTTATTTTATTTTAGTTGCTTTAGAAATAGGAGAATAAGAGTGTGAGTAGCCTTTTAATTAGCTCTTGAATGACTACCCCAATATATCCATACTATATGTATGTATATATACACACACATATGTATTTGTGTATATATATGCATATATACTATATGTATATATAATGTCACATATATTTATACAACATATGTATCGTATATCTATCTTATATATATCATATATAAACTACATGATATTTATATACATCTTATCTAAAATATATAACATTTATATAAATCATATATATAACATTTATATGAGAGAGATATATATGTACTTTTTGTTTGGCAGTCCTCTCACCCACATAAGATGTCTGCCTTCTAGTTCTTATGGGAAGTTTTAAAAAATTGATCCTAACATGTCTTTCAAAATATAAGCAATTCCTCACTATTCTTTTCTGTTGATGGTGTTTTCTCAAGATTTCTAGTCCTATATCTGATCTATATTATTTTTTATGTATTACATCATTTCAACAGGACATCAGAAGGAAGACTAATAAATACTTGTGTTTAGTAAGCCATCTTAAACCAGAAACCAAATCTGTATACTTAACTTTCTTATCCTGCTCTTTTAAAAATATCAAAATATGTGATGATAATTTAGTTAAATGAGATTAATAAGTGTTTCATACTATTTCTTCTTCTCTGAAAACTCAGGATGTACATTGGTATATTATAAAATATGGGAAGTGTTACAATAAAAATAACAAAATCTATAAAATTTTATTTAACACAAAAGATTTCCAAACTTATTTGGACAACTTAGCACAAATATAGCATTCTGAAATATAGTATACATCAAAACATGTATATTTAACATTAATACAACATGAAGATTATTTAGATATTAATTTTGATGTGAGAAGACTATATAATGGTGTTGACAGATTTTTCTGGAGTAGTAAGTTTAATGACATTTGAAAAGAACATTGGGGTAAGAATACTTAACATATCTGATGTATATCTATGTATATTTAATTAGAACTGAAATATGGTTTCACATAGTTTGTATTTCCATTTTACTTTTTAAAGAAGCTGACATGCTAGCTACTAATGAGGGAATAAGTAAGTATAGAAAAACACAAAGGGATCCTAAAAACTTATTAAATCTCATCACAACATTTTCTGATGCTAGTAATTATGCTTTTATTGTTCTGATTGTTTTAATTGCGTCTTTAGCTTTAACAATCCTAGGGCACCAGTGCAGTTAAATATTAACTAAATTATTTAGAACAAATAGCTGTAGCAATTAATAAAACATCAGAAGAGAACAATATGAAAATAGCAATAATATCTCAATATTTTAGAAGTATTGTATAATACCTTAACACAGAGATCATTAACCAATGTGACTAATAAAGTTAAGTTTTGGACTCCATAATGTGTAAAAATATACTGCCATCATGTATAGTATGTTGATAAATTTCCGATTAATTGCACTCCTACATTTACACTAAAACTAATGTTTGCTTGTAAGAGTCACAAAGTAATACATCAGTTCTATTTCTATCCAAAAGTGACTTCTTGAGATACTGAAACTAGAAAATTATTTCACTTGTAGTCTTACTTGAAGAAACGGTAATATGTTTATTCCACTCCATGACCTTTACATAACAAGCAACAATTATCTACTGAAGATTCCGTTCTTTATTTCTTTTTCTGTGGCAAGCAAATTCTTACCATATCTTTCACAGTTCTCTCAGAAATGTTCTATATTTCCTTTTTCTCTGTATTACTTAGTTTGGGAGCTCATTTTTCTCTCACCTGCATGAATACAAAAGCCTCCTAATGATTTGTTGTGGAGGGCCTCTCCTATTAATACTGAATTTTCCACACTGACTACAGTATTCTTTTTTTTTAAACAAAAAAAAAAAAAAAAAA
>NW_012101343.1:4294716-4363495 GCF_000951045.1 Mandrillus leucophaeus
TTGGTAGAAAACAAAAAAAAAAAAAAAAAAACCTTTATTAAATTCCTATGTGATCCAAAAGTACTTTTTGTTTGCATTTGCTCTTGGGCTATATTTCAAAATCATTTGCGAGGCTTATTAGATGCCACACAGCATGATACTCACATTTCTTTATTTGTTAAACAAATATTTTTGAGTTTCTGCTGTGGTCCAGGTCCAGGGAACATTACAGGTGGTAGGGTTTGTATTATATACAGGACAGAGAAAATAAGCAATTAGAAACTGTGATGGTCTTTTGGTGGTTCAACTTGGCTAGGCTAGAGTTTTCAGTTATTCAATCAAACATAATCTATGAGTTGATGTGAATATATTTTTGAGATATGATTAAGGTGTCATCATTACACAAGTTTACGTAAGTTAACTTTAAGTAAGGGAGATTATGCTTGATAAAATTGGTGGGTGTGATTAAATCAGTTCAAAGACCTTTAAGACAGAGCTAATGCTTTCCTTATTGAGAACTCTGCCTGAAGATGACACTTTTAGTCTTGCTAGACAATTTCCAGCCTGCCCTTCCTCAAGGCTTGCCTATCAGCAAGATTCATAATCCTCTTAGTCAAATAGGGGTGTGTATATATCCATATATCCTACTGGTTCTGCTTTTTTTTTTTTTTTTTTTTTTCGTGGAAACATTGCTGGTAGAGAAACAAAAACATCTTGAACAAACAAGTAATAAAATGGACAACGTAATTTTTATTGTGCTTAGTGCCATAATAAGAATGAAGCACAGCAATAGAAAGTGATTGACTTTGTTTATTGCTCTTACTCCGTTTGTATTTTAATGGTGATGATATCTGACGAGCTACATCCTTAGCTTAACTTTTGCTAAATATTTTTAGTTCTGATGATCTGCACAAAACGTCCTCCTATCTATAGCAATAATATTAGTAGTGAAAACAATGCTGGCAATTTTGGCAGATGTTTCTTGATTGTTCAACACATTTCAGGCACTATAATAATCACTTCACAAATACTATTCTTTTGATCTTCTTAACAGTATGATGATGTAGGTATTGCTTTCTTATGTTTCAGGTGAAAACCTGAAGTATGTGGAGGTTCAATTTACCCAACATTACCCAAGTAGTACATAGTATAGGCAATATTTTAACCTGATCCTTAACCAATATGAAATTCGGCCTTTTTTTTTTTTTTCTTTGAGACGGAGTCTCACTCTGTCACCCAGGCTGGAGTGCAGTGGCATGATCTTGGCTCACTGCAACCTCCACCTCCCGGGTTCAAGTGATTCTCCTGCCTCAGCCTCCTGAGCAGCTGGGATTACAGGATTTGGCCCGTTTTTATGTTTAACTTGGTAGTATTATTTCGACTCCGACATCTGTGAGAACTATTTTCTAAGGGTCTAAGGTAACATAATCTATAACCATAGTAAAAAATTGCTTATGATTAGGAAAATATCACAGTGCAATTTAAAAAGCAGCTCTTCTGTGAAGCCTTTCCAAATCCATCAGCCAGAGTCAGTCACCTTTTTCTAGGAATCATCATAATACTCTGTACTTACCTCTATTTCAGCTTGGGAATGAAATGGCATATTTATTATGTATTTCTCTTGATTAGGCTATATGCTGCTTGAGCTATCTATCTTTATTTGGCTCAGCAACCAATCCAGTGCCTAAAATAATTCTTGAAGTAGTCAATTAATATGCATTTCATAAAATAAATTTAAAACTTGGAACTTTTTGATTACCTAGTTATATGAAGTAAACTACTGCTAAAAAGAAGAAGAGAACAAAGATGCCAGGTCTATTCTGACTGATACACATTCCCCAGGAATTAAGGGTATATAGTACTCATTACAGTTTTTCTTCTCTCTAAATGTAAACATTTTTTTCTGCCTCTTCTATTTTAATGGTCATGAATTTTGGCAGGGGTTCCTTTAATTCAAATCTCTTCATGTCTCATAAAATATTCAACAGCTAATATCCCAAAGACTATGACCAAGGACCAAGTAGTTTTCAACTCTTTTGAGTAGGAAACTGTGGCAGCAAATTTTACAAAGATAGCCATACAAATATATATTCTGATCCAAGGTACCTTTTATTGGATGACACTGACATTCTTCAATAGAGAGGTGGAGTCCATGTTTATTCTCCTTAAATATAGATGGACCTTTCCAACTGCCTTAACTAATATGATGGAAACAGCACCGGGTGACTCTGTGACTCCAAGGCTAGGTCAACACAAGCAATGCTGCTTCTGTCTCTCACTCTATTACAATGATTGCCCTTGGAACCCAGCCACCAGCCTGTGAGGAAACTGCAGTCACATGGAGAGGACACTTGTAGGTGTTCTGGCAAACAGCCCAAATGAGATCACAAGACATGCACGCATCAAGAACCAGACATGAGCGTGGATGAGAATGAAAGTGACAGCAGCCTTCAGCCTGTTCGTCTTCCAGCTGATGCCACAGGCATCCAGGGCAGAAATAAGTTGTATTCCTTCTGAATTTCTGACCGCATAAATTATAAGACATAATAAATGATTACTGTTAGTTTAAGCCACTAAGTCTGGGTAATTTATTAAACAAACTGGGACAGAAACATGATAAAGAGTATGTTTTATATTGTGCCCCAATAGACACACACACACACACACACACACACTCTCACACAGAAAGCAAACTATCCTAACAAACACTCACTTACTTTCACTAGATTCACTAGATGTAATGAACACTTTAATAGAATTGCTCTATTTTATTGTTCATATTATTATATATCTATTGTTTCTTAACTTATTAGATACATATTCCATTTAATACATTTAATGACAGAATATTAGGTCACAACTTGTAGCTTGAGGAACATGGTTTTAATAAAAAATAAGTTTAAAGAAAAATTATAAATCAAAAAATTTCCTGAAGTGGAAAAAAATGAAGGTTGTTGCCAGATTGCTATACTTTTCTTTAAAAAGAAAATATATCTATACTACTACCATGATCAAAATATTTCCTCAGAAACGTAAGAGTAAACAGCTCTAGGTTTATGAACTCCTGGAGGTGAAAATCAAACTTGGGCAGACTGGCTTTGACCTTTGGATCATATATTCTTGTTTTGAATAAATTTATTTTAAGCTTGAAAAAATTGCCTTGTCTGATTCATTTTTAAGTGCATGCTCTGTTGAAAAGTAATAAATGGCTTTTAAGTAGGTTTATAAGACTAAGACCTTTGAACTCTTAAGATTGACTTGTGTTATTGGTCAAGGAAATCACAGCCAAAGCATCACTAATAGAATCAGGTCTCTAAGAATATTTTTAGCTTAGGGCTGTTTATGGCTATTAGTACCAAGTAGAAAAGGGAAGATAATTAAATTTTTAATGTGAGGACTTAATACATTGTTGAATAAATTCCTGGAAAGAAGAGAAGATGGAGCAAAAGAAAGAAACAGAAGAAGGAAAGGAAGAAACATCATTCTGTTTTACAAACTGAGGCTTGAAAAGTTGAAAATTCTACTCAATCCATGAAGTCATGCAAGGTCTTCTTATCTTGCCTTAAAAATGAGCTACTTCAGCTTTCTTCCTTTCCTTAAATTGTTAATGTTTGGCAAAACTTAAGGCCAGAGTCAATCAACAGGAAATGTGCTATCTTCTGGGTATTACATATGGGAAAAATATTTGGATTGCAAATTCATGACTAATAATCTCATTTCTGACTAGTGTTCTGTTTTTATTTTAATATTTTCCTTTAAGTCTTATGAAGTTCAAGATGTTTTTTTATTAAAGTTCTACCATCAAGATGGTAATCATATAGTTTTCAAGATATTTTTAGATGTGCTAATGAGGAGAACTGAGATCAGTAAAACAGCGAGCATCATTAAAAATTAGATTTATTTGGCAATATCGATGGTATTTGTTCTGGTTTTTTATTTCATCAGTTTGGAAAATATTTTTCAATGCTAATCAGATTGCTTTGAGTATATCTGTACTCTTCTCACCCTCACACATATGTGTACACACATATCTCTAGCTTAATGTCAGAGTAGCTGAGATTCCAGGATTTGAGGTGAATTAAAAAATCAGTTTGACATAAGTGATAACTTGATAATAGAACCCCTGAGTTAAATTCATGCCTCAAAAAGTACAGACCATAAAGATTTAAGCTAATGGTTGGTGGTGGTTGGGTAGGGTAGGGGCTCATGGGTCCTAAAACTTCTGAATATGTTTTGGGGAAGGAAATGGGGAAAGGAATTGATTACATGACACATTTTTTTAAATGCATAAAACAGCAACCAGCCAAGCTAGCTCAAGGAAAGGAATAAACTTGAGTTTCATAAAAATATGGAATTGATGGAAGTCAATGACAGGAAGTGAGAGGGTGAAGTAGGAAAATCTCAGCCATCACACACTGAATGTGTTAGAGTATAGTAATGCTCTGTCCCTGTATGCCAGAGACTGTTTTGGTTGGTTCTTTGTTTTCTTATGTTTTTTGTTAGATTTTCTTTGTCCACTCCTTCTTTTCTCTAAATGCCAGATTCAGAGAGAATTGCTTTCACTCAGAAATTTGGCTTACCTTTGACTTCGCTGTGTATGTTGCTTTGGGTGTATTTCAATTGTCAGAACAAAGGCAATTCTGTCTCTTCATTAAAATGTGGAGATGAAGGTGGAAGCCTGAGTTATCCATTAGTTAGATGCCAGATCAGTACAGTACACTCATTTATGCTGCAGGGAGAGAAGGAATGACATATTACCAATATAGTTACCCAGGCCACCGCTTCAGCAGAAATCTGAAAATATGTGCAATATGGAAATAACAATGGTTGTGACATTATGGTGGTCAAGTACAGAGGTAGAGTATGTTACATTTTCTTGTCTTATAAACCTCCCAGCAAAACAAGAAGTTATCATCCTCAACTTTAGTAGGTAAGGAAATAGGTTAAACAAGTCTTCTCAGCTAACAAGTAAGAGTGCCAATATTTACTTGCGGCTCTACAAGGTAGCAGATTCATAATTATTCTTATATATCTGCCTGTAATTTTAAAAATTACTGATTTTGATAAGAGTTTATACCAAAAACTATTTAAGATATTTATTGACACTAAGATTCTATCCATTCTCAAAACTCTTTGAATTAAAGATTTTCAATTTCTTTCCTCAAACCAGATATTTACGAAAGGTTTCATTTATTTTCCATAGGCTATACGGACTCAGTCGACCTATACTTCATTGCCTGATGTCTTCTATCCTCTTTAATACCTGATGTTTACATGACCACAATATGTATTTTACACTCATAATGTGGCTGATCTCTTCAGAAAGTTCATAGACTTCTTTAAGTCCACACACTGACTCTAGAGTCCTAGAATTTAACCCAAGAATCCAGAATGTTTCTGGACTTGTTTTTCTCTTTTCATCTTTTTATTTTTATTTCTTGAGACAGAGTTTCTCTCTGTTGCCCAGACTGGAGTGCAGTGGTGCAATCTCGGCTAACTGCAACCTCCACCTGCCGGGTTCAAGCAATTCTCCTGCCTCAGCCTCCCAGGTAGCTGGGACTACAGATATGTACCACCACGCCAGGCTAGTTTCTGTAGTTTTAGTAGAGACAGGGTTTTGCCATGTTGGCCAGGATGGTCTCGACCTCAGGCAATCCGCCAGCCTCGGCCTCCCAAAGTGCTGGGATTATAGACTGAGCCACCGTGCCTAGCCTTTCTTTTCCTTTTCAATTCCTTGGACATATCTTCAGTTTTTCCTTAGCACCTGACTGATCACTACCAACTGTCTTCTAGATCTATACCCTGCTGGTCTTTCTAAACCATAATTCCTACATCTGAGGCACCAGACCATGTTACAAACAAATTCTCAATAAATATACATGCAATTATTACAAGGCATTTTAATCAATTATTATAAGGCATTTTAACTTTCATATCAAAATATTTCTAAAAAGAAAATATTCACTTTTTCTTAAGATGGATAGGTACTAATTAAAACTATGAAGCAATCTGTTTTTGTTCTTTAAAAAAAAAATCACTTGACTGTGAAATGTAGATTAAGCGAGCCCCATTGTCCTGGGGAGATAGGTGTAAACAACTTGTTTGTGTTTGAAAATGTCATTATGGAGTTATTTAATGGCTGCATATGAATTGTCCTTGGGGAAGAAATCTGGTCTTGAATACTAGAATTGTAAGTTGGGTACAAACTAGTTGTTACATGGAAATGGTTGTATAAATAAAGTGAGATTGAAAGTTGCAAATAAACAGGAAGAAAATGAAGAGAAACTGCCACATTGCAGCATCCTGGAACCGGGGCTATACCTGATCAAATAAACATATGGCCTGAACTAATCTAGATTTGCCATCATTACATAGTGGGCAAGCATTTCAGAAACTATATAGAATGGAATTATACAGTGACCAAAAATGGAAGCAATTAAAAAAGAAATAACCACTAATGCCTGGCATTAAAGGTGGGTTGAATAAGCAGGATCATGGGTAATTCTAGACAGAGACTGTAGCCAGCAGAAGACTATAGTATTTATGCAATATGCGTGTAAGCCAAATATTTCTAAAACTACAAGATTTTTATTTTAGCCAGGTGTGGTGGCGTACACCTGCAGTCGCAGCTAATTGAGAGGCTGAGGTGTGAGTATCCCTTGAACCCAAGAATTTGAGTCTAACCTGGGTAATATAGCAAAACTTCCATTTTTTAAAAAAGAAATCTTTTTTAAAATTTACTTCATTCCTCTGAGTGTATGGAGAAAAATTTCATAAAAAAGATTTTTTTTTTCATTTCTAAAAGTGGTTTTGTTAGTGTGTTTTCTGCAAGAGTCAAACATTACAGGCTCACAGTTTTTAAAAACTCTCACTGTATAGACTGTTTTCATTGCTTAGTGTATATTACTCTTGATATATATGAAGATTTGCATTTGAATTTATAATCTTTCTTCAAATAAGTTTATAAAATATATCTAATATTCCATGTCTTTCAGCAGTATCTATCTCCTAATATTACAATAATTAATTAATGTACTTCTTATTCCTCACACATCTCTACCTAATATAAAATAATTTCCCTGTCAAGCTGATTTCACACTTTTGCATTTGGGCATGAATATATCTCAATTATTTAATGTCAGGTTTCTATAATCTCCTTTGATATAAATATAGTAAAAGTGAAGAAATCAGAATACTTTCTCTGCATCCTACATTGTTACTCCCTACTTAATAATTTTCACTTACCTAATTTTTTAGCTTATCACGTATATAACCTTGACCTTTTTTTCATTACTGTACTTCCAATAGTTGCTTGAACATTTTTTTCTATGACTAAATGAATTCATTCCTGACAGGCAAAAATTTTTGCCTTTATTTGTTTTTCTTTTTTTACCTTTTACTTTAGAATCAGGGATACATGTGAGGATTATTATGGAGGTGTATTGGCATGATGCTGAGGTTTGGGGTATGACGGAACCCATCGCCCTGGTGATACAATGATAGAGGCAGGATACCGAGAAATTCTAGGCAGATATGGGCGGGTCCCTGGCGAGGCCCCACCCTTGAGCCAAAAAGCCTGAGACCTTGGCTCAAAGTGAGAACTTCCATCCTTGTTTTCCTACTAGAATGTTGCCCTTTCCTAAACAACCCATGGCTCCATGCTGCCCCGCCCTGTGCCTATAAAGACCCCAGATTCAGCCGTCAGAGAGGAGAAGCAGCTGGATGTCGGGGACTACAGCTGGATGTCGGACAGAAGTGGCTTGACTTCAGAGGGACAGCTTGACCAGCCTAGCTTTAAAGAAGAATCCAGCCATAGACAGCCAGACTTCAGGGGAAGATTACTTACCCGCTCCCTGTCCACTTATCAGCTCCCCTTCCTGCTGAGAGCCATTTTCATCAGCAATAAAGTCCTTCACATTTACCATCCTTCAATGCCTTCGTACAATCTCATTTTTGCTGGATGCCAGACGAGAGCTTGGGAGCAAGGAGTGCGGAAACACAGCGTTGAACATTGGCCCTTTGCCCCCACTGTCTGAGGGCAGCCACAGCCCCACCGACCTGTTAACGCTAAATTAACACTCAGCCACTGTATGGTAGAGCAAAAAAAGAAAGAAAGAAAAAGCACTGTAACACGCTCTCTGGAGCCACAGGGGTCACAAGCACAGCCCCCTAGGATGCTGCTGCGGGGCCCTCACAGACTTTGCTTCTGCCAGCACCCAAAAGCACCTGCTTGCCTGCATGCTCCTTCCCATGAGGGGTGGAAGACAGCAGGCCTAATGAGTGGAGATCAAGCAGCCAGCTGGTTCCATCACCGGTACACTCCAGTTCCTTCCTCCTCTGCTCAAGCGCCTCCCTCCCATGAGGAGTTGAGAGTGGTGAGTTGACTAAAGGAGGCACTCCTGTTGCAAGTACTGTTTCAAAGGGGTCAGGGAAATATCCCGCTTCACTGATATTGAACATAGTACCCAATAGGTAATTTTCAACCCTTGCCCTGGTCTCTCTCTCCCGGCTCTGGTAGTTCCCAGTGTCAATTGTTCTCACCTTTACGTCCATGTGTACCCAATCTTTAGCTTCCACTTACAAGTGAAAACCTGCATTATTTGGTTTTCTGTTTCCGTATTAGTTCCCTTAGAATAATGGCCTCCAGCTGCATCCATGTTGCTGCAAAATACATACTTTTGTTCCTTTTTATGTATGCACAGTATTCCATTGTAAATATATACGACATTTTCTTTTCCAGTCCACTGTTGATGGGCATCTGGGTTGATTTCTTGTTTTTGCTATTGTGAATAGCACTGCCAGAAATATATGGGCACATGTGTCCTTTTGCTAGAATGATTTCCCTTTGCTTATAAAGCCAGTAATGGGATTGCTGGGTCAACTGGTAGTTCAAATCAGTTCTTTAGGGGCTGAACTAATTTACATTTGCATCAATAGGATAAGTGTACCCTTTTCCCCACAGGATAAGTGTCCCCTTTTTCCCACAGCCTCGCCAACATCTGGTATGTTTTGACTTTTTTACAAAAGTCACTTTGACTCCTGTGAGATGACATCTCATCATGGTTTTGATTTGCATTTCCTTGATAATTAATGATGATGAGCATTTCTTTCATATGTTTGTTGGCCACCTGTATATATCTTCTTTTAAAAAGTATCTGTTCATGTGCTTCCCTCACTTTTTAATGGGGTTGATTTTTGCTTGTTAATTTGTTTAAGTTCTTTATAGCTTCTGGATATTAGACCTTTATTGGATGCATAGTTTGCAAATATTTTCTTTCATTCTGTAGGTTGTTTACTTCCTGAATAGTTTCTCCTGCTGTGCTGAAGCTCTTTAATTTAATTAGGTTCCACTTGTCAATTTTTGTTTTTGTTGCAATTGCTTTTGGAGATTCAGTCATAAATTGTTTACCAAGGCCAATATCAAGAAGGGTATTTCCTAGATTTTCTTCTAGGATTTGTATAGTTTGAGGTTTCACATTTAAGTCTTTAATAAATTATGAGCTAATTTTTGTATATAATTATAGGTCGGGATCCAGTTTCATTTTTCTGCATATGGCCAGTCAGTTATCCTAGCACCATTTATTGAATGGAAATTCTTTTCCCCACTGCTTATTATTGTAGAGTTTGTTGAAGATCAGGTGGCTGTAAGTGTGTGGCTTTATTTCTGAGTTCTCTATTCTGTTTCATTGATCTATGTGTCTGTTTTTGTACCAGTATCATTCTGTTTTCATTATTGTAGCCTTGTAGTACAGTTAGGTAATGTAATGCCTCTAGCTTTGTTCTTTTCGTGTAGGAAAACTTTCGGCTATGTTGGACTCTTTCTTAGTTCCATATAAATTTTAGGATAGTTTCTTTTTTTTTTAATTTTGTAAAAAATGATGTTGGTAGTTTGATACTAATAGCATTGAATCTATAAATTGCTTTGGATAGCATGGCCTTTTAATGATATTGATTCTTCCAATCCATGAGCATATAGTTTTTCCATTTACTTGTGTCATATCTGGTTTCTTTCAGCAGTAGTTCTCCTTTCAGCAGTAGTTCTTCTTGTAGGTCTCTATCACTTCCTTGGTTAGATACATTCTAGTATTTTATTTTTGTGTGTCTACCTTTATTTTTATTTTATATCTTGGTAGGACAAATTTAGCAAATTCCTAAGAAAGTTCTCACATGAACAATTTTTCCTGTCTTTATATGTCAAATTTTTGTTCCATTGTATATCTCTTTGTTTCCCTGAAAATTTTGTAGGTATTGATCGCCTGTATCATAAACATCATTATAGTATTGTGAATAAGTCTGAGACCAGCCTAATCTTTTCCACTCTTAACTGTTTTGAAGTTTGAGGACTTATCATTTTGTAGTCAATTGTGAATCAATATTTTGTCAGACAAATTATGCTTTTCAATTTGTGTACTGAAGTCCTCTTTTTTATTTGTATGTATGATATTTTTAAAAACATGTATTTTTCCCATAAATCTTACATATATGTATACATGTATGTGTGTATACACAAGACAAAGTTATGTCACATATAAATATGTATATATGTATATGTAATATGTGTATATATACACATACATATGCATGTAATATGTTTACATACATACATATGTGTGATATATGTATTATCATACATATGTATGTATATATGAGACATACTTTTGGTTGTCTTGTATTTATTCTGCCTTGTACTTTTTCCAAATTTAACTTTATTTTTTATGTTAGTTTTATTTCTTTCTCCCAGGTGTTTCCTGAGCTTTGAGAGTTCAGGTTTCATTTCTTTACATAGACTTATCATAATTTCCTTGAGCTATTTTATTTTCTCTTTGAGCATTTGAATTTCTATGTAGTTAATTTATTATGTTTCTTTCTTTATTGAATGTATGATCGCAATTTTCTTCTTTTTCATTTTAATATCTTTCTTACTGATCATCCCTATCTGCCATCCTGTTTTTCTCTATTTTGCTTGTATGAGAACAATTAAATAATTTTATTACTCATATTAAAATGTTTTTTCCTCAATTATATTATTATTTTTATTCCAATATAGGTGTATTATTATTAATATCTATAGTTTACTTGGTAGTTCCCTCTTTTAGCTGTACAGTTTCATGGGATTTGACACAGATGCATAATGTCCCATATCTACTATAACAGCATCAAACAAAATAGTTTCGTGGACTTTAAAATCTCTTGCGCTCTATCTACTTACCCCTACTTCCTTACTCCCTGAGAATCAGTGATTTTTCTATTGTCTTTATAGTTTTGCCTTTTGCAGAATGTCACATAGTTAAAATTATACAGTATGTGGTCTTCTCACACTGCTTTTTCCCTTAACAATATGTATTGTAAGTGCCTCCACGTATTTCTATAGCTTGACTGTTCATTTCTTTTAATTTTCCATTGTATGAGTCTATATAAGTCCGAGAGTCTGAGTCTTATCTAATTTTTATTTTGCTATTCAACTGTTTTAGAATATCTTCAAACTATTTACTCATTCACCTATTAAAGGAAATCTTGGTAACTCCTAATTTTTTTGCGATTGCAAATAAAATGGCTATAAACACAAATCTGCAAGTTTTTGTATGATGTAAACTCTCAATTTATGTGTGCAAACATTTAGGAGAGTAATGGCTGAATGACCTGGTAAGACTGAGTTAAACTTTGTAAGAAACTCCCAAGTTGTCTTCCAACATGGCTGTATGCTTATTTTATCTGCATCCCTTTGTGCTTTCTAATGTTTTGGGTGCAGAGTCCACCTAGTTCATAAACTTGGGGAGATTATTTGAAAAGTTTGCTTACAGAGAAAAAAAGCAATAGAATTCAAATGTGTGTGGCAGACTGAAGAGAAGTCACGTATTACCTTTCTTGTGATCCACTGCTGTTGGAAGCTTCTTCCCTTTCCAGCATCCTAGCATCGGGTATCTGAAGCTAAAGCAATATGTATGTTCAATACAAAAGAACTAAACAAAAACAATTAATAGGCAACAGAAAATATTAAAAACACGAATAGACAACCAATATAGGTTAAAAGACTGTTAAATAAATGACAACTCAACAACTTTAGAAATTCAAGAAAATTTAAACAAAATGTTATGGGATGTTGACATTCTGTCCTTTACATGTCAAACTGACAAAGCTGGAAACCAAACCATGTTAAACCCTGCAACTCTGAGCTTTATTTCAAAGTACCATGCAGTAGGCACTCTTTTAAAAACACTGGAAAGTTTACAATGGCATAACACCATTTGAGATTATTTATCAAGAGCCTTAAAGAATAAACACACACACACACACACACACACACACACACAGTCTCTCTCTCTCTCATAAGCATACCAAATAGATGCATATAGCATATTTGATACAATGGCATCACACCATTTGAGATTATTTATCAAGAGCCTTAAAGAATACACAAACACACACACACACACTCTCATACACATACCAAATAGATGTACATAGCATTTTTGATACCAGGAACAGGTCTTTAAAAACGTACTTAGAATCGTATTCTAAACTGAAACTTGGCATTGCTAGACATGTATTAAGTATTCTTGAGATGTTAGTTGAAAGGAAAGGGCAAACAGCAGGATTGGCCAATAAGAAGGTGAGCTGCAAATGCTGTCAGTCTGTTAACATCCACGAGTAACCCCACAGGGACTCTCAAGCTAGAAGAGTCCTTTATAATTGTCCCCAGTTGAGTTAATATAGTCAGGCCTTTTTCCCAGCATTGATCAGCCTTTGCATATGGACATTCCTGGAAACCTCCCCTAGGCAAATGTATATAAATATATATGATATATTATAAAATACATATAGGATAAAATATATGTAATATAATTATATATAGGTTAATATATAATTATATATTGGTTAATATATTATATATAATGTTTTATATATAATATATAATATAAAAGTTATACATAAATATATGAATATATAAATAAAATATCTATAAAATAAATAAATACACACACAAAACCATATAATAATACCTGATAATGATTACCTTTGTTAACTTGTTTTTTGTTTGAAAAATATATTATTCAAATTTATAAAAATTTTATACATAACCACAATGTTTGAACTCATTTACACTCCTGTAGACATTGCAAGACTCTTATTTTAACAAACAATTTTCTGGCTATAAATATTCTATTTTCATGTGTGCATGAATGGCCAAACTGTTAGTTAAAATATAGGATGACTATAGTGAACAATAATGTATATTTCAAAATAACTGAAACAGTGGAATTAGAATGTTTCTAATACAAAGTAATCAGAAATGCTAGAGATGTATATACCAATTACCTTAATTCGATCATTACACATTTTATTCTGTATAAAAAGATCACACGTACCCCACAAATATATACAACTATTATGTATTCATAATAACTAAAATTATATATATGTTCCCTCTTTTCCTATTTTTTTACCAGTATTCTCTATTTTGTTTTTGTAAAATTACTAATGGAATCAGGAATTACTTTATGTGTTTATTATTCAAGTGTACTTTTTAAAAATTAAAGCCTGGGTACAAATGATTAACATCCATACTCTAGTATTTGATCTATTTAGGTACATGAACCTATTTAAGGCCTCTATATTTATTTGTTCACAAATGTATTCTTTTCTTTGTAATTCAGATTTCCAGTCTTATTACCTTCTGTCAACATTGACAATGATTCCATGTGTTTAAAGCACCCTTCTGTTTATTCGTATTATTTAAAACATGTACTATTGAATTAAAAGCAGTATATTAATTTTTACTTTGAATTTTAATACTAAATTTTTATTGTATCGAAGCGGTATTGTCTAATATACCTAATATACCACTTACCACAGTGGTTTTTGTAAGATCCATCCGTATTATAATGTATAAATTTTATAGTTTTATACCAACTGTTGAATGAAAAGGTTTCGATGATTTCTTTAGTACTCTGTAACCCTTTCTATTTCATTATTTATTAAAGGATTATTTCTATTTATTTAGCTGAATTCTGTATTTTTGTTCTACTATCAGAATTTTTATGCATTTATCAATTTCAATCAGTGTTTGATAATTCTTTTCTGGTATCTGTTTAAAAATTTGTTCTTAAGCCAGTATTTAAAATGTGGTCTTTTAAATTTGATAACACTTTTAATGGATTTTTTCAGCCTACTGATCTATGTGTGAGATGTGCATGTCTATGTGTGCATAACGAGAGGTCACTGTATCTTTTCCTCCCACTCTTCAAATGCTTAGTGATAGTTGCAATACCATTTCTACCGTTTTCTATTTATATAACAATATGACATTCTTTTAATTATTAACCCCCAGTACCTTTTCGTATTTTCCCCCAAAAGATGCTTTTTTTCAAAATGTTTTGAATACTCTCAGATGTAATATTTATCCCAAATTGACTTTTAGTTCTGCTTGTCAATTTCTGTAAAAAAAAAAAAAAAAGTTGTTAAATTGATTGGGTCCACGTTGACTTTTCAGATATATTGGGAAAATCTTGCAGATCATACAATACTAGATATATGTATTTATGCATGTAGACTACCTCTTCAAATAGTCAGGGTTTCTGCTATATTCTGCTGTATTTGTCTTTTGAAAAGCTTGTTGGACATATATATAAATATTTCTACAGTGAAATATTTTTATCTTTCAATTTTTATGATCAATTATGCAATGCAGAAATAGCTCCAATTAGACAAAAATATAGAGCTATTGCTTCTATATATAATTGTTGAAGCCTTGTTTTCAATAGGAAATTTGTTTCAAAAATTAAAAGACCACTAACTGGGAAATAGATTACTTATAAAAGTTTTAGCCAGGTAGTGCCATTTTACAGTCATCGTCTAGTTCTTATTTTATTTGAATTTTTAGTAACTTGTGGCACAGTTAATGCATCTTATTAAACTTTATTTTATTGGCTCCATTAACAGCACATTTATTGAATTCCTTTTACTTCATTGGCTACTCCTTTTCAGTCTTAAGGTTTATGTAAATGGTTCACTGCTAGACTAAACTCTTCCACTTGTTTACTCCTAATATGGTAGCAAGGAGATAAGTCCTTAGTCCTTTTCTCTTCTGTTCCTACACCTCCACTTCAGCAACTTCACTTGGGTACCATGGTAATATAGTTTGGCTGTATCCCCACCCAAATCTCATCTTGAATCATAGCTCCCATAATTCCCACATCTTGTGGGAGGGACCAGTGGGAGATAATTGAATCATGGGGGCAGTTTCCCTCATACTGTTCTCATGGATGTGAATAAGTTTCACAAGATCTGATGTTTTTATAAGGTGTTTCCCCTTTCTCATTCTCTCTTGCTGCCACCATATAAAACATGCCTTTCACCTTCCACCATGATTGTGAGGCTTCCCCAGTCACATGGAACTGTGAGTCCATTAAACCTCTTTTTCTTTATAAATTACCCAGTCTTACTTAGGTAAGTCTTTATAAGCAGCATGAAAATGAACAAATACACATGGCATTAAAGCTGTATAAACTGAAACTGCAAATTGACTTCAACCTAGACTACCTCTTCAGAGCTACATGCCTTTTTATATAACTATTTACCCTATAATTTGGTTGTCCACATAACAACATGATAAACATGAAAAAGATTGAACTCCTCCTCTCTCTGCCCCCAAACCTGATCTGCCCTCAGCCTTCTCCATATTGGCTTATGGTAACTCAATTATTTCAGTAGCTCAGGCCAAAAACCTGAAATATTGTTGACACGTGTGTCATTTATATTCTATGTCCTGTGTACCAAGTGATCATATTTTATTTCCTTTCTAGCAAATGTAGGTTTGTACCATTTCTCACCATCTATACTTGCACCAGCTTAACCTGAGACACTCTCATCTCCCACTGGGATAATATGGTAGCCTCTCCTTCCTGGCATCTACCACTGTCTTTCTATAGCTTATTATCAGCATATTAAAAAGTAACTATTTAAAATGTTAAGGATCATAATTTTATTCTTCTGTTCAATATTCTTCTCCCAAGGCTAGTTCTATAATTTGAGGGGGTTGGTACAAGATAAAAATACTGGTCCTCCACTGTGGGCAGAGAACTTAATCTGCCCTCCTGACAGATCCTCCATCCTAACTCCCAACAGACTGGCAACCTGATATGATTTGACTGTGTCTCCACCCAAATCTCATCTTGATTGTAATTCCAACAATTCCTCCTTATTGTGGGAAGGACCCAGCAGGAGGAAATTGAATCACTGGGGTGGATCTTTCTCATCCTGTTCTCACAATAGTGAATAAGTCTCAGGAAATCTGATGGTTTTAAAGAGGAGTTCCCATGCACAGACTCTTTATTTGCCTGCTGCCATCCATGTAAGACATGCCTTGCTCCCCCTTGCTTTCTGCCATTATTGCGAGGCTCCCCAGTCACGTGGAACTGTAAGTCCATTAAACCCTTTCCCCTGTATAAATTACCAAGTCTTGGGTATGTCTTTATCAACAGCATGAAAACAGACTGATACAGTGAATTGGTACCAAAAGCCGGTGCTGCTGTAGATATGCCAAAATATGAAAGTGACTTTGGAACTGGGTAACAGGCAGGGGTTGGAATAGTTTGGAAGGCTAAGAAGAAGATAGGAAAATGTGGGAAAATTTAGAACTTCCTAGACACTTGTTGAATGCCTTTGACCAAAATGCTGATAGCGATATAGACAATAACATCCAGGCTGAGGGGGTTTCAGATGGAAATGAGGAACTTGTTGGGAACTGGTGCAAAGCTTACACTTGTTATGTGTTTTAGTAAAGAGACTGGCAGCATTTTGGCCCTGTCCAAGAGATTTGTGGAACTTTGAACTTGAGAAAGATGATTTAGGGTATCTGGTGAAAGAAATTTCTAACCAGCAAAGCATTCAAGAGGTGACTTGGGTGCTGCTAAAGGCATTCAGTTTTAAAAGGAAAACAGAGTATAAAAGTTCAGAAAATGTATAGCCTGACAATGCAATAGAGACGAAAATCCCATTTCTGAGAAGGAATTCAAGCTGGATGCAGAAATTTGTGTAAGTAACGAGGCGCTGAATGTTAATCTCCAAGACAATGGGGAAAATGTCTCCAGGTCATGTCAGAGGTCTTCACAGCAGCCCCTCCCATCACAGGTCCAGAGGTCTACGAAGAAAAATGGTTTCAAGGGCTAGGCCCAGGGTCTCCATGCTGTGTGCAGCCTGGGCACTTGGTGCCCTGTGTTCTAGTTGCTACAGCCCTAACTTAAAGGGGTAAAGGTGTAGCTCAGGCTGGGCTTCAGAGGGTGCGAGCCCAAAGTCTTTGTGGCTTTCAAAACACACAGAAGTCAAGAATTGAGGTTTGGGAACCTCCATCCAGATTTCAGAGGATGTATGAAAACATCTGGATACCCAGGCAGAAGTTTCTGCAGGGGTGGGGCACTCACAAAGAACCTCTGCTAGGAAAGCACAGAAGGGAAATGTGAGGTTGGAACCCCCACACAGAGTCCCTACTGGAGTACCACCTAGTGAAGCTGTGAGAAGAGGGCCACCATTTTGCAGACCCCAGAATGGTAGATCCACCGACAGCTTGCACCATGTGTCTGAAAAGCCATACACACGGAATGTTGGCCCATGAAAGCAGCCGGGAGGGAGGCACTACACTACAAAGGTACAGGGACAGAACTGCCCAAGACCATGGGGACTCACCTTTTGCATCAGGTGAGCTGGAAGTGAGACATGGAGTCAAAGGACATCATTTTGGAGCTTTAAGATTTGACTGCTCTGCTGGATTTTGCACTTGCATGGGGCCTGTAGCCCCTTTGTTTTGGCCAATTTATCTCATTTGGAATGGTTGTATTTACCCAATGCCTGTACCCCCATTGTATCTAGGAAGTAAGTAACCTGATTTTGATTTTACAGGCTCGTAGGTAGAAGAGACTTGCCTTGTCTCGGATGAGACTTTGGACAGTGGACTTTTGAGTTAACGTTGAAATGAGTTAAGAGTTTGGGAAGGCATGATTGGTTTTGAAATGTGAGGACATGAGATTTGGGAGGGGCCAGGGGTGGAATGATATGGTTTGTCTGTGTCTCCACCCAAATCTCATCTTGAACTGTAATTCTCACAATTCCCACGTGTTGTGGGAGGTACCCAGTGGGAGGTAAATGGATCATGAGGGTGAGTCTTTCTCATGCTGTTTTTGAAATACTGAATAAGTCCCTTGAGGTCTGATGGTTTTAAATAAAGGAGTTCACCTGGACAAAGTCTCTCTGTCTTTGCCTGCTGCCATCCATGTAAGACATGACTTGCTCCTTTTTACCTTCAACCATGATTGTGAGGCCTCTCCAGCCATGTGGAACTGTAAGTCCATTAAACCCTTTTTCCTGTATAAATTATCCAGTCTTGGGTAGGTCTTTATCAGCAGTGTGAAAATGGACTAAAATACAATGCCAGAGAAATTTCAATCACTTTATCTGGACATTCTATGTACCTGGAAGGGGTAGAAGTTAGAGTTAGAGGTCCTCACCTAGTCACCTGCCACCTAGTGCTGTCAGCCCAGAGAGGGAAAGTTGCAGCCTTGAGATAGTGTAGAGTGTTTGCCTTACCCCACTGGGGGCATAGGAAGACAGCAGAGTGCTGGAATCCCCATATTACCAGGTTGCTACTCCAGCGAAAGTTAGCATCAGTCTCCAGTTGGAGAAATTGAGTAAGGCCTGGAATGACAGGGGCTAGAAAGTAAGATTGGGTATTTTTAGTAGAGACAGGGTTTCACTGTGTTAACCAGGATGGTCTTGATCTCCTGCCCTCGTGATCCACCTGCCTACCAAAAATTTAGCTGGGCATGGTGGTTGACACCTGTAGTCCCAACTACTTGGGAGGCTGAGGCAGGAGAATGGCATGAACCTGGGAAGTGGAGCTTGCAGTGAGCCAAGATCATGCCACTGCACTTCAGCCTGGGGGACAGTAAGAGACTCCATCTCAAAAAAATAAAATAAAATAAAATAAAAAGTAAGATTGAGTAAGGCCTGGAGTGACAGGGGCTTCTACCATCCTGAAGAGGTAGAAAGGAAATAGGAGGTGGGATTATGAGTGAGCTAAAACTTCTGACACTACTACCCTGGAGCATCTGCCATTGTCCTATAGGACATCACTTTCAAAACACAATTCAAAGATAAAATGTAACCAAAGAGCATTACATCCTAAATGCTGGGTGTCCTACACTGGTCACTCACACAGAAAGTCCTGCATTGATTTTTTTTTTTTTTTCTTTTTTTTTTTGAGACAAGTGTCTCACTCTGTCACCCTGGCTGGAGTGCAGTGGCATGGGATCTCTGCTCACTGCAGCCTCGACCACCCAGGCTCAAGAGATCCTTCCACCTCCACCTCTGGAGTAGCTGGGACCACAGACATGCACCACCACATCTGACTAATTGTTTGTATTTTCTGTAGAGATGGAGTTTTGCCATATTGCCCAGGCTGGTCTCAAACTCCTGACCTCAGGTGATCCGCTCTCCTTGGCCTCCCAAAATGCTGGGAGTAAACGGATGAGCCACTGCAGTTTACTTAACAGCCGAGTCTTGATGAGATAATACAGGACATCCTACCTGACATTCCCAGATTCTACTCTTTTCTCTTTCTCTTCAGTCATCAGGGCCTCCATTTCTCTCCTAGAACACACCAGGCTTAGGGTTCAGGCACTGGTTATTCTCTCTGCCTGAAATTTTCTTTCACCTTTCTCTGATATTCTCAGGGCTAACTTTCTTACCTCCTTCAAATCTGTCAAATCTCACCTTCTCAATGAGAACAGCCCTGCAAGGCTGCTTAAAATACAACCTCTCACTTGAACCCAGGAGGCGGAAGTTGAAGTGAACTGGGATCGCGCTACTGCACTCCAACCTGGGCGAGAGAGCAAGACTCTGTCTCAAAAATAAATAAATAAAATAAAAACAAAATAAAAATACAACCTCTCTATCCTATTCACTGATTATTTATATCATATTTTTTTCCTTAATACATGGCACTCATCATCTTTTTACTATACTATGTAATTGAATTCTATACTTTTTAAAAGTTTTTATTGCCTATCTTCTACTTCCAAAAAAACAAGCTCTATGAGAGCAAGGATCTTTATCTTTCTTTTGTGAGTAGTGTTGTCATGGTTTTTTTTTATTTTTTTATTTTTTAATGTCAATAGTTTCTGGGTTATGGGTGGTTTTTGGTTACACGGATGAGTTGTTTAGTGCTGAATTCTGAGATTTTCGTGCACCCATCTCCCAAGCAGTGTACACTACCTCATATGTTGTATTTTTTCCATCAACCGTCCCAAATTCCCCACCTTCGCCGAGTTCAAAATCGATTGTAACACCTTGTGTGCTTTTGTATCCTTATAGCTGAGTTCCTGTGAAAGAATATGGTATTTGGTTTTCCATTCTTGAGTTGCTTCACTTGAAATAATGGCCGCTAGTTCCATTCAAGTTTCACTGATAAAATTCATCCATCTACAAAAGTATCTGGCACATAACAATCACTGAAAAATTAGTTGTCAAATTAACTAATTGAAATTATTATTTTCACATATATTTTATTTAAAAAAGGTCATAATACACTGAATGAAAAGATACAAAATTGTAGACACTGAATGACCTATCTAGTATAAATAATGTTTGTATGGGTGTAGAAATAAATGTATACCTGTACGTATGTGCTTGATTAGATGCACGTGTTTGTGTGTGAGTGTGTGCATGGAGAAAACTGAAAGGGAATATTTCCAGTTTTTTTTTTTTCTTTTAAGTGTTGAATTGATGTGCAACTTTTTAAAATGTTTTATAATTTTAAGTTATCTACAGTATTAGTTTAATGGGTATAAAAATTAAATACTATGGCCAGGTGCAGTGACTCACGCCTGTAATCCCAGCACTTTGGGAGGCCGAGGTGGGCGAATCATGAGGTCACGAGATCGAGACCATCCTGGTTAACATGGTGAAACCCCGCCTCTACTAAAAATACAAAAAATTAACCAAGAGTGCTGGCGGGCGCCTATAGTCTCAGCTACTCGGGAGATTGTGGCAGGAGAATGGCGTAATCCGGAAGGTGGAGCTTGCAGTGAGCCAAGATAGCACCATTGCCCTCCAACCTGGGCGACAGAGCAAGACTCTGTCTCAAAAAAAAAAAATTAAGCAATACAATGTCATCATTTCCCAGAAATGTTAATAACCTCTCCCCAGTGATATTGATAGAACCTCAGATTCTTACTTGTACCTGTACCTTTCAGGAATTGCTGAAGATCAGTAGAAGAAAACTTAAATCAGTTTCTCCTAATAGCTAAGAAATAGGTTTCTTTGTCTAATCCCAACAACCCTAATGTGTCTGTCACATATTTTATAAGTAATGCATGATACTCACACAGTGACTTTGACTGATGTTAAGCTACTGATGATCTTTTCTCATATATTAATTTAGAAATCTATTTTTTTCTGTGTGATCGCTTGTGTTTCCAGTGACTATATATGGTACGACCAGGAATTGACACTAAAGCAAATGTCTCCTGATGTTATGGTGATGAAATTTTTAAGAATTGAAGTCATAGGGAAACTCAGTGACATTAGATAGACAGGGGAAGTACACATGGGGTGCATGTGCATCAGGATTGAGACTGGGCATAAGCACTATGTGAGGCCAGGTGCTGGGTTTTCCTGCTGCCACCCACAACATTTGTATCTGGAAACAGTCAGCTTAAGATGAACATCACAAAGAAGCCTTGAAGAGGGAACCAAGACAGAGAATCGATAAACATATGCCTTGATGGTAATAGAGAATCTGATTGATTATTTAGAGTACATTTTTATATGTTATACATTTGAACTTATAGTAAGCTCATGTTTTGTTCGTGTTTTATCAGCCGACAAAGCCCTTTTCTTTCTCTTTTCCTGCATATATATTACACCATATTCATTTTATAACAATATTTCTCAAAATTCTTGCTTATTTTAGATGAAAAAAATACCAGTTTAGTTTCTTTTTCTTTTTCATTTTTTGGACTAAATTATCCAGCCGTTACAATGTCAGAGGAAAGCACAGCTCACAGTGCATTATAGTGAATTCAGCTTCAATCACATGGAATAATACTCAGCTCAATTCTCATTTCAACTCAATTGCATTCATTCCTACTGGGTTTAAATTCCATTTTCTTGGTAGGCCCTCTTTTTTCTTTAAAAGTGGGATACTATTAAGCATATAGTAGTAGCACTTTTGAATACAACAGAACGGAATCAGACTTTTATTGAGGTCAAACAAAATTGGAGAATAATTGCATATAAATCCATCTCTGCACATGTTTTCAGCATTATATGTGCATTCAATGTTAAGTTAGTTCAAATTATAACTTTCCATATTTCTATAATTTAATTAACCTCTTCTCACTCTGTGCTTCAATATCTCTTTGTTTGCAACTCCTTGGTAACACTTAGCACATTTGACTTGCTCTGTGACGATGAAGAAGTCACGTTGATTGGATTTCTAGGTGACAATTACTGTACGGGTGTTTTCATACACAGGTGATCTCCATTTTCTCATTGAATCCCAGCATTAACACTTTACAATTGATGCTAATTTGATGCTAATTATCTGGAGGTAGTACTAAATTTCAGAAGATTTAGGAACATTGTTTCAAACCACAGTACAATACATAGAAGGACTGGCTTTCAAACCAGGTTTATCCTAATCCAAAACTCAATTTATGCTATCTCTAATTATCCATGCCAGGCTTTATCGCTAGACTGTAAGCTACTTAAACTCAATAATATTGATTTCTTGCAGAACACAGCATTTTCTTAGCAAATTGCAAATTTTTATATAACGTTGGCTGCAGGCTAACTCTTAATATGTATATTCATGACACGTAGGTTTAAGTGATACTCCACTTTACAATTAAAAAAAGACTAATTACTTTGATCCTCAAAGTGATTTTATAGAAGTAGAAAAATCATTACATTTTTCAGGGCTAATGTGTGGGGAAAATAATGAACAAATAAACAAATACACAAATAAATGAATGAATAAAAACTACCAGGATCTAAATAATAAATCACTTAATTATTTAAAGCCAAATCTGACTCATAATGAATGGCATTGCTTCTTAGTCTGTGTTCTGTTCCAAAAATAAAATAATATATATTAGAGAAAAATCAACCCAAAGAAATTCAGATTTTTTTCCTACATGTATTCAGATTTTTTTTCTACATATATGTAAATGAAATATTAAAACCTCCACACAACTTCTGAAAAAAAGCTATTTATTGAGACAAAGCACACTAAAATGTATTAGTATATTTAGAAGTTTACTTTTCCTAAGATGAGAAAATCTACAGTGTACTGCTCATTTTTTATTATAATTACTAAAATAATTATTAAAAAATAGTTTTTCCTGTCCAAAACAAACCAAAATGAAATAAAACTATAGATCAAAGCAACTTTTTCCTTAGCTATATTAGAAACTTTTTAAAAAAATTAATGTATTTTATATAACTTTCTGTTAAAAACAAAAAATCATTCAATTTATAAGTATACTAATAATTATCCAGAAAATTAAAAAAACATATCTTCTAATTTCCAAATTTCCATTTATAATTATGCTCATTACTTTAGATATTTTTTATAAGCACATACAATTGATAAAGGATGGAAGTAATTGAACTTCAAATTAGAATTCTATATATAAACTATGTCTTAATTCAACCTGGCTTTAAATCTGTGAATAAAAGTAAAACCAACTTCAGTTGATATTAATTTAATAACCTTATGACAGTAGAAAGAAATGGGCATGGATTTGTTTTTGACTAAGATAAATATTAAAGTTAAGTTTTTCTTCTCTACTTAGCTTTGCAGTTACCCTCAAGGCGTTAATCTATTGAAAGGGATAAGATATCATCTTTCAGAGAAAACATGTCATAAATATTTTGATAATCCTCAAAAACAGATGGCTATTCCAAAAAGACTGTCAGCTGAGAAGGTTTTGCTGACAGAATCGTATTAAACAACAACAACTCGGTTTTGTACTGCACAATCAGATGTATTTTCTTCTATTAGTCAATCACAGCTGGCTGATTTTTCTGACAGCTGGATCTTACAAGACCTAATTTTCACCCTTTGCTCTATTTCTGACTAATGAAACCCAAATCAAGTGAAATAGTCTCTTGCAGGGTGAGGGGTATAATGATAGATTATAGTAGAGGAGAAACATGAAGTATGTTGACTAAACCTTATAAATATGGGGAAATCCAAATATTCCCAACTACCATGGGCAGAAGTATCTTCCAGAAAATTGATATATCAGGGGAAAATATCTCTTTATCAATAATGATAACACAATAAAGAGAAGGTTCATTTCCCCCAGGGGTTTCCACTTGGCTAATGACATTCCATTACCTACTGGATTATTGCATCTAATTTTCTTTATCAACATTTGGATAATATTTTGGTGGGTAGGCTGCATGACTTTACATTACTAAAACTCAAGTTGTGCTCTTGTAATTTAGAATTTAGAATATTCTTTATAGAGGATTACAGAGTTACTTACTGTATTTGTCTGTTCTCATGCTGCTAATGAACACATACCTGATTGTGTAATTTATAAAGAAAAAGAGGTTTAATGGACTCATAGTTTCACATGGCTGGGGAAGCTTCACAATCATGGCAGACGATGAAGGAAGAGCAAAGGGACGTCTTACATGGCAGCAGGCAAGAGAGCATGTGTAGGGGAACTGCCCTTTATAAAACTATTAGGTCTTGTGAGACTCATTCACTATCTTGAGAACAGCATGGGAAAAACCTGCCCCCATGATTCAATTTCCTCCCACAGGGTCCCCGCAATAACGCATGGGGATTAAAATTCCAAGTGAGATTTGGGTGGGGACATAGCCAAACTTTGTCATTTACTATTTGTAATTGTTTTACTACTAAGAAGATAAGAAAAAAGTCTTCAACCAATTTTTCTAAATATCAAATGACCCAAGGCATGGAAACAATGGGTGCAATTTGATGTGATAGACAAGGAGTGAGTTTAAGGGCACTCTTTAAATAATTTGTTGAATTTCTTCCTTTATCTGTCATTGTCTCAAATTTTCTTTTCATTTATTTTTTTCCCTCTTTGATCTTTTTGTCTCCCTTCCAATACAGTATAAATTTATGTAAGCAAGAATTTTGTGTTATCATTGCTGTAGTATATCCTCAGTGTAGAAAACAATGTCTACTATAAAATATATCCTCAATAAATAAATCTTCAAGGAATGCCATGCAATGTACCTATAAAGTTGAACTCACAGTATACATTTTGTGTTCTGAACTAATTTACTTTTTATTTGCAAAACTTATTTATTTATCAAATATACATTCTGTACCTACCATGAATGAAGCATTATGTTAGGTGCTTCAGAGCAAATATGAGTAGGATATCATCTCTATCTAGAGGTGTTCACGGGAAGGTGGAAAAGAAAAGAAGGAAATCAAACATTACAGCAAATATTTCATTTGCTTATTTATTTGTTTACATATTCATTTATTTATTTTATGATGGTGTCTCACTCTGTGGCATACTTTGGAGTGCAGTGGGGTTATCTCAGCTCACTGCAAACTCTGTCTCCCAAGTTCAAATGAATCTCCTGCCTCAGCCTCCCAAGTAGCTGGGACTAGGACTACAAGTGCATGCCATCACACCCGGCTAATTTTTGTATTTTTAGTAGAGAAGGGGTTTCACCATGGTGGTCAGGCTGGTCTCGAACTCTTGACCTCAAGTGATCCACCCATCTCAGCCTCCCAAAATGCTCAGATTACAGGCGTGAACCACCGCCCTGACCTCCTTTGCATTTTTAGTTTTTCAAGTAGAGAAATTCAACTTTCATGCAAAGAGCAAAATCCAAGTATTTTAGACCTGAAATCAGGATTTGCTAACCCACATTCATTTCACAGAGAAGAAATTCAGGGACCCTTTGGCTAAAAGAATTGTGTAATATTTATTTGCTTGTTAGGGAAGATTTTCTAATTTTCAGGCCACCATTCTTTAAGAGAGTGAATTCATCCATTTTTAAAATTTTGAACACTTACAAAAGCTATGTAGGGGAGATGAAGAATGGAAGGAATAATGTGAAATGATTAAGATATTGTTTCTATCTTATAAGTAGCTAAAAAGTTACTGGAAAATACATTATTTAGATCTTTTTTGCAATCATCTGAAATTTTATAAATACTGGGACTGCCCATACGCTTGGGTAGTTTTAAATTGTTTAAAGGTTTTTTTTTTTTTTTCCTGACACAGTGCCTTGCAAATATGTATTCAAAATGGTTAAACTGATAAATAATGAAAGACTGAGTGTATTACACAAAAGATGCCCACGTTATTTATTTTTGTAGAAATTCTGATAATATGTAAGAGAAATGTGCTTTTATCTTTTTATAAAGCACCTGACATATTCTATATGACCCATGCTTATCATTGAATCTAACCTGATATTATCTTAAATAAATTCTAGAAAGGCAACTTTCAGGCCGTGTAATTTAAAAGTGTGCCATAAGTCAGGCATTGTGCGAATATGAAAAAAATCAAATATTAATGTGAGTTATTCTCATCCTTAGGTAGCTCATAAACTAATGAGGTAGGCAGAAATATGAACATGTACAAATACTAAAGTGTGAAAAGTGACTTGATTCACTCAAAAAGCATTGGTTAGTATCATTATAAAAATGCCTCACAATTCTAGATTTTAAATGGGAGTTTATTTGCTTCATGTCATATCTGTATGTTCTGCTACCCACTGCATGCCTCCATATGAGTTTACCATAAACATTTCAAGAAAGATGGGCAGAACTTATCTCATTATTATTTCCAAAATGTATCATATTTCTTGTGCTTCTAATCTCTATTAATGGTAGAATCACTAACCTAGTCGTTCAAGTCATTTTTATTGCTCATACACAATTGATTTGGAAGGCTCTTGATTTTCCCTTTGTTTCCTTCCTTATGTCTACTGTCTATTTCTATTATTTCTTATGTGGTTCTGTCTATTCCTATTATTTCTTATGTAGTTGAGACCTCTGATTCTCTTTAACCAGAATCAGTACTAGAGTCTGCTCAATTTTTTCTTGCTTCAAATTCTGGCGGACATTTCATAGAACAGCAATGGCATGACTAAAGTCATATAAGAATTGACTTGTTCTCAGGAAATTGCAAATTATTGGCTGCCACCAGGACTTAAGAGAGCAGTTGTTAAGGTGTGCAATGCCTTGATATAAGTGTACTTTAGGCCGGGCGCTGTGGCTCACACTTATAATCCTAGCACTTTGGGAGGCCAAGGCGGGTGGATCACCTGAGGTCAAGAGTTTGAGACCAGTCTGGCCAATATGGTGAAACCCCGTCTCTACTAAAAATACAAAAAATTAGCTGGGCATGGTGGCATGCACCTGTAATCCCAGCAACTTAGGAGACTGAGGCAAGAGAATCTCTTGAACCCGGGAGATGGAGGTTGCAGTGAGCTGAGATGGCGCCATTGCACTCCAGCCTGGGTAAGAAGAGCTAGATTCTATCTCAAAAAAAAAAAAGAAAAAAAAAAAGACAGAAAAAAAGTGTACTTACACTTATAAGTTTGGATTAGATAATGTATACTCTAAAGGTATTACACAATTCATGAGGCATGGTTCAAGATGGCTGACTAGAAGTAGCTAGTGGGCGCTTCTCTCATGGAGAGCAATCAAAATAGCAAGTAAATATTAACATTTGAGTAGACCTTTGAAGAGAGCACCTTGGAATTCATCAGAGAAGTGGCAGGAATCGGGGAATGCAGAGAAGAGTGAGGTAAGGCATCCTGCTGAGCTGGGACTAGCGTGGAGCCAGGAGAACCTCCCTGTCACAGTGAAGGAATGAGTGAGTGAGAGACCCACAGGATCTCACCCTTCCACCATGGACTTTTATAATCTTCGCCATAGGAGAGCCGGCTCAACCCTTACCTCCACCATTCAGAATAACAGAGAGCTGCTTGGAGACTTTGCAAAGGCATTTCTCAAATCCACAGGGAGTCACGCAGGCTTTTGATCCCTAAGCAGCTGCACGTAAGTGCCAGCTGCCACTGTCGTACCAGGGAGGGAGCAGAGAAGTCAGGCATTTTTGCATACCCCAAAGCCAGACACTTCTGTCACTGCTGTGGGATGAAGGAGTGTGAAGACTGTGCATCCCATGACGGCCTGCCTCTGTTGCTCCCTGCTAAGTGGGGGCTGCCATCCCTGTTATCAAATCCTCAGGGCAGCTGCTGTGCCCCCATCTGAGCATTGTGGCTGTGACTCAGCATTCTTCTGAGAGCCCAACCCCTACAGGATGATGATCTAGACTTCAGATACCACAACATTTATTACTTCCACCATTACTGTCACCTTTGCCACTGGCAGGCCAGGGATGGAGTAGAGAAACTGGGTACATTGACACACCCCAACAGCAAAATCCACCATCACTTCTGTGGGACAAAACTGCAAGTGGATTGCATGCCCATAGTTGCTAGCTTCCATTGCTCCCACTGAAGAGGGCCTACTTTCCCCAGTAACAGACCTGCAGAGTAGCTTCTCTGCCCTTGCCTGAGCATTGTGGTAAAGACCTGCCCCCGTTTTGAAAGCCCAGCCCCTGGAGGCCTGCATTCTATGCTGGGATCCAGCCACATAATGCTGCTGTAGTCACCTCCAGAACAGAAGGGGAGTGAAAGATTGGGCACTTCTGTGTCCCCAAATAAAGGATTCTGCCACTCCTTCTGTGGGAGAAAAACCACTTGTGGGCCATGAGCCCCATAGGTGTCTGCCTCCACTGCTACTGCTCCCACTAAGTAGGCCCTGACTTCCCCAGTGAAAGGTTCCCACCTGATTATTTTAGTTGCGACTCAGAGCCTTCCTGAGAACCCAGCCCCTACAGGCCTGCAATGTATCCTGGGGCTCCCACACCTTGAGCATCCTGACACTACAAGAGCATTCTGCCTGCCCTTACCTTGGAGTTCTGTTGGTGACCAGGGGACTAGCTTACCCCTCTGTATTGCAGCTAGCACCTGAATTTGATGGATCTGAGAATAAGTCTGCTGTCCTAATCCTGGTCCAATTTCTACAAGACTTGTAGACAACATCCAGTGGGCTATCTAGGGGCCTGTGGAGTAGGGGATTGTCTAGACCAGTCCACCACAACTGGCACCTTACCTCCTCCCCTGGGATCTGTGGTCAAGCCAACACAACCAGCCAACACCACAGCTGACACCCACACATGTACTGAAGGATGGAGCCCCTGCTCCTCTGTACGTGAAGCAGCAGCATCAGAACAGGCAAGTTATAAAGATGCCTATATTTGGCTGAGTAAAGAGGTTCCACACTGAAGTCACTCCCATGGGGAACCACAGAGCAGATGGTTTCCATGTCTCTCAGCTACACTGTGACCTGGTGATAGACAACACTGTATGCCTGAACTGAGAGTCACAAGCTCTGGGACACAGATATGATAGGAAAACAGAGTACATTACTGCCTTTCTGGTATGTGGAGCTGATGCAGCTGCCTCTCGTATCCCCCACAGAGATTTTGTTATATTTTACCAGGAGCTCCCCCAGCCATCCCCATCAGAGATGGTTACTGTGCTCATCACTGGGGTATTCATGGGTGAGCCAGGTGGTCCAGCTCTGCCCAGTCTGCCCCCTTTCCCGGCTGAACAGGAAACTCAGACTGCCAGGCATTTTGTTGTGTAGCCCATCACTTGAAACAACAGAGAACACTTCACAGTAAACAAAGGTCAAGTACATACTCATCTGCCTTTGCCAGAGCTGGCTTTTACCCATAAGCACCACCTACTGGCCTGAATGTTGAATTGCACAACCCAATACATAATCTGCCAACACAAGGTTCACAGGGCTATAGAAGCAAAGCTGAAAGACCCTACCCAATGTGCTCCACAGTCACACCCTCTGGGGGCGTTGGGGGTGGAATTTCCATCCAAATGACAGTGAATTCAAAAACAAGAAGTGGCCGTTCCTCCAGATAAGAAACCAGCATAAGAACACTGAATATAGTGATATTACTGAAAGATTACAGTAGCTCTCTAGTAATAGACTTTAACCAAAACGAAGAGTCTTAAATGATAATTCAAAGTATAGATTGTAAGGAAACTTAAGGAGACCCAAGGGAAGGTTGAAAACCAACACAAGGAAATCAGAAAAATAACTGAGAATATTAATAAAAGAGACAGAGATCTTAAAATAAAAAACAGAACTTCTGGAAATGAAAAATTTACTGAAGGAATTTCAAAATACAGTTGAAAGCTTTAAAAATAGCCTAGATGAAGCAGAAGGGACCATTTCAGAGCCTGAAGAATGGTCTTTTGAATTAAGCCAGTCAGACAAAAATAAAGAAGCAAGAAATTTTAAAATGGAGAAAGATTTTGAGAAACATGAGATTATGTAAAGCAATCAAACTTACGACTTATCAGCATTCCTGAAGAAAGAAAAAAAATTTTAAAACTTGAAAAACTTATTTGAAAGAATAATTCAGGAAATGTTCCTGATTTTACTGGAGATGTAAGCATCTGGACACAAGAAATTTGAAGAACACCTTGAAGGTGCTACACCAAATGAACATCACCAGAGAATGTAGCCATCAAACTATTCAAGGTCAAAGTGAAAGAAAAGAAAACAAAAAATCAAAACCTAAAAGCAGCTAGAGGGAAGCATCAAATCACCCATGAAGAAAATATCATCAGATGGTGGACATCTCAGAAGAAACCTTAAAGGCCAAAGTTACTAGGATCCTGCTTTTAGTATTCTTAAGAAAAATACTTGCCAGCTAAGAGTTCTGTGTCTTGCAAAACTAAGCTCTATAAATAAAGGAGAAACAAATTCTTTCCCAGGCAAGCAAATGCTAAGGGAATTTGTCACCCCTAGACTGGTCCTACAAGAAATGCTCAAAGGACTTGTAAACATGGAAATGAAAAAATGATACTCATCATCATGAAAGCATATGTAAATATATGTGATCCTATAAAGCAATTAAACAATTGAGACTGTAAGGAAACTAGCTAACAACACTACAACAGGAACAGAACTTGTTGTATCAATACTAACATTAAATGTAAATGGCCTAAATGCTTCATGTACAAAATAGATGGACAAATTAGATTAAAAGAAAAAAACACAACCCCTGCTGCCTATAAGAGACTCATCTAATAGGTAACAACAACTACAGACTCACAGTAAAGGGGTAGAAAAATATTTATGACTCAAAAGGAAAATAAAAATAAGCAGGAGTAGCCACTGTTATATCATATAAAACAGAATTTAAATCAACATCGGTTAAAAAAAAGACAAAAAGGGTTCAATTCAACAAAAAGTTTTAACTATCCTAAGTATATATGCACCTAACACCAAAACACCAAGACATAAAACAAATGCTATTTGACCTAAGAAAACAGAGAGACAGCAATGCAATAATGTTGACAGAGGTCATCATCTCATTGACAGCACTAGATAGATCATTGAGGCAGAAAATCAACAAAGAAAATTTGGACTTCAAGTAGACTCTAGCTAAATGGACTTAGTAGACATTTATAGAACATTTAACCCAACAACTGCAGAATATAAGTGTTGCTGTGGTTGTTTTAATCTGCACATGGAACATTCTCCAAAATTGACTAAATGGTTGGTCATACAGCATGTCTTAATAAATGTAAAAAATCAGAGTCATATCAAGTATCTTCTTGGACCACACTGGAATAAAATTAGAAGTTACTACCAAGAAGAACTCTCCGAATGACAGAAGTACATGGAAACTAAACAACTAGCTCCTGAATGATCTTTGGGTAAATAATGAAATTAAGGTAAAAATTTAATTTTTTTTAAATAAATGAAAATAGAGACACAACACATCAAAAATTCTGGGATACAGAAAAAAGCAATGCCAAGAGAAAAGTTTATAGCCTTAAATGCCTATATCAGAAAGATAGAAATATATTAAATTAACAAGCTAACATCACAACTCAAGGAACTAAAAATATAAGATTAAACTGAACTGAAAGCTAACAGAAGAAAAGAAATAACAAAGGTCAGAGCAAAGCTCGATAAGATTGAGGCAAAAAATGATACAAAGGATCAATGAAAAGAAAAGTTGGTTGTTTGAAAGGATAAACAAATTTGATAGTCACTAGGAAGTTTAAGCAAGAAAAAAATAGGAGCTTCAAATAAGCATAATCAGAAATGATAAAGGTTGCATTGTAATTGATACCATATAAACAAAAATAGACCCTCAGAAACTACTATGAACATCTCCATGTGCACAACCTAGAAAACCGAGAGGAAATGGATAAAGTGCTAGAAACACAACTTCCCAAAATTGAGCGAGGAAGAAGTAGGAATCTTGAACAAACCAATAATAAGTAATAAAATTTGATCAGTAATTTAAAATCTCCTAAGGAAAAAAAAAAAAAAACCACAAGCAAGGACCAGACAAATTCACAGCTCAGTTTTACCAGACATATGAAGAAGGGTTACCAATCTTACTGAAACTATTCTAAAAAATTGAGGAAGTGGTATTGCTCTCTAACTTATTCTATGAAACCAGTACATAGATATATAATTCTTCAACAAAGTAATAGCCAATTAAACTCAATAGCACATCAATAAGCTAATACATTACAATCAAGTGGGTTTTATTCTAAGGGATGCAAGGATGGTTCAACATATGGAAATCAAGAAATGTGATTCACTACCTAAAAATACTAAACATGAAAACCATATGATCATCTCAATAGATTAAAAAAAATTGAATAAATTCAGTAGTTCTTTAAGATAAAAACCCTCTATAAACTAAGCATCAGAGAAACATATGTCAAAATAATAAAAACTGTCTACGACAAACACAGTCAAATATCCTACTGAATGGAGATAGTTGAAAGCTTTCCTGTTAAGTTTTGAAACAAGACAAGTACGGCCACTTTCACTATTTCTATTCACCACAGAAGCAGATGCTCTAGCCAGAGCAATCAAGCCAGAGAAAGAAATAAAAGGCATCCAAATTGTAAGGGCAAAGTTAAATGATCTCTGTTCACAGATGGCATGTTCTTTTGCCCAGAAAACCCTAAAGATGCCTTCCATAGACTCTTAGACTTGATAAATTACTTCAGTAAAGATTCAGAACACAAAATTGATGTAAAAAATCAATAGCATTTCTATGCACCAATAATATCCAAGCTAAGAACCAAATCAAGAGTTCAATCCCATTTACAGTAGCCCCCAGAATAATAAAATACCTAGGCATACATTTAAACAAGGAGATAAAAGATCTCTACAAGGAGAGCTACAAAACATTGATGAGAGGAATCATAAATGACATAAAAAAATGGAAAACATTCAATGCTTACAGATTGAAAGAAACAATACCATTAAAATGACCATATAGCCCAAAGCAATTTATAGATTCAACATAATTCCTATAAAATAGCCAATGTAATTTTCGCGGAATGAAAAAAAAAAAAATCAATTCTAAAATTTGTATGCACTCAAAAAGAAACCCAAACAGCCAAAACAATCCTAAGCAAAGAGAACAAAACGGGAGGCATCTTATTACCTGACTTCAAATTATAATACAATTCTGTAGTAACCAAAACAGCATGGGACTGGTACAAAAAGAGACACAATGACCAATACAATGGAATAGAGAACCCATAAGGAAAGTTATATACCTACAAGCAACAGATTTTTAATGAAGATGACGAAAATAAACAATGGGGGAAAAGACACTCTATTTAATAAACGGTGCTGGGAAAATTCTATTACAATATGTGAAAGACTGAAACTGGACCCCTATCTCTCACCATGTAAAAAGTTAACTTAATGTGTGTGAAAGACTTAAATATAAGACCTCAAACTATAAAAATTCTAGAAGAAAATCTAGGAAATACTCTTCTGTAATTTGGCCTAAGTAAATAATTAATGACTAAGACCTCAAAAGCAAATCCAACAAGAAGAAACGTAGCCAAATGGGACTTAATTAAACAAAAAAGTGTCTGCCCAGCAAAAGAAATAATCAAGAGAATAAACCCAAACACCTACATAATGGGAGAAAATATTTGCAAACTACACGTCTGACACAAGACTAACATCCAGAATGTAGAAGAAACAAACCCAACAAGAAAAATTAAAAAAAGAATATGAAAAAAAAGAATAAAAGAATAAAAGAAAAAAATAATTAAAAAATTAAAAAAAGAATATGTGGGCAAAGAATATGAACAGAAATTCTCAAAAGACAAATAAGTGGCCCACAAACATATGAAAAAGTACTCAACATCATTAATCATCTGAATAACGCAAATTAAAACCACAATTAGATACCACCTTATACCAGTTAGAATGGCTGCTATTTAAGTAAAAAACAAACAAACAAACAAACAAAAACAGATATTGGCAAGGATGAGGAGGATATGGAACACCTGTACAGTTTTGGTAGGATTCTAAATTAGTACAACCTCTATGGAAAAACAATATGGAAATTTCTCAGAGAGCTAAAAGTAGAACTCTCATTTGACCCAGTAGTCTCACTACTGGTTACATATATCCAAAGGAAAAGAAATTACTGTATAAAAAGACAGCTGTACTCGGATGTTTATCAAAGGATAACTGGAAAAAAAAAAGTGGGGTGTGTTTGTATATCTATCTATCTATATCTATCTGTCTATCTATTGATCAATCAATCTATCTATCTATCTATCCATCTGTCTATATATATATATAATGGACTAGTAATCTGTCATAAAAAAGAACAAAATATGTCTTTGCAGCAACATGGATGGAACCGAAGGCCATTATACTGAGTGAAATAACTCAGAAAGTCAAATTCTGAATGTTCTCACTTATAAGTGTGAGCTAAATAATAGGTAAATATGGACATACAGAGTAGAGTAAAAGACATTCGAGAATCTAAAGGTGAGAGGATGGGAAGGGAGTGAGGGATGACAAATTACCTATTTGGTCCAATGTTCACTATTTGAGTGATCAGTACACCAGAAGCCCAAACCTCACCATTATGCATTATATCCATGTAACAAATCTGCACTTGTACCCCCGAATGTATAACAGAACAAATAAATAAACATCTTTTAAAGAAACCTTGTCATCATCTATTCATTTCTGTAAGAATTGATATTCAACAACATAGCTGAATGAGCTAGAAGCTAAAGTTTTCTCTGAGCTATGTACTGAAATAGAAAGCAATTCATCATTTTATTGTTTAATGAGTCTAGGTCAAAAATACAGAAAGAAGCAAATGAATTTGGGAGCTAAATGTATCATTAATCTCTTCCTTAATCTCACCCAAACTAACCTGCTGTTACTCAACAGTTGGTCTGTTTCTAATAAGCATTTTCTTATTCCACCTCCATTGTCTTAATTTGCTTGAGCCTTTGCACTTATTTGTAAGGGCACTGAATGCATTTCAATGTGTGGTTTTCCTACCCAGTTAGACTGCAGTTCCTGCAGACTGGGAGCTACTTTGTCTTTCTTCCTTTTCTGTTTCTTCTCACAGAGCACTAGAAAAGGGCAAGTCTATCTTCACAAGAGAATCCACAAATAAATGTTGGTAATTGAATAGCTCCAAAAAATTAAAATTTTTTTAATTGCATGTTATTATTTTAAATTAACTTACCATGTAACATATAGTCATACAGTTCCTCCAGAGGCAGCAAGGCTAAATAAGAATATATTTCTTAGCATGATAATGTTTCCAGTTCATTTGCATATTTTACTCCTGATACATTTTCTTTCATAAATCCTCTTCTATGGTAAACCTAAGCCATTTCTAACATACCTGGATATTTCTACAGTAAAATGGAAAAGCAATTTTTGAGGTGACTCTGGTGGTTCTTGTACACATAATAAAATTTTAAATATTCCTAGAGCCCTCATTTCTAAAATTCTGTTAATAGTTTGTTTAAAATATCTTGTATTGGATTTGATGATCTACTTTCAATTCTTACATCTTTCTTCTTATGAATAATATCTAAATACAACTCTGAAATGTTGTCTCTTGATATTCTAAAAATCAGGGTTGTTGATCTGAGAAGACCTCTAGACTGTCCTCTCCCATTTTATTTTTGAAAAAACTAGGTGTATTTTTACCCCCTTTTCCCCTAAAAACAGTGTGGATTTCTTATTGTTAATTTTCTAAGGTAGTATACTTGTGAAACTTTTAAAACTAGGAGAAAATATAATCTTGAATTTTTATTTATGGTTCTATTGCAAATACTGTGGACATGAGTCAATATCTCTTTATTTTTGAATAAGTGGATTGAAATAAATAACATAGTAAAGAGCTTTTAACTCACATACAATTTGGAATGTACACCATTGATAACAGATACAACTAACTAGATAATAATAAAAACTTCAATGTAGATATTTGAAGGATCATTTCTATATAAAATTACAATGTTTTAATGGCAAATTATATATAATGAATACAACATACTCAATATATTTTTCAAGTCACATTAGTTTTTAGATGTGTTAAAATAATACACAATGAAACTATTACCTATACATTCTATTCAATTGTTCTCAGTAGATATTGCTTATATAAAGTCAAAAGTAGAATCAACAGAGCTGATTTTGTGAAAAAAACGAAATAAAGAGATTAGAATAATATATATAAGATAAATAATTTGCATTTTATAACACCACATCAAAGGCAAAACAATAGCACAACATTCTCAAACTTTTGAGACAGTTTGTGCTTCAAATTCTATACTTTATAAGATTTTCATCATGAAATAAAAATGCCCATGAAATAGAAACTAGGCTATTAATTTTTCCCCATTTTCCCATGCATAAATTTTTTTCCCATATGAGAGTTTAAGTTTTTAAAGTCAAGGATTTAAAAATATCAGCTTCTACACATACAATTAATATTTGCTAATTAAACCTTGAATATTATTGAAAAATGTAGTGAAAGTTACCATAGTTAGTATTCTTGTATTTGAGATTATGGAGGAGCTATATATTGGTTACATAAAGAAAAGTTACTCTACTGTTACAGAAAGGACATTTGAAATCACTTGTCATTTCTGCCATCCATCACCAGTTTATAACTCTGGTATCAAATCTTTCCCACAGGTACCTGAACAAAATTCTTATTAGGTCATCCATTAAATGCTTATGTTGCCATTGGCAAACTTGGCTCATCCCTTGGTGTTTTCACCCAGTTTTTGTATTTAGGTATTCCTCTGATTCATGAGTCACTTAGATAATTCTTGTGGAGACGTACTGGGGTGAAGTAATTATACAAAATTAATAGATTTTCAGCCTTGAAGTCTGTTGTTAAAGTCATAAAAACTGTAACATAATCTATAGTACAATGCTATATTACCGAATAATTGTATATAAATGTCCAAAATGAACAAAACAGTTAAAAAACAGGAAATAGAATTTCACTTACAATGTACAAAATGTAAAGAAATGTGCAAAGACATGTCTACCAGGAAAAAATATTTAAACTTAAAAAAAATTCCACCAGATATGGAATCTGGAGACTTACATTCTAAGCCTGGCTCTTCTATTTATTAACTATAGAACCTCATGTAAGTAACTTGATCTGAGTATCCTAATCACTGAGAATCATTTATTTATCTGCAAATTTCAGGACTGAATTAAGTATGCTCCCCAATGCAAAAAAGAAATAAGAGAAGTTCGGAAGTATGCAGTTTATTTTAAATTATGTAAGTAACTTTTATAATCTCTATTAATGGTAGCTTATTTACTTGCAAGTAGAAAAGTAAACTCCAAGGTAAGATTGAACTTCATTGTCCTCTATTTCTATGCTAATTGCTTCTCTTTCATCCTGCTATTTATTTTGGATAATCACATCATGGTGTGATATTTACCAATTTAGATATGTTTTGTGGTTTTATTGTGTAACTTGGATTTTAGACCAATTTTGCACAAAAGAAGACCTTAGGCACCCAGACAAGTTACCTTCAAATTGTTGTGTTTGATATATCTCATACTATACCTGTATGTGTATTGTACCTATATCTATACTTATTTATATATAGGTGTATATATGTAACTATATATAATATATGTTACTATATATACTATATACATACTTATACATGCTATATGTTATACAGTATTATATATTATAACATAATCATATAAATTTTATTATTACAAAATTTATATGCATATATAGGAACGTATACTTATGTAAGTATATGTACTTATGTAGAGAGTATATATATATACTTACACTCAGTATATTTATAAACACTTATACTTACTTATACTTTATATACTCAGTATATACTAATACTTCCTTATGTAAGTGTATATACACTCATATGTGTGCTTATATATACTCATATAAAAATTCATAGCTATAGCTATCTCATCTGTGTCTCTGATCATAGGATTTACATTTAAGTTAATGGCAAAAATGTAACACCTGATCCTGGAAGAATAATTATGGGGTTAAAACGAAGCTGGAAACCATAATTCTCAGCAAACTAACACAAGAACAGAAAACCACGTGTTCTCACTCATAAGTGGGAGTTGAACAATGAGAACACATGGACACAGGGAGGGAAACATCACACACTGGGGCCTGTCGTGTGTGTTGGGGGGCTAGCGGAGGGATAGCATTAGGAGAAATACCCAATGTAGATGACGGCTTGATGGGTGCAGCAAACCACCATGGCACTTGTATACCTATGTAACAAACCTGCACGTTCTGCACATGTATCCCAGACCTTAAAATGTAATGAAAAAAATTTAAAAAATGCAAGTCAAAACTGCAATGAGATACTATCTCACCAGTCAAAATGGCGATTATTAAAAAGTCAGGAAACAATAGATGCTGGCGAGGCTGTGGAGAACTAGGAATGCTTTTACACTGTTGGTGGGAATGTAAATTAGTTCAACTATTGCCGAAGTCAGTGTGGTGATTCCTCAAGGATCTGGAACCAGAAATACCATTTGACCCAGCAATCCCATTACTAGGTATATATCCAAAAGAATATAAATCATTCTACTATAAAGACACATGCACACGAATGTTTATTGCAGCACTATTTACAATAGCAAATACATGGAACCAACCGCAATACCCATCAATGGTAGACCGGTTAAAGAAAATGTGGTACATATACACCATGCAGTACTATGCAGCCATAAAAATGAATGAGAACATGTCCTTTGAAGGGACATAGATGAAACTGGAAGTCATCATCCTCAGCAAACTAACACATGAATAGAAAACCAAACGCAACATGTTCTTACACATAAATGGGAGATGAACAATGAGAACACATGGACACAGGGAGGTGGACAACACACACCAGGGTCATTCAGGGGCTCAGAGGAATGGATGGGAGGGAGAGCACTAGGACAAATAGTTAATGTGTGTGGGGCTTGAAACCTAGATGATGTGTTGATAGGTGCAGCAAACAACTATGGCGTATGTAGACCTATGTAACAAGTCTGCACATTCTGTATTTGTATCCAGAACTTAAAGTAAAGTAAAATAAAATAAAATAAAATAAAATAAAATAATAAAATAAAATAAAATGGCAGAAGCTCTATTTAAAATCTATCATATCTGCAGCCAAACTCACTTCTAGAGAGAGTCTATCAAGCTGCACTGCCACTAAAAGCTTATAAGTGCCCATTTCACTGCATCCTCACCAACAATGGGTCTTTGATTTAATTAAGATATTCGTCACTTTCATAGGTGAAAAGAGAATGATTTCATTATGTTGGGTTAATGGGAATGAATATTATTCAGTCTCTTCAGGCTTATGCAATGCACTTATGACAGAAAAGTTAAAATGATGCCACTATGCTGTACTAACATTGATTGTATGACATAAAAGTAAGATGTTTCAGAATATTGTAACAGAGAGAAATAAAACAATATTTGATTAATTTGAGGGACTCAGAAGAACAGACGTGCGACACTCAAAATAACAAAAGTAAAAAATTCTGATAACATATACTAGAAAGACAATTTATACAGTGATAAAAGATAGTGGAATTGCCAAGAGGAGCAAGCATTACATACTACCTAAATGATTCAACAGATTTGAAAGAAATTACTATTTAATATAAATTACATTGTATATATAAAGGAAAAATTTTGTATATATAAGGAAGATCTTATGATCTTTTTTTATTTTTATTTTTTTGGTTTTAGTTACATCACTCACAAGACTAAAATAAGCTGGCAACATTTTCCTGTATCCCTGACTATGTCTATCTCCTTTATGTGAACCTGGAGAGCCAGTGGATCCTCTCCTTGAATGTATTGAGATAGGCGCAAAGTTTATTTCTGTGGTTGTAGTTTTTGATGACTGAAGAAAAATCCTTATTCATTTTTTAGTATACTAGAATGTCGATCCAATCTGTATTCAATTATTGCAAGCTTTGGAGTCCTCATATGCATTTATTTTAACAATGGCTTTGTATTTTTGTATTCTAGTTAATTCTGCACTTACTTCACCTTTCAGATAGTAATTCATTTCTAAATTACTTCAAGGTCAAGGTTTCTCAATATACTTCTAGAATATGGGAAAGACCGTTCACTTGAGAGGTTCTAGAGTAAATCCCTGCAGTTTAACTCTCAGCCTTGAGCCAGCAGTTTATATGACTTTGAGGAATGCTGTCTCCTCTGACTTTCTCTTTCATCATCTGAAAACTGGATATTATAATGACCTTACTGAGTTTTGCTTAGAATAAATGAAACACTATTTCAATGATTCTCAAACCTGGGAGCATCTTAGAATTACTTGGACATTGATATTCTTAAAACACCTCGGGTTATTTAGTGTGTGTCTGTCTTCTTAAATGACAAACTGGTACATGCTAGGAAAAGTTCTGATTCTGCCACCAAGTCTGTGGTCAGATTGGCCATAACTAGTTTTGGAATCTTATTAGAAATATACACATTTTGGTGCTGAATTTTTTATTTTGGGAGTGATTTGCTTTTTGGTATTTGAAGACATTTTAATTTATGTTAAGATATGTATCTCGTAATCATTATTGTTTGTCACAAAATATGCAACATTTATTCCTGGCTAAAATCAAATGTTTTTAATCCACTGGCAGGCTAGGTATACCCTTAGCACCTCTGCCTAAATAGAGAAGGATGTCATTTTTGACCTCGAGTTGAAATCAGGACAGGAATGAAATAGAGAAAAGCTTGTGATATTCAATCTGAATAGGCTACAGGGGACAATATCTAAATTATATTGAGTGCCTTTTGTATACCATCTAGCTCGCAAAAGAGTTGTACAATATATTTATACAATATAACTATAGAAAACAGATATACAATATAGTTCCCGAATCTATATAACTATAATATGAAGTGATATTATTATCATGATTTAGTAGATGGAGAAATTAAGTTTCAGAGAAGTGAGTATATGGTCTACAAAAATGATAAATTTTTCAATTCTATCTAACTACTACTCGGACCAATAATGCATTATCCTACATTAAATAGTGGGACATAATTAGAGAGACCAGTTTTAAGAAAACACTAACACTAACAAACATAGAACACTTTAACGCTCCCAAAGGAAACATTTGAACCACTTTAGCACCCATTAGAACTGATAGGAAGATAACTTCACTGATTTTAATAGTAGTGAAATGCTATAGATAACAATGTAATAAAACTTGAGGTTAATACAAAATAATGATGACGATACTATGCTATAAGGAAACAAACAAATAAAACTCTTTTAAACAACTTGTCATATCAAAAAGGAAATCCAAATTGAAATAGGGTAATTTAAAAAGTTACATGTTAAAATAGGTGATATATAGATAAAAGGGTTTTTAAGAGAAACTAAATGCTGTATATATTTTTATTAGCAAAAAAAAATCAAATTCAAGATGCTAAAAATATAAATAGGCATTGGAAAAGTGGAATTATCTGATTTTAACAAATTTAAATGCTGACATTAATGAATAACAAAACAAAAAGTGACAGAACTAATAAATTATGAGGTAACTTAACCCATCCCCAAATATAGAAGGAACAACAACAAAAATTGTCTTCAAAGATAATGTCTAACCACACACAGAAGAAATATATCATAAGCGAGTGTTATGTTCACATCTAGACATTTTTTTTGCAATGACTGAGCATCATGAAAAAATAAAACATCAAAAGCAATCTTCCAAAAGATATCAAATCTAGATAGAACAATGGTTACAAATAGAAATAAAAGTATCAACAGGCCATTTAATATGAGATTTCTACAAAATATTCTGAAAATAATAAGCCCCATAGCCACTTAAAGGGCTTCAGAGCAAAGGAAACATTTTTTTAAAAGTATCCAATTATTTTATTCTAATACTATCTCAGTACCAAAATCCAACCAGGATTGTGCATTCTCACATACAGGCAGATATTTGCACACACATGCAGACTTCCATGTGCATGCACAGACACATTTCAGTTTCCATGCCTCCAATTAGAGAGTGGCTGTGTCATATAGTGCAAAAAATATATAAATATCCACATACAATAGTACATTATTCCTTACTCAAAAAATAAAAGCTCATTTCTTGCTCTTGTTAAAGAACTTAGCAGGACCTTAGAGTCTGTTAGCAAGTTGCCAAGGATACTCTCTCTCCCATACTGGCATTCACAAATACAAGGATATTGGTAGCTTTGCTGATTTCAACATTTATTTTTTAAGTCAGCCACCTGGAAGTGGAAAAAAGTCATAACGCAGCACTGTGTGCAAGGTTTTTGTGGGTCAGAACTGGAAAGGTACCTCATCAATTCTATTCACATGGCCTTGACTAAAATATACTACAAACTCTAGCTGCAAGGGAGCCTGGGAAATGTAGCTCCTCTAAGGTCAGCCATTTTCTAGCAACAGCTTGATACCAAGGAAAATAGAGCTTACATTTTGGAGTAAATTTAGCTTATTTCTCAAGTTAATTGTGAGGATTAGATGAATTTATTGTTGTTAAGTACTCAGAATAATTTCTGTTAAATGAAAATCTTCCAATAAATTATCTTAATGTCCATTCTGTTTATCCCTAGTCTTACTCTATGTTATGGTCTTACTACTTCCCTTATGTTTTACTCAGAAAAATTTAAGCTATAACAAGAGAAATATCTAAAATCCAGTGGTTTTGGCAGTAAGAAATTATTATAAGGTAATTTTTTTTTTGAGATGGAGTCTCGCTCTGTCGCCCAGGCTGGAGTGCAGTGGCCAGATCTCAGCTCACTGCAAGTCCCGCCTTCCGGGTTTATGACATTCTCCTGCCTCAGCCTCCCCAGTAGCTGGGACTACAGGCGCCCGCCACCTCACCCGGCTAATTTTCTGTATTTTTTAGTAGAGACGGGATTTCACCGTGTTAGCCAGGATGGTCTCGATCTCCTGACCTCATGATCCGCCCGTCTTGGCCTCCCAAAGTGCTGGGATTACAGGCTTGAGCCACCGCCCCCGGCCTAGGTAATTTAAATGAAGCCTTAAATTGTGACAATCCCAAAGTTGCTGAATTCAGCATCTCACAGAAATCAACAAATATGTAGTGTCTTTCAGCTTTTATGTCCAGAATTCACTCTGTGCTAAGATTTATGTATATAAGACTTTGTCCCATAATAAATAGAAAATGTACTGGGAATCCCAAGGTACAGGAATATCTAGAAAAACATTACTGACAAGGACACTTCCTTCTGTATCTTTTACTAATGCAAAAACATTAACCAGAAGTTCTCCAGAAAGTTTACTTAATGCCATTTGCCAAAATTAGGTCACATTTTCACTACTAAGTTAATTTACTAGCAGAAGGAAAATTCCTGCCATTCTTAACTTAATAAATCAGGATTTAACCCTTGAGTTAGGGATAGGGCCATCTTCTCTTCAATTAGGGGATGGAAAGAAGGAAACATGGCAACAAAGTTGGTTGTTCAAATGAAAAAAGGGAGCAAAGGTTTTCAGCACCTATTTGACAGTGTTTGCTATCACTTTTTATCTCTTGCCCAGATTACCAAACACTTATATGAAAATTCTATAATTGGGTTTTCTGATTCTACCCTACTGTGACAACATCTCATATGTTACCGCCAGATACATTTTCCAAATGGATAGGTTTTATTTGTTCCACATCAAAAGCTTCAATTCATATTACGCAATTTGGGTCTAAGAGCACCTGTTGATTTTCTACTAGCATCTCACCATATAAAACTGCACTCACTGAACACTTTGCAGTGCATCTTTCTCCCCTAAATGTTGGAATTGTCTTCCCTATTACTTCAGTCAGGTCTTTACTCATATGCCATATTTTTTATTAAGTCCTTTTATATTTACCCTTGCATAAAATTCCAAATACTTCCAACTTTTCCAATCCATTTTCACATTTTATATTTTTCTTATAAATTGACATTATCTGATATATTCTAATTAGACACTTACTGTCTTTTACTACAAAACTTTATGCTCCAAAAAGTCAGAAATTTTAAAATGTTTTAAAATGTACTATCTCCAGAATCTAGAACGATGATTACTGCCTGCTAGGTATTCTCCAAATATTTGTTGAATAAGCAAAAGAATACCTTAATTATGGGTATAAAAAGTCAATGAAACAGATTATCATTTGTGGATTGTGTACTGATACTTAAACTATACAAAGGAAATAATTGATTAAACCTCCCTTTTAAGTGCATTCTTTTTTTTTTTTTTTTTTTTCCCTGCAATCTCTGCTTTCTGGGTTTGAGTGATTCTCCTGCCTCAGCCTCCCGAGTAGCTGGGATTACAGGTGCATACCACCAGGCCTGGCTAATATTTTGTATTTTTAGTAGAGGCGGAGTTTCACCATGTTAGCCAGGATGGTGTCAGTCTCCTGACCTCTTGATTCGCCGGCCTAGACCTCCCAAAGTGCTGGGATTACAGGCGTGATTAAGTGCATTCTTTACACTTTAAACTTTTTTGTTAACCTTCACATTGAATGCCTAGTCAGCATTCCCAGTTGTATGATTTTTTTGTTGTTGTTTTAACTATACTAAATTTATAAAATCCGAAAACAAAAATTAAAATAATTTTATGTTATTTTATATAAAGCCTTAAAATAACAAATATTAAGATCTTACATAGGTAAATTCTGCTAAAGAAAACTTGCAATATCATTTATATTTCTATTGGTCATTAATAGGAAGTACTTCTATTCAAAATAATGAAAGGGTCTTCAACAGATGAGTTTCTTAAAAAATTAATATTTGAATGGTGGTTTGGAATGGTCAAGAATAATGTAAGAATATAAAAATGGTAAAGTACAAAGGTTCAAACTGACTGAAATTTTAAATTTATACTGAATAGATTTCTTCTACTTGGAAACATTTGAATATTTTATACATGCTGCAAGAATTTTCAGTTCTATGACTACCATGAAACTTTCCCCAATATCTTTATTTCAAAGTCGGGTAGGTTGTCCTGTTGTTTCCAAATGGTTGTTCTTCCCTTCACTGTCAACAGTATTGTATGTTTCGTCTTACTGTTATGTGATGTTTTCTGATTGATGACATGTGAATGAACTCATCTGAGCAGTTGTTTTAAAAGGAATCATCAACCTCAGTCATGCCTCTTGCTCTTTTCCTTCTACTGCACAAGTGATATCTCCAAAAGAGGAACTTCACTTTTAGCCTGAGTCTTGGGAAAGTAAGACATTTGTAATGGCATCACAGTAGTCACTGTAGCTACCAAAATGTGACATAAGCAAGAAATGAATTGCAAATTACTTCAATTTAGGGAGTTGTTTGTTGTTGGTGGCAAATAAATTTTAATGTGACCCCCAATTATGTCTCATTTTCTGGTGCCTAATACCCTTCCTTTGGTGCAAGCTGGACCTCACTTCTAACGCATACAATATGGAAAACCAGGTGGGCCTTCACTCCCACGATTATGTTATGTTATGTTATGTTATGTTACGTTACGTTACGTTAGATCTGTTTTAGTAGATGTGACAAATGGATACCCCCTGATAGCAAAGAACTGCAGTTGGCCTCTAGAATCTCAGTGCAGCCTCCAGCCTGTAGCCAACAAAATCTTGGGACCTCAGTCATAAAACCACAAGGAAATGAATTCTGCCAAAAGCCTTAATAATCTTGGAACTGGATTATTTTCTAGTGTAACCTCCAGATGAGAACACAAACAACATGTTGATTGTATACATTTAAGACCCCTCAGAAGAGGGCCCACAGGGGTCTTGTCCAAACTCCCAATCTATAGAAGGTGAGATTAAAAAAATATGTGTGATGTTTTAAGTCACTGTGCTTGGAATAATGTACTACAAGACAATAGAAAGTTAAAACAATTATAGAAAAGTTATCTCTTGGACAGTTCCTACCAGTATTATAAACCTAATCTCAAAGTCTACCTTCTTCAAGAAGGCAATGAGAAATGATAGTAACCACTCTTCACTTTCCTAGCATTTTGCACTGTGATATGGCACTTAGAATTTGCATCTAGACATATGTTAATGTTTAAATCTTATTCTATCTCGTGTGTTTCAGATAAATGAGAAAGTGCTCTTTATTTTTATTTACCCACACTGCTAACGTAACACTCTTCAATAAAATGTGTTCACATCAAATAATTAAATCAATTTAAAATATAATAACTATTTTTAGAATCATAATTTTAGTCTAGGCACTAATATTAAATAAACATATTTTAAGGAAAACAAAAATTTATTTAAAGATAATCTGTACTTCCTTTACATTATTTTGGATTGATCTCTTTTTAGGCTAAATTTTTAGGGTTTCTTGTAGATAAAATGAAACTACTTAGCTTAAACTCTTATTACATTTGAGCAAGTGATTAATTGTGCAGCTTCCTTAAGGTGATTAAGGATCGATCTGTGAGTCTCATTCTCTTGGTTATAATTTCTCATTATACTTCTATGTCCCTCTTACCGTACTTTCACGTTGTAGGGATCGCTATTATTGGATGTACTCCGCACAACTCTCAAATATGAGGTTAATCAGAAGCGTAGAAAGAGGCGACCATGGGCTTTCCTGTAGGTACTAGTGTGAATAATTGATTATCAGAATTATGAAATCATGCAGTGCTAACAGTAGATGTTTGTTAAAGCACAGAAGTCCTAAGAGATATGTTAAGTGGCATCAGGCTTTTAGGCTTACATCAATTCAAAAAATATATTTTAGAATATGCTAGAAACATGGAAGGACTTTGCAAATATTTTGTGAAGTCCAGAGAGTTTGGTAAGTCTAATGTATTCCATATATTTACACATTTATTTGCTTATCACTAGTCTTTCCTCACTAGAAAGTCAAGTCCATGCAAGCAGATTTCATTCTTTTTATTCACTAATGCATATTACCAGAATTTAGAATAGCTTCTCATACTTAATGTTAGTTGACTAAATAAATATGTTTACATTATCTTGGCAAGAAATATAAATTTTTATTAAAGTGAATTATAACAAACATGTTTTCTGAAAAAGATACCCTAATGTAAGCCTGATTCCTTTGTCCTTCATGTATCTTCTTATATTCAGGATTTGTTTACCCATATGCAGCACCAACTGGTATAATCTATATATGAATGTGGATATCTCAATTGGTATATATAATTAAATAGAGTTATTTGTTGTATAAATTGGTTGGCATATCTTTAGAGCTTTATATTGTTTCTCTATTATTTTAGTATTTTCTTTTGGCACTACAATCAGAGAAGGTAAGAATTGAACCGACTCTTGGCTCTGCAAAACACAAATTAGCACCTCCATTTTTTCATGTGTCCTTATATTCTGTGTCTAAGGCAAGGTATTTTTCATGAAGGACGAAGAGAAGAATCACTCATGTCCATTCAGCTCAGCCATGATCATAGACTTTGAAAGACTTTAGTTGGGAAAAAAACTGGATTTTTACTATTAGCAAAAGTCTCCAAAGATATATAGGTGTAACTGTGTGAGAAGTACACTGGTGTGATGGTGTCCTGTCTCTTAGATCAAGAATTTTGGTGTGGGGAACTTGCAGTTCACTGTCCTTAATTATATTTAATATCCTCTTGAGGAGTCATTAGGACTAAAGCAGTTAAATACCAGGAGTTTGTGACTTAGTATCAATACAATGTCACTGTAGTTCTTGACATGTTTAATAATGATAAACAGGTAGTATTTTTTTCCACAGTTTTGTCATTACAAGCAAGGTACACAAGTTGTTGGATGTGCAGAAAATATCATTTTCTGCATATAAATAAATGGCTACCTGAGTAATGAGCCCAGGATAATGAGGGATGAATATTACTATCTTCTCTTTCCCATCTTGTAAGCTTTTCCTGAAGAAAAACATACTATCTATCTATAGCCATCAAAGCAACGATGCTTGGTGTCTGAGTTGACTTCAGCAGTTACAAGAAGAGATAATCTAGTTTTCTTTATGTGACAAAACCAGGAAAAATAGAAGTACTAAAAATCATGAGAGAAAAAAAAAGTAAAAACTATAATAATGTTGAATACTTACAGAATTTTGTTGTTGTTTTTGAATTTAGGGGATGTCACCATGTAAAATATCTGTCTGTTGAAATAGACCTCAATTTTTATACCAGCAAAGATCATGTTTAAAAAGGAAAATTATTTTTAGTGTAGGTATGCTGAGCAACTCTAGCACAGACTAGAGTTGGGCTAGTAACCATTTCAATTATTAATCTTAAATTATCAAGTGCCACAAAAAAACCTGTAAATATCATGTGAAAGTTGATCATTTTTTTTGTTGTACTCTGACTTTATTCATCTCTTCTCAGTTTGTATGCATGAGGGAGTAGCAAGGAAAGGGGATAAGCTTGACCAACACTAACATTAACTTGAGGTATGGTATTGATACCCAACAGGTAATTTTGCATAGTCTATAGTATTATCTGCTATGCTGTAATTTGGGTCATGTACTGACAATGGATTATACTTTAGACAAGGTTCCTTAGAGCTAAAGAGCTAGACTAGATGTTTATTTAAATGTATGCCAATAATTAGAAGAGGTTACTCAAGAGACAAAACCTTAGTTTGGTAGGCATATCTTAGACTGGAGTAAGAAAATAAAATGCTTCCTCTTTACCTAGGCATAGCCTTCCTTTTGACTTAGCACCCTAAGAATAAATATAACAACAAAATATCTGGGGTACTTGTGGGTATATACACACCGTGTGTGTGGGGGCAAGAAAGAAGTTTGTTCCTGGATGTGAAGGTACTTTGAAATCTTTACTCGCAGCCTTTCTTATTATGTTCTGCTGTGTTCCATGGGAAGAAGAATGTAATATGAAATAACTCTGAGGCAGATAAGGTTAAATTCTGACCCTTGGTTGAAACTATAATGAAATAAGGACAACTAAGTGAAGTTGATGTGCTCTACTGAATGAAGAAAATTGCAAAAAGTTTCAAGATATGCTAAATAATTCACTATAGAACTACTACTGAGTGATGTGGCTACTTATAGTGTGAGTTGCGTTTCCTGCAAATCTCCTCAGCTATACCATGGTTAAGCTAAATTATGTGTATTAGCAGGTATGTTGCATAATATGACTATATACATACATATATACATACTATATATGGCAATATGCATACATATATACATACTATATATGGCTATATGCATACATATATACATATTACATATACATACATATATAATATGTATATGCATGTATATATACTATATAGTGTATATTGTATATATATGCTGTATATATGCAATATAGCACAATATATACATATGTATATATGCTATACATCCTATGCATGTATATTATATGTATGCTGTATTAGAGATCTAAAGTTAAGAAAGTATGGAATGTTAGAGCTAGAAGGGACCTTAGAAATCATCTGTGTTTAACCTGAATTGCCTCAATTGTTTAGCATTCAAAAGGTTGTAGTGAAGATCTAGAAGCTATTTTGATAATCAGTCGTAACATCCTACTAAGACACATGAAATTATATTCAGCCTAGTAGGCCTTATGATTGTGGTAATTTATGATTTGTATTAGGCTCTCTGAAATATTCAAAATAGAACCCCAGATAGTAGGTAACGATGAATGCCACTTTCTGTCAGGCGAGAATATTAACAAACATAGGAATTTCAAAGGAGGATATTTTAAATTATACATACTACAGATAAAAAGTCTGCTAGAAGTGAATTGGATGGTTTTGGTTTCTGATCATTGTTTCACAAGCAGAACAGCCACACTGCCCAAAAAGTAAACCAAAATTGCAAAGCATAGTTTTGTGCTAGTTCTGGCTCCTCAAATACTTGGAGAATTTTCTTCAAGCCTGGACTTCTATCAAAAAGCAATTTTATCTCTCACTTTGCAATTCTATGTAAAAATATGTCATGACTTTTGTCAATGTGCGTCTTCTGAGAAAGTTGCTGTGTTTCCACAACAAACTGATTAATAATGGAAACTTTATAACCTTGGTAATTTTGCAATTTTTTAAATTTAAACATCGATTTTTCCTTCTTTTCTTCCTTCTACATTCCTTCCTCTTTCCTTCTTTCCTTCTTTCTTTCTTTCTTTCTTTCTTTCTTTCTTTCTTTCTTTCTTTCTTTCTCTTTCCTTTCCCCTTCCTTCCTTCCTTCCTTCCCATCTCTTTCTTTTGTTTTTTCCTTTCTCCCTTCCTTTCTTCCTTTCTATTTTGCTATCTCCTCTTGAAGTTGAATCTTTTACAAATAATTAGTGCAGAATGAATTTCTTCTTTTCTCAATACTTTTGTCTCTGAGTCTTGCTTTCACAGCCACTAGTAGGTATAAAGTACCATTTATTATCATTCTGTGATATACTAGCCATTGTACAAAGGGCTTAGAAAACATTATCTTTTAAAATCTTTTCATTTGGATGAGGATTTTAAAATAATAAAGGAAGATTTTAGTAATTTTTCCAGTGTCACAATCAGTGCCAACCTAGGTCTGTCTGTCTCAAAATCCATGCCTCTCACTAGCATACAATAAGAATGACTTAACTTTAAATTTAATCAGGATCTTAAATGTGTATTAATTGACTTGTTACTTAAAGTATGCCTTTGTTCCTAAAATTTAAGACAAAATTTCCCAGGAAATATCTTAACGTACATTATAAGCTAATAATTCATCAAAAATATACAAATTTTATAGAAAATTTTGATACTGATTTGTTGTCTTTATGTATCAAAGATAATAATTTATAAATGTTATATTAAGGGCTTTTATTAAGTTCCTTTACTTTGTTAATCATGTATTTACATACATAAGTTCAAAAGGAATCTATCTTCCTTATTAACAAATTTAAATTTGTAAATCACACTTTTAATTATTACCATGCTAGAAATACACCATTTGTTAGGCATGACAAGACCTCCACTGAGCAAAAAGATTATCCTTCACATGAACTGATAATTAAAATAATATATTTCTAGGCCATAAAAGTCAACTATACTCTGTGAACACAGATTATCGTCTCTAAATAGCATTTCCCATTAGTAGTTGAAGGGCTCCTTGAAGTAATGGCTCATTTTGGCTGTGGGACAGGATACACAATATGAGTCTGAAATACCTTGTCACATCAGATAGCAAGGATGCTTGCGAACATAATGATGGTCAAATCAATAAGGCTCAGTCTGGTAGCAAACATAAAGAAGCTACCAGAGGGGAAATTTCTACAGGTGTGACAATTTGAACATAGATAATAGTAATAATTGTAATGAATTAATGTAGATCAAATATGTTTAAACTATAAGTTCAAAAACGTCCGATCTGAATTGAGATGCACATATTATGTAGCATTGCTGAAACTCTTGGTCTTTCAGTATGCATGTCCTCAAAGCAGTTCTGAAATCTTACATTTGTTTTAAAGTTGTTTACATGGGAACTACTGTGCCCAATATGTTTTCCCTCTGAGTATTTTATGTTAGCATCCCACAGTTTGGTAGTAGTGAGTTTGCTCTGAAATCAATATGCTTATCTGAATTTGGTGCAATGAATAGAGGAGGTAAGTCAAAAGCTGTCGTTATTTTTGTTTTCTCTTTCAATATAAATATATCAGTGTCTAATTTGGGGAGTCTAAAATAAAAATTAAGATAATAAATTTCACAAGTATTTTATCTCCCACTAACATAATATAGACAAAATATTTATAATTACAATGACAAAAATAGCTTAAGAAAATAAACACTACATTTTATTGCCCAATATGATATGATTGTGTGTATGTTTTTAAGTATTTTCACTACTGTTTTATCTACCATCTATTCTCATGACATACCTTAGGAAGATAATAATTCCTTAAAAAGGAAATAAAATACCGGAACATTGCTAGATAAAAGCTTTTAAAAGGACAAAAATGTAATAACATTTGATTAAATTTTTAGCAAAATCTGAAAGTAGATACTTCAAAGAGAATGTACACTTGAGGTAAAAATTTATCAAAATCTTCAAATGTATTTTCCCCCCAGCATTTGGTAGTAGATTTAGATTGGCAAAAATATCCAGGTACTTAAAATGAGACAAAATGAATATGTTCTTGTCCCTCTGTTGGGTACTGGTAGTTATCATCCCCTATTTAGTTTATTTCTCCTTATTGCCTCCATAAAATCATTAATTCTGCTTTTGATAATACTCTCTAATTTTCTCTGGAGGAAGGATACTTTCTCCACATACTACACATGTTCATCTGGTGAAACTGATTTTACTATCAGATTACAAAAGTGTAGCAGCAAAAGATCTAGGCTAAGCCAGTACCAGAATTCCAAACACACCCTCTACCATAGAGATACATCCAGAAAGATGAATATATTCCACAAATGAAGACAATATGTGAAAGTTCTGGGTATTTGTTGTTGTTCTGTAAGTTTGTTAATATAAACTCTCCAGTGCCTCCTCTTTGGATGACTCTAGCTGTAAATAATTTATCGAAGTCAAATACCTAATGTTTTTGAAAGCCAGACATCGAAAAGGAGAACAGAATCAACTCAGAGGAAAGAAAGCTGACAGATACTGGTACAGTAGTTTGGACCCCAAGCAGGCTGTGCTTGAGACCAGAACTCCACAGCACTGTGGAAATTACAGTCTCTCAGCAAAATCATGTTTATCTCTTGTTGTTAGGCTGTGTGGGCAAAGAGGATGTTATGGGCTGACTACTATCCTCCAAAATACACATGTTAAAGTCCTAACTCCTAAGAAAATACAACAGAATGTGACTTTATTTAGAGCGAGAATTCTTAAGGAGGTAACCAACTTAAAATTAGGTAATTGAGGTGGGCCTTAATTCAATGTGACTGGGGTCTTCATAAAAAGAGAAATTTGGACGTATACATGCATAGAAGGTAAACAGAAAGAGGCAGGGAGAAGACGGTCATCTGCAAGCTAACCTGCATAGCCTTCAGAAACTTCAGAAGGAATCAAGCATATTGGTATCTTAATATTGGACTCTTAGCTTCCAGGACTGTGAGCCAATAAATTTCTGTTGTTTAGATCACTCGACTGTGGTATTTTGTTGCAGCCTTCCTATCACATTTAACAGAAAAGGTAAAATGAAAAATGTCATCGGTAGTTGTCACTCACCCTCAAATGAAAAAATGAAAGCCTCCTTTATTTTCAAAAAGCAAAGACACAGTAATAAAATAATACAGGCCTTACTTACCAAATACAGACAAATATTCATAATTTTAATAACAAAATAACTTGAAGAGGTAACAACTTCTTCTTCCAATGTACTGCATTTATGGATATGCTCTTCAGAACGGAAGTTGACATGGTTTGGATCTGTGTTCTTACCAAATCTTATTGTAATCCCCAATGTTGGAGGTGGGGCCTTTTGGAAGGTGGTTGGATCGTGGGGGCAGATTTCTCATGACTAGTTTCTCACCAACCCCCTTGGTGATGTCCTCATAACAGTGAGTGAGTTCTCATGAAATCTGGTCATATAAAAGCATGTAGCACCTCACCCATCTCTCTTTCTCCTGCTCCTGCCATGTAAGATGTTCCAACTTTGCCTTCTGCCATAAATTTTGGCTTCTTGAGTCTTCCCCAGCAGCTGAGCAAATGCCAGCATCATGCTTCCCATACAGCCCGTGGAACCGTGAACCAATTAAAACTATTTTCTTTATAAATTACCCAATATCAGCTATTTCTTGATAGTAATGTGAGAATGCACTAATACAGAAACCAATAAATTATTTTGTTTACGTAAGCCATTTTGAGACTCCATTTTCTGTTAATTATCATTAGGAAACATTTTGACTGCAATACGCCAGTTCTTTATGTAGTACTCTTGGACTTTCTGTGTTCCCTCAATTGTCTAGACTTTATTTATTTGGGATAATATAAAATAAATATTTATATGTCAGAAGTTAAGCAGGAGATTCTTTATGAGTTGACGAACGGCATTTTTCTCTGTCAGTAATTTCAAGAGAAATACAAAGCAATGAAGACTACGTGAAACTTGGAAAGTAAAGAGCTTAATCTCATGCAGTTACTGTTGTTTGCCTTCAATAACTCAATTTCCCAAAAGCTCCCTTCATGGTCAAAAGTAACAGTTTTTTTTCCTAAACCTTTATGAATTGTTCAACTTAGTGTCTGCACACTTGAGAGTTTCAACCCTTCGCCTCCTTTTCCCTCAATCCTTTTCTTAAATCCATTACAAAACAAAATCACTGCTGACTCTAGTGATAAATCACCATATTACAACCATCAGGGCATTTAATTTGTGACTAAAATCAATTGGGACTTGCTGATGCCAAAAAGTAATATATTGTGAGTTAAGGGGAAAAAAGTGGATATTACACGCCAGTGTAAGATGGACCGTCAGTCACCTTGATGACCAAGCAACAATTTATGGTTTGTAAAAACGAAGCAGATAAATTGTAAGAAAAATGCTCTTTGACTTTACATCGACGTGTAGGATTCGGCTGGAGGAAAACAAATCAAATGGCTTTGCAGGAAAATGGAGAGATATACGGTGGTGCTGAGGTACTGTGTTTTTGGGGAATTGTGTGGGGTGTATGTGTAATTCTTGCCTAAAGATCTCTAATTTGCAAATAATGTTTTACTAAATATTACCATGTTATAGATTATTAACTGATTCATCTATCTGCTTAACAATTATAGGTAAATCTAATATCATGAACATGTAGTGGTAGAATGGTCGGCTAATTTTCGGATCCATCAGAAACGTCACAGCTGACACTCCTATAATGAAAAATAGATTAACAAGAGAAAAACAGAACAAATTTATTTAATAAAAGATTTACATGACACGAAAGTCTTCAGAAATGAAGATCAAAGACTAAGGCAAAACTGTCTATTTTTTTATGCGTAGACAGATGAAGAATGGACAGCCATGTAGAAATGTGACCAGACAGAGGGTGTGATCTGATGGCCACAGACTGAGAGGGAAAGCCCAGCAAGACCTGTCTGTTCATATTCTGCTTGGCCTGTCTGTGTAGCATTTATTCCTCTAGGTATGGGACAGGATCCTCTGGAATGAGGGTCTTCATGAAAGAAGGGAGAAAAAAGTGAGTGATCTTTCTAGGCTTTACGGCTTGCTTTGTGGGAGAGGGTAGCTAGTTTCTATGACCTCGTTGGGGAAGAGGAATTCACATTTACACTCACTTCAGGGGAAAAAGATGGGCAGGAGACAGGAGGGTACGAGAAGGTCAGAGAGACATTGCTTTTGAGGCATTTCCAGTTTTGCTCAGTGCAAAGTACTCAGCATGCCAAGATGCCATACTTTGGAGTATCATGTTCTGAGCCCCAATAAGGAAGAATGTTTTTACTACTGTTAAATGCTAAATTTTAGTAGATGGTAAAGGACAACTCCTGGCACCTTCAGAGCCCATGGTAACTGATAGAATGTTGGAACCATAACTATGTACTGCTGCCTGGAGAGATCATTATCCAAATGATGAGAAACATTTATTTGTCTTAGTTTCTGCTAGGATTTATGGCTAAATTTTTTTTCCATCACAGGTAAGACCAGAAATAGTATAAATAAGTGGCATATTAAAAAGAGGAATTTATACTATCCATGATGAGAAATGTATCAGACATTTAAATGTTTGTCGTGTGGCTGCAATTCCACAAGCCAAATTGCATTTTTACATCTCATTTTGTCTACCCTATAAGAGATATACTTTTTCAACTTGTTCACCCTACATATTTGTTACTTTGTATCTTTTTATCTATGCTTCCTGAGAGGTATTACTAAGATCATTATTATTATTGAGAGAACAAAAGTTTACCGTTAAAGAGTTTGCCTACGGTTACATAGTTATTGAGAGCAGCCTTGAACCTAGGTGTATTTTAGGACCTAACTTCACTCATAACTTCCAAGGTTTAAGAGTGAGCACAGAAGAGGCTGGAATTGATGACTATCAATAGTCAACATTCAACAAATGACTCTTCTGTCAATAACAGGAGAACTGCCACTAACAATCACAATGCTTTGTTAATTTAATGTGATTATATTTACAAACCTGGAACTTTTTTGCAGTCAAACAAGCTTAGAAATACATTTATTATGGATGTGACTTTGGACAAGTTACTTCAGCCCTTTGAGCTCATTGCTCAATTGATTGATTCTAGAAATATTTATTATTTATGTTATTGCATTATTTATTTTTGTTTAATACTTTTTAATATCTATGTATAAAGCAACAACCCTCAATAAAAATATTAAAGTTATAGTTTCAAATTGTAAGTACTACAAAATTATTATTACTATTAAATATTATGTAAGTAGGTAAAGAGAGTAGAGGAGGAGTGAGACTTTTAAATAAGGTGATCAGGAAAAGCATTGCTGAAGCTGTGGTATTTGGTTGAGATCTGAACTATGTGAAAGAGTCATCTAGGTGATAATATTCAGAAAATGGGCTGTGCTGAAGAAATAAGAAGTACAAATATCTTAAAGTCAGAATAATCTTGGCACATTTGAGAAAGCCATTGTTACCAGGACAGAGTGAAGGTGAGATTTAAATCAGCAAGGAGATTGGAGATCAAATCACATTGAGCTTTAAAGTCATGGCATGAAATGTGGAATTTCCTATAAGTGCTATGAGAAAGGGTAAGAATATTTTAACATGGTGATGATGTAATCTAAGTTATTTCAGCATCCCTTTGACTGCAGTATGAAGAATGAACTAAACTCAGGATAGCGTAAAAGCAAGAAAAGAGAATAGATGTGAAGTATTCTCACCACAAAGATAAAAACTTTGTGAGGTAGTGCATATGTCAATAAGCTAGATTTAGTCATTCCACACGCATGTATGCTTGAAAACATCGTGTTGTACACATTAAATGCATACAATTTTATCTATTAATTTAAAATACTAAACAATCAAAAAATAAAATTTAGCAGTTGATTGTTCTAGTTTTAAAGAGATATGTTGGTGTCTTGGTTCTATCAAGTCAATCGTGACAATGGTGTTCATAAGGTTTGAGGCAATCCTTGGGGCAGAGCCAACAAGAATTTGGTTATAGATTGAATGTAGGTTGTGAGAAATTAAAGATAATTTGTAGGATTCTTTTCATCACAATAACTATGTGGCTAGTAGGGCCACTAACCATAATGAGAGAGGCTGCGTTGAGGAAGCAGTTCCTGTTGGAGTAGAGATGGGAATGTTAGTTGATACTTTTATTTTGATCAAATTATCTCAGAAAAATCTATTAGATATTTAAAAGGAAATGTGAGAAGATGTGAATATGTGATTGTGGAGCCACTGGAGGAGAGACAAGTCTTACATGCATACGCTGGAAATATTACCATATTTAAAATCATGGAACTGGGTGACATGCAGTGAGCCCTCCACATCCAAAGGTGCCATATTGGCAGATTCAACCAACAATGAATCATAAAGATTCAGCAAACAAACAAACAAAAACATAACAATAAAAAATTAAACAACAATAAAAATAATACAAATAAAAACCAATGCAGTATAACCACTATTTACATAGCATTTACATTATGTTAAGTATGTAAGTTATATAGAGAAGATGTAAAGTAAACAAGAGGATGTGTGTAGGTTATATGCAAATATGACACCATTTTCTATCAGGAGTTTGAACATCCCAGGATTTTGGTATCTGCACGGGTTGGGGGTTCTTCCTATAATCAATTCCCTTTGGATATCAAAAGATGACTTTAGTTAGGAAAATAATGAATATAGAAAAAAGAAGAAACTTAAAAATTTAAAGTGCAGACAGGAGGAGAAACACTCAAGGAAAAGTACAAGAAAATCACCAGAAAGTTTGAAAAAGAATATAAGGAATGTACTGTCAGCTGAAGACTGTAGAGAAAGAATGGTAATCTGTTGCAAATGCTACTGAGAACGTAAATACAATGAAGGCAGAAAACTGACTCTATACAAGAGAGATTTCTGTGATATCAATAAATTGTGGGTAATAACTATCTGAGATACTCATGTTAAGGTTAAGTAAACTGAAATATAGAAAATGATTACTTTGTTTAACTGATGCTGTGAAACAAATTACCCCTGAAATTACTGGTATAAAACAATCAAATATTATGCTCATGGAGTCTGTGGGTCAGAAATTCAGGAAAGACTCAGCTGGGTAATTCTTGCTTGGGGTCTCATGTGGTTGCAATCAGAATTCTCTCAGCTTGCAGTCATCTAAAATCCTGATAAGTCTGGGAGAATCACTTCCAAAGTGGTTCAGTCACAATGATGGCAAGTGTGTGTTTACTATGCTCCAACAGCTGTAGCTCTTTTCCGTGTGAGCCCTTGAGCCTCTCCACAGGGCTATGTAAGTGTCCCCACACCATGATAGCTGGCTGTCCCTGAGCAAGTGCATCAAAAGATCAAAGAGAAAGCAGAAACCTCAGAAGTCACACATCATTACTTGTGCCATTATTGACTGATTATGAAAGTCATTCTTAATGCATAATAGATCAGCCCCAATTTACTCATAGAAATGAGCAAATATCAGGGGGTAAGGATTATTGGGAACCATCTTGAAGGCTGACAACCACAGTAATATATACTTTTAAATTATTAAGTATATTGACTGGAGGATATAGTGGACCTTCAGTAAATGGTAGTAATGGGATTTAACCAAACCCAATTTAAGGACACAATTTTCCAGACTGCCAGACCTGCCCAATACTTCAAATATTATACAGGTCACAATTTGCAGAGTCCCCAGGACCACACTCACTTCTAACCAACTGGCTACAAATCTGGGGTTCCCATGATTTGATAACAGGCTTAGAATGACCCGCAGAACTCAGGAAAGCAGTATACTTTTATTAAAGTTTGGTTATAGCAAATGAATACAAATTAGAACTAGTCAAAGGAAGAGATGCATAAGAAAGAAGATGAGACTGGAAGGGCTTCAAATCTAACATTTCTGTGTCCTCCGGGATGCATTACTCTTCTGGCATCAACATTTGGCAATACAGAGTATTGTCAGCCGAGAGGAATGCCCATGCTTCGGTGTTCAGACTCTTCATTGATATTCCATTATGTAGGCGTGATTGACTTGTTTCCTGTCCGCAGAGTGGAACTTAATCCCTGGCTCCCACCCCCATCATTTTGTTACTACCCAAACATTTTGTTACTGCCCAAAATTTATAAGTTGTTACTGACTAATAGCAGCAATAACAAAAATGATAATAACAAATACTCTTATAAGACTTACCAAGTTCTAGGCACTGATCATAAAGTAACTTACACTTATAGAAAATCACTCATTGAATCTATCCCCGTGGAACCTTTTGTGAGGTGAAGGTATTATTAATGTGTTCCATTTCACAGATGAGAAAGTCAAGGCACAGGGAGGTTCAGTAACTTGTCTAGAGTAATTCAGTTAGAGATGAGTAGGGCCAGAAGTCACACCCAAGCAGTGAAGTTCTAGATTTGATCACTTGATCAGTACATAGTCTACATCTTACTTTAGTCCACACAGATTCAACTTTATGACATGTCTTCCTAAAATTTATGTTGACATTTGTAATGATTAATCACATTTATATGTTTCCTAAATGTATTTTATTCATGTTTTCCATTCTGCATATAATATATAATATTTACATGATCAACTAATCTATGTTATTCTGGGACATTTTATGCATTCATCCTAATCTTTGCAATTTCTCTCTATAATAGGCATAGGAATCTTATTTTGTAGATATGAGAAACTTCTCTATCTGTCTCTTATCCAACGACAACAGATCCTACACAGTCACTTAAAAAATATAATTCGGATTAACATCTCTTTTAAAACTTCGGACGACTTAACCTATCTTTAGAATAAAACCAAGCATGGTTTACTATGACCCATATTGCTCTACCTGATCTGTTCTCTATCTACTCCCATTAAACCTCTTCCATATAACCCTCATCCTCTCTCTACCTTCTTTTCTCAACTTCCTGTGTAAAAACTGACCTTACCACACTCACACCTGAGCTAACGATTTCTATTACTAGAATATTTGTACTGTTCATTCTCTGTTTACCTGGGATCCTTTTCTTTGGGTTCTTTGTATTGCTGGCTCCTTTTCATGCTACAGATCAGAGTAACATCTCAGCGAGTCTCCTTCTAATCCAGTTGTTTTTAATTTATGGTACCCAGCTTGCCAGCAACAGCATCACTTGTGGTCCTGTTAGAAAGTTGGACTTCCAGGCTCCTACCCATACCCGCCGATTTAGAGTATGGGATGGACCCCAGGAATCTGTGTGTTTCTAAGCTCTCCAGAAGTCCCCAGGAAGGAAGTACAAGGTGTTGTATCAACACACTGAGGTGACATGTCTTCAGGGCAGTTGATGGCCACAGCAATACCTGGAGCAAATAAATGGGCTGAGAGGATGTAAAGCATAGTGAGATCACTGTCTGATGTACTTTTAAATTGTGGTATCTGCATCACCTCAAAAACATAAAAAAATGTAGCGCATTCTCAAATATTTCCTAAATAATAAAATCAATCAAGTAATCAGTCTATTAGCTAGCCCACATATACATATTTGGGATAATGCAAAGACAAAATTTAACTCAGTTGTGATAATTTACTAAACATGCATTTTCTATTTTATCCATCTCCCTTCCATTTGCAAAATGAATACATTAACAAATAGTATATATTTAAAAACATGTTTATTCTTATGATCATCTGACGTTGCGTTAGGGAAAGCCACATCCCCTACTACTCTCATACTGTCAGGGACTTCACAGAAGTATCAGGTATAGTGATGGCTTCAAATAAGGTCTCATGGGAATACGGAATAAGATGTCATACTGACAATACTTCAATGTAGGTCACTAGTTCTCAAAATTTGCACACAGTGGAATAAACTGGAGGATTTATTAAAACACAGATTGCGTGTAAGGTAGATGGATGTGCTTTGGCCAAGGAATAGGCCAAGGCAGATGTCCAGTCAGAGTGACTCAGCAAGTTTTTTGCACAGGCACATACCTCGCCTTGTTTTATAACCTGTTTGTGTAAGTTCATACTTGGCTTGGAGCCACTGTTGTCTGTAGAAGGTATAATTGCCCTGCAGACTCTGTGCACAGAGGCTCATGCATGGAGGCTCGGCTTGGCTCAACATGGCTGGTCATGGCTCTTGTGCAGGCACACTGGTGCCCAGAGAAAGAGAGAGAGCCAAAGCTGTCCATCTTGCAGACAGACAGGAGGGAGCCAGGACACAGCTAGGCTTGCTTTTGCTCAGAGACAGAAAGAGTTAAACTGCTGACCCTAAAGGCAGGGGAGAGGCGGCCACGTAGCTGTGTGTGGGAGCCGCCAGATTAAGCAGCCAAAACAGGGTGGACAGTGTAAATGAATTAGCTTGAGTAAGCTGTGTAAGAGAGCTGCTGCTGAATAAAACCATAAAACCATATTGACATGCCTACTCCCCCCTGAGTGTTCTTTCTGCTCATCAACCCACTCCCCTCGAACTGCAGCATGGGTTGGACCTAGATCCCGGGATCTGACATTGCTTGACCCACATCTTAGAATTTCTAATTCAGGAAGTCTGGGTGAAGCTCAAAAGCGCATTTCTAACAAGTCTCTGGTAATGCTAATGTTTATGGCCTGGGGATCACACTTTTTGGAAAAAATGGATCCAAGGAGTCCAATACAATTACATACCACACTAATTATCTAAGCTTCAATTTCTGCAAACTGTTGTTTGATTAGAAATTTATAGGTTTAAATTTCAAGTCATATTTGATTTTTTTTAAAAAAAATTATTACCATAGGTTATTGGGGAGCAGGTGGTATTTGGTTATATGAGTATGTTCTTTAGTGATGATTTGTGAGGTTCCGGTGCACCCATTACCCAAGCAGTATACACAAGTGTATTTAGAATTTTGTTTTTAAGTCAATGTTAACAACAAAAACAAAAACCAAACAAAAAACAATGAAAAATGTAAATATTCACCTGAGTAGAACATAATCTTTGGCTGCTTTCTGAATTCATGCTCCATAATTTATTTGAGTCATTTAGAAGTTAACACCTACTTTTTTTTTTTTTTTTGGTTTATTTGATTTGTTTTGTTTTGCCTAATGGCTATTATTTATTTGGATTTTTTTAATAACTGGCATTTCATGGCTTCATTATTATTGCTTTTATAATAGAATCTCTCTTAAACAACTTGAACGTAACCAACTCACAGAATTAGTCCCCTTTCTTTATTCCCTCAATAAGACATAATGTCTCTATTGTTTTTTTCAATGTCTATACTGGATAAAAATCACACAAAGGGCAGGAGCTGAGGCAAATGTCAAAATCTGAGTAGTTTAAAATATAGAGTACAGTTTTCAGAAAAATATGAAATGATGCCATCGCTTGGTGGCTGCAGTTCTGATTCACAACTGGGAAGACCCCAGAAAAAAAAAAGAAGACTCTAGGTCTTTACTGGAGCTGGTGGAAATATCACAGGCTGACATGTGGATCTCATGACCTGAGAACAACAAAGGCAGACACTAGATGCCATTAATTTATATTATTTAAACTATAAAATAGACAAGTCTGTAAGCAATAGTCTATTTCTGAACTAGCACATAATACTAATTGTAAAACTTACTTTCTCCCCATGTCCTGCTCAGCCACCAATAAAGAAACTACTGAAATTGTTGGAATTTCATTTTCATTTCGTGTACGTGAAAATGTTATTCTCTTAGAATGTTAAAATGTTATAGTCCAAAATTTATTCATTTTATTGTTGGATGAAATGTCATTGTTGGAAGAAATTTCATTCATTGATATATTCATGCATTTGTCACTGTTTTTTTCTAATTAAAATGCAATCCCTGAACTATGATAGATTTTTTTAACACTTGTTTGTTTTAATTTGATTAAATATTTCTTTCACTTGAATTCACATTATGCCTTAATTTAGATGAACTGGGATAATGTGTTAATAACTGGACTACTCTGGCAGAACTTATAAGCATGGATGTTCCTCAAAAAGATGATTAGCACGTGGGTAAAACTAAGATTATTTCCTTGACACAGATGAATGAAAGAGTTAATGGATGATCTATTTTTCAAAGTGAGATGCTATAAGTGGCTTAAGAGAATCTAAGTAATTTCATGTCGTTTCAATTCTGGCAATGTCAAACAAACAAGCAAACAAACAGGACTCAAGAATAAAAATAGGTCTTGTTTTGGTTATTTGGTTGCGTTTAATTTTTCTCAAATTTAGTTGGTAAAGGTAATTGGCTTCATTCCTCACTTCCTAAACAGGACTGCTTCATGATCACTAACCATATATTGTCTCTGTAGTTTTGTGGAATATAATACAATTTTTGCAGTTACCTAGAAAATTCTTTTGTGACTTCTAAGGTAAATGTCACTCACTATATAATAAGAAGTGTCTTTTCCTGTTAGAAACACCATTGAAACTGAAGGCAGCTGTTGATCTTCCAGCTTGAAATAAATTTTCATATACACAGAACCTTCTCATATCCACATGAAACAATATAAACTATTTTCGCCTTTCTTATGGATTCCAGTTCCAGCTCTGTACTCATTTTCATATGCCCTCTCTGACCCATTTTAAATTTCTGCACAATTCTCTGGAAATGAAGAGTCTTAGCTTGCTCACATGAATGTAATAAGGTCATTAATCATATTGAAAATTACTCACTTACTATGCTTAGGTTAATGCATTTGATAACATGCTTGAATATTACATAAACACTCTATGTTAACTACATTTTTTTTCCTGTGGTGATGCTAAACTGTTCCATTTCAATGAATAACATGGAAATCTTTTTTCACTGTAACAATTTCATAAGTTTGTTAAAGTTTTCTCCAAGTTAGAAAAATATATGTACAAAGTTTCAAAGAATAAATGTTAGTATAATTCAGAAATAAACAGTTTTTTATAATTTCAAGTGAATTTAATTTATTTAGTATTTTATTTACAAAGCCCTTTCAAATTATTTCATTTGATTCTTCAAAAAAATCTAGGAGGAGGAATTTCTAATGTAATTTGTTTTATCAGAAGACTTAGAAAACTTTAGTGATTTACCTAAACTTATTCATGATGGTAAGCTTACTTAAGCTTATCATGAATGATAATGAAGGGACTGGAGCCTATGTATTAAGACTCTAGATCTCAAACTATTTCCTATAATTTATTTATAATTGTAATTTTATTAATGTGTATTTGTTTTGTGCTTCCTGCTTAAAAGAACCTTGTCCATTGTGAATCTCTATCTACCTTAGAATTAGATAATGATTTATTATAGAAAAAAATATTAAAGTACATATTTAGTTTTTGTTATTCAAAATTGACATATTCAAAACAATACTCTAAAATCCAGTTATGCTTTTCAAGCATATCAAGGCTTGAAAACTTCTGTGCATGCAATTCTCTCATTATGTTAATGATATTGGCTATTATTGCTAAGTCAAAATCAGGAGGATGTAGGACATAATATGCGAAGATGAAAAGCAATGCCTTGGTTGTTACTGGTCAATGCCAACCCAGCAAGAAGCACCAGAGTGGGCAGCGAATGTCACGATAAAGACCAAGGGAGGAAGAGGATGCAGCATTTGAAGGCTTTGGTTCTTTCCTTTTATTCTAGTACCATCTAGGCACAAAAACTCACATACACTCCTCCCAATGCACACATATATACAGCATTATCAAACTATAGTAAAATAAGAAATGATAACTAGTAGAATGTATAATTTTATATACATGAGATATTATAGTTTTCATAGTTTATTTTTTAAAGTTAGCATAAATACATATGATATACAACATGATGTTTTGAATTACATGTACACTATGGAATGACTATATGCCTTACCGTACATACTTATACATTGTGGTAAAAACACATAAAATCTATTCCATCAGCATTTGTATGTATGCAATACATTGTTATTAGCCATAGTCCTTGTGTTATACAAAGAATCTCTTGAATTTATTGCTCCTGTCCAACTGTAATTTTGTATCCTTTGGTCAATGTCTCCACAATCTCACTTTGCATCCCAGATCCTAGCAAACATCATTCTAATCTCTGCTTCTACAGTTTCAATTTTTTTTTTTTTGACCAAATATAAGTGAGGTCATGTAGTATTTGTCTAACTGTGCTTGGTTTATCTCACTTATAATGCCCTACAGGTTCATCTATGTTGAAGAAAATGATATAATTTGTTTCCTTTGTAAGGCTGAATATTATTTTACTGTGAATGTATATCACATTTTCTTTATCCATCCATGCACTGATGGAAACTTAGACTGATTCTGTATGAGAGACTATGTAATTTTATTTTCTAGATTCTGCTGTTTCAATTGCGTATTGAAACTAAGTTTAAAACAAATGGAACATATAATTAGTTTTTCTCTCCACAATGGGTGGAGTTTGTCAGAAATATTGTAGTAATTACTGAAGAAGTAAACACGTGTTTTCTCCGTATACCCAAAAGGTATTAAGAGTAGAATGTCAAAATCTTATTAAAACTACTACTAATAAAGCATATAGAAAAAAGCTCTGCTTCACTTTTAAATGATTTCCAGTTTCTGAACATCTCTTTGCCCACGCATATAAGTGTACACTGTTAGAAGCTGCCAGGTCACGTCTTGAACACTATGCTACTTAGAAATTTCTTCTACAAGATACCCTATCACTCTCAAGTTCAAAGTTCTACAGATCTCTAGGCCAGGAATACAATGCCTCTAACCACTTTGCTAATGTGCAACAAAAGTAAACTTTGCTCCATTACATGGTTTGATTCTGTCTCCCCACTCCAATCACATATGAATTGTAATCCCCATATGTTGGAGGAGGAGCATGGTGGGAGATGACTAGATCATGGGGGTGGATTTCCTCATTGCTGTCCTAATGAAAACGAGTAAATTTTCACAAGATCTTATGTTTTAAAAGTGTGTGGCACTTCCCCCTTCTCCCTCTCCGTCCTGCTCCATCATGGTAAGATGTGCTTGCTTTCCCTTCACCTCCTGCCATTTGTAAGTTTCCTGAGGCCTCCAAATTATGCCTCCTGTTAAGCCTGAAGAACTGGGAGTCAATTAAACCTCTTTTCTTCATAAATTACTCAGTCTCAGGTACTTCTTTATAGCAGTGGAGTATGCTATGGAGAATCCTGCTTAATGTCTTGTTCTGATTCCTCAGCTGAACTGAAGCAGAACACCGAAGGCTCCGAGACATTTTCCCTCTGAACAGCCAATCATGCCCTCCTGACTTTTGGTTGCTTCTTTTATTTCTCAGACAAATATTTCATTTCAGCAGTGCTATGTATTCCACACACCTGACCTAGCCATATTCTGATTTTCTTTCTGCTGTCTTTAAAGGCAACGCAGAATATCCTCCCAAAGTACTCAGTGGAATACCAGAAGCACCGTTATTTCAAAAGCATATTTGCCTCCACTCGATAGCTCTGAAATTAGTTATGCATCTTAAAAACTTTCATAGTCAGAACTAAGAAAAAGAGTTGCTCAGGTGGTAATGTAGTATGATGGCAAGTTATGTGTATTTTATCAGTTACTAAAAAAGTGTAATAACCAAATAGTGTTATTTTCTCCATTGTTTTAAATGCATCACAAAAGAAATCAATTAATTTACATCTATTGGATATTGAAATTAGATACTAGGGAGTCTGTATACATCTGATTAAGTCCACATGTAATATCTATGAATCTCTTGAAATTAATGGACTCTAATCTTTGCACTCATTGCCCATTGAAAGTCGACTGAATCATGAGAAACAGGTTAGAGCAAAGTCTTGCTATATGGAAACTGATCTTTATGCTATGTATTTGTGTGGTTTTATCTTAATTGCTAATCATAGTATACTGAAAGTGACTACTGAGGGCACTGAGGAAAGCATTCTGAGCCTGAGGACTAACAGGCTGGAATTTAGTAGGAAAAATGCTGTGAGATTCCATTTTGTATTTCTATTTTGGGAGAGGAAGGAAAGTCATGGATGCTGTTTATTTGCCATTTGTGGTTAGAGAAAGTAAATAGACCCTTGGAGTCAGGGTAATGAATAACTAGATACTGGCCCATGGATAAATGGATTTCCCTCTGTGTCTTCATCTGTAAAGTAAGGATATTGGAAAAGGCAATTGCTTAATCTTTCTTGTTGCTTAATTGTCTGACTTCCAATATTTGGAGAAAGAAAAGTTGACTAAACATAAAGCACTGTAATACACTTTTTCACATCCATTTGTGTCTTTCATGTTTAGTTTAAATATTTATTGGTATGTAATTAAAAATCACATATAATAAAATTTTCTTCAATAAAGTAGTAAAATTTGCTAGATATGAAGAACCCCTACATCAATGACAATCATATGATGCCCACTTTTAGTATGGCTCATTTCCTCTATTTTTAGGTCAGCTGTAGACAGGTATCTACATGTCATTTGATTCTGTTTTTAGAAAGAATAGTCAATGTAATTTTTTAAATGTGATATGGGCACGTGCATGTGTATCCACAAGCATGTACGCATATGCACATATGAAATTATTAGCTCTAGAAAGAATCCGCTTAATGGACTGATATTGTTTGGATTTGTGTCCCTGCCTAAATCTCATGTTAGAATTGTAATATTCAATGTTGGAGGAGGGGCCTGGTGGGAGGTGATTTGGATCATGGAGATGGACTTTCACCTTGCTGTCTTCATGATAGTGAGTGAGTTCTAATGAGACATGGTTGTTTAAAAATGTGTAGCATGCTCTTCCTCCTGCTCCAGCCATGTAGGGCATGACTGTTTCCCTTTTGCCTTCCACCATGATTGTAATTTTTTGAGGCTTCTCCAGCCATGCTTCCTGTGCAGCCTGTGGAAACAAGAGCCAATTAAACTTCTTCTTTATAAATTACCCTGTCTCAGGTATTTCATTATAGCATTGTGAGAATGGACTAATACAGTAAATTGGTACCATGAGTGGAACACTGCTACAAAGACACCTGAAAATGTAGATGCAGCTTTGGGCAAAGGTTGGAAGATTTGGAGGGATCAGAAGAAGACAAAAAGTTGACAGAAAGTTTGGAACTTTCTAGACACTTGTTAAAATGCTGTGACCAAAAGGCTGAGGAGGTCTCAGATGGAAATGAGGAATTTATTGGGAACTGGAGTGTATTAGTCAATTCTCACACTGCTATAAAGAAGTACCTGAGACTGAGTAATTTATGAAGAAAAGAGGTTTAATTGACTCCCAGTTCTTCAGGTTTAACAGGAAGCATAACTTGAAGGCCTCAGGAAACTTACAAATGGCAGGAGGTGAAGGGAAAGCAAGCACATCTTACCATGATGGAGCAGGACGGAGAGGGAGAAGGGGGAAGTGC
>NW_012101343.1:4365796-4366655 GCF_000951045.1 Mandrillus leucophaeus
ATGTCTCCACAATCTCACTTTGCATCCCAGATCCCAGATCCTAGCAAACATCATTCTAATCTCTGCTTCTACAGTTTCAATTTTTTTTTTTTTTGACCAAATATAAGTGAGGTCATGTAGTATTTGTCTAACTGTGCTTGGTTTATCTCACTTATAATGCCCTACAGGTTCATCTATGTTGAAGAAAATGATATAATTTGTTTCCTTTGTAAGGCTGAATATTATTTTACTGTGAATGTATATCACATTTTCTTTATCCATCCATGCACTGATGGAAACTTAGACTGATTCTGTATGAGAGACTATGTAATTTTATTTTCTAGATTCTGCTGTTTCAATTGCGTATTGAAACTAAGTTTAAAACAAATGGAACATATAATTAGTTTTTCTCTCCACAATGGGTGGAGTTTGTCAGAAATATTGTAGTAATTACTGAAGAAGTAAACACGTGTTTTCTCCGTATACCCAAAAGGTATTAAGAGTAGAATGTCAAAATCTTATTAAAACTACTACTAATAAAGCATATAGAAAAAAGCTCTGCTTCACTTTTAAATGATTTCCAGTTTCTGAACATCTCTTTGCCCACGCATATAAGTGTACACTGTTAGAAGCTGCCAGGTCACGTCTTGAACACTATGCTACTTAGAAATTTCTTCTACAAGATACCCTATCACTCTCAAGTTCAAAGTTCTACAGATCTCTAGGCCAGGAATACAATGCCTCTAACCACTTTGCTAATGTGCAACAAAAGTAAACTTTGCTCCATTACATGGTTTGATTCTGTCTCCCCACTCAAATCACACATTGAATTGTAATCCCCATACGTAGGAGGAGGAGCATGGTGGGAGATGACTGGATC
>NW_012101343.1:4372365-4390093 GCF_000951045.1 Mandrillus leucophaeus
CACATCTTACCATGATGGAGCAGGACGGAGAGGGAGAAGGGGGAAGTGCCACACACTTTTAAAACATAAGATCTTGTGAAAATGTACTCGTTTTCATTAGGACAGTAATGAGGAAATCCACCCCCATGATCCAGTCATCTCCCACCATGCTCCTCCTCCTACGTATGGGGATTACAATTCAATGTGTGATTTGAGTGGGGAGACAGAATCAAACCATGTAATAGAGCAAAGTTTACTTTTGTTGTGCATTAGCAAAGAGGTTGGAGGCATTGTATTCCTGGCCTAGCGATCTGTAGAACTTTGAACTTGAGAGTGACAGGGTATCTTGTAGAAGAAATTTCTAAGTAGCATAGTGTTCAAGACGTGACCTGGCAGCTTCTAACAGTGTACACTTACATGCGTGAACAAAGAGATGTTCAGAAACTGGAAATCATTTAAAAGTGAAGCAGAGCATAAAAGGTTGAAAAATTTGCAGCCTGACCTTATGGTAGAGAAGAAAAACACATTTTCAGGGGAAGAATTCAAGCTAGCTACCAAAATTTGAATAAGTAGAAAGAAGAGGAATGATAATAGCCAAGATAATAGGGAAAATGCCTCAAAGCTATTTCAGGAATCTTCACAGCACCCCCTCTCATAACAGACCCAAAGGCCTAGGAGGGAAGAATGGTCCCCCTGCCCTGTGCAACCTCAGGATACTTTTCTCTGAGTCCCAGCCACTTCCAGCTTCTGTTGTGGCTAAAAGGGCCCCAAATACGTCTCAGGCCACTGCTAGAGAGGATGCAAGACATAAGGCTTGGTGGTTTCCATGTCGTATTAAGCCTGCAAATGCACAGAGGGCAAGAGTTAAGGCTTGGGAGCTGATATAGTTTAGTTGTGTTCCCACCCAAAATCTCATCTTGAATTGTAATATACATAATCTCCATAATCTCCATGTGTCAAGGGCGGGACCAGGTGGAGGTAATTGGATCATGGGAATGTTTTTCCCCATGACGTTCTTCTGATAGTGAGTCTCACAAGATCTGATGGTTTCATAAGCATCAGGCATTTTCCCTCTGGCAGTCATCCACTCTGTCCTGCCACCCTGTGAAGACGGTGTCTGCTTATCCTTTGCCTTCTGTCATGATTGTATGTTTCCTGAGGCCTCCCCAGCAATGTGGAGCTGTGATTTAATTTCAGTGAGACAGCATGTTCTTATCATGGCCAAGTTAACAGTTTTTAACAACAAGGAAACTAATATGATTATTGAATATACTTTCAAGCATTTAAAGCCTTTTATGTTCTATTATCTTAATAATCCATCCGAATAACAAAAATGAATGTAGGAGAATTTTCTAAGGTATTCCATTAAACTACCACTTAGACTTGTCAATATTACTAACTTTCAAATTATTTATTCCCAACTTTGCACTCCCATAACTCCAACCCTAGCTTATGTCACCATCAATTACTATACGGACAGTTAATAATTTTCTAGTTGTTCTGCTAACTTATAGTTTTCCTGGAAATCCTATTCACTTTATAGCTTTATGAAGCAACATTCTGACCATATTACACACTCCGTTTATCAAAAACCACCACATTACCTACAACTTATAGCAAACTTGAATTCACTTCAAGAGTAAATATACATATTTTTAGAGCCTGAAGCTTATACGGTTTAGGACGATCTTAAAATCAGGTATAAATGTATTTTTTGAGAAAAAATAGAAATTCACAAAAAATACAAATTAAAAAACCTAACAAATATCACAAATTCTAAAAAATATGTTTATATTTATTAATAAACTTTCATATAAAGCTATGACTTATTTTCCATTGACTAGATACTCTTTGCCTTTTTCATTTGACAAAGATTTTGTTACATAGTTTCCCATAGAGAAAAAATGAAGACATTTGTCTTTCTTTTAGTATAGGTTTTGAACAGGATTTTGAATGGGAAAAATAATGCATATTTGGTAGGGTCAAATGTCACATATACTTGTGAACAAATCTTACCATGCCTAATAGTGCAAGTAGGGAATGGAAGTTGTGCACACATGACAATATATTAGGATTGTACCCACAAATGTACACATACACATATGCACATACACACATAACATTTAAATGAATAATGAATATATCTCCAATTCAGTCTCCTTTTATATGGACTTCATAACTTCACCATCACATAATATATGAGGAACTGCAACAGAGGAGAAAATCAGAGTGGAAAAATACACTATTCTAATCAATTGTTATTAAAGATGTTAAACCTTTGTAAATTAACCAAAAACCCACACAATTTTGGAACATATTTTTAGGATCCCTCCATTGAGGGGCCCTGAATCTAAAATTTCACTCGCAGTATAGAAAATCTACCTATGAATAGTCGCGTATTATGAATAATTCAAAGTCTTTTTTTTCTGCAATAGGGCCTGAAACCAAACTTTCATACATTTCTCTTAATACTCTACTTTGCACATTAATTTTCTTTACTCTCCCTCCAAACAGTACTGTTGCTCTTCAAAAGTGCTAACTACTTTCAAACCTCTGAAATCAAACCATGCTGTTTGCTTCAGCTGAACATTCTGTCCTGTTTTTCAAGGCCCTCCTCTTTACAATCTATTTTTTTAATTAATGGAGAAAATAATATTTTTATCCCTTGGACACAGAAAGCAAGCCCTTACCAAATTGTTCATTGTTATTTAGATTGTATTTATTAAATAGATTGTTGTGCATGTACTATTTAATCTCTCCCACACTGGTTTTGAGATTGATTTTTCTTTGAATTCCCCTTAAAGATTTAGGAGACAGTGAGCAAGCTTTTAAACCAATGAACACAATAAATTCTCCATTCTACTTGATCAGTAATAAAAAATACCTTATGCCCTATAAATTCTGGTTTGAATACATTGTCTTTAACAATAACGAAAAAACCACCAGAAAAGTAAATTAATAAATATTATTTAGTCTATATCTTAAACAAATAGGCAACATATATTTTATTAATGTGCACCTTCTCCTAGTTGCCCAGAATTGAAAATAATTTCTTTTTATAATGAAATAGAAAGAAACATGTGTATCTTAGTGGAATTTCTAATGTATTTCACATAACTGTATAATAACCATTATTCATATACAAAATTAAATGCAAACAGATGAGATAAGAAATTAACTTATGTGTCTTTCTAATGGTTTACAGAGCATGACATATTGGGGAGACCACATTTAGATTTTATTTCAATACTTTTCTGCACAATTTCCTCAGATCCCAAGAAAATGATCCGCAGGGTAGAGAAGCAGATGGAAGGGAAAGACTGTGCCGTGGAGCGTGGTGGGGAGGTTTGACCACACAGCAGAATTGACTCTCCCGAGGGCCTTTTCTCCTAAACTTCATTTTCACTTGAAAGACAACAAATCCGAACAGTGACTTTAGTCTAGGACACCTTCCACTAAGATGCTGACATTCTATTAGCATTTTTATAGCTGCCCACTAGACGTTTGCATGAATATGAAGTTAAAGGATGTTGTAGTCAAATTTTCCCCCAGTAAATCAGACATAACACTTTGATCCAGTACCTTCGGTGTTTAACTGGGCCTATTTGAGATTGTAAAATTGCATTTTTACCTCTAGCTGAGAATCAGAATTGCACTGTTATTTTTTGTTTTTAGTTTGAAAGAAACCATCTTACAAGGGCACAGCACATTTTAAATGTGCTTTCCTTTAACAAAATAAAGGCAGCATACATTTTGGTAACCCCGTAGAGTAACACAGGTCCTGGGATACATCTTCTTTTCCTTTCTAATGAATGCTTAATTTCAAATGTGTGCGTTAAATGAAATGTGTCTTCCAAGCTGTGCAGCACAACTTAAAATACCTCCATTCCTTGTCTTTGCTCCTCACCTCTTCGATCTTTTGCTTCACGCCTGGTGGTCTGTAATAAGTGATTTACAGAGACATTTAAATAATAAAAATGAGAGAAAAGCCTCTGCCTTCTAGATTTGATTGCAAAAAGAGATAAGTACGTCTTTTCCCCAAAAGTAAATGTAAAACATGATAAAATTCTCACAAACAATGATTTTAGGTCTTTGGAAAGCAGACAACGCATTGAAAAGCATTTGCTTATTAAAAAATCTAACAATTTTAGTTAGAACACTGGGATTCTATAGATTTCTTGTCTAGCATTCTTCCCAGTCCCCACCACTCAGCTCATTTGGCAAGAATGGCCTTTGCCAGGGCATTATATATATATATACACCCACACACACACACACATATATATATATATATATATACACACACACACAGACACACACACACACACATATATATAGCAATAATGACAGAAAGGATGAAGGAAGAATTGAAGGTATTTATATTGGGATAAAGTTTTTTTATGGCATTTAAGTCAATATTAACATGAAGTAGACTATGATAAATTAAGAGGCATTTTTTAGTTACTAAAAAAACCCATAAGAAAATATTTTTTAAATGTAATCTAAAACATGAAAATAAATAAAAAGAGTAAAATGGTAGATATAAATCTAGCTATATAAAGAATTACATTAAGTATAACTGGACTAGACACTTTAATAAAAATGTAGAAAAGAACAGAACTTATTTTTCCTATCTACCTGTACCTGTTGATTCACTATATTTAATAAAACTGTATCATATATTTCAAGATGCCCAGGAAAGAGGATCTTAAAAGTTATCACCACAAAGAAATGATAAAAGTGTGAGGTGACAGACATGCTAAATACCCTAACTTGATTGTTATACAATATATGCATGTACTGAAACATCACACTGTAACCCATAAATAATATACAATTACGTGCCAATTATAAGCAAAAAGAATTCAGAAAATGTGCAGAAGATCATCAGACTGGGTGGAAGAGCAAGATTCAACTATATGTTGACTATAAGGGACACATTATAGATTCAAAGGCTTGAGAAGGTAAAAAGCATCAGCATAAAAGAAAATACCATGTAAACAACAACCATACAAGACCATCAATGGTGACATTAACTCAAATCTGTTGTTGAGCTTCGCTGGTGAATTTCTTCACCTCTTTCACTGGACTTTTCACTGTAAAAGCTCCATTTGGTCCTTTTAAAAATGTCTATCTTTTCATTAACACTTTCTGTTTGAAGAGTCATATCATCATACTTTAATTTTTAAACATGGTTTATTTTAGTTCTTCCAATATAATTATAAAAAGTGCTTTGAAATCTTTCTCTCCTAAGTCCTGCTTTGAAACTTGCTTAATGTGTGGATTTAATAAATCCCAGTTTCTTTTGCGGTAAAAGAGAGAAAATAGCTTTTTCTCACAGGGTTGCCATCAGAATTAAATGAGTCAACAAATATAAAATGTTTGGCATGTAATATCTCAATAAAATACTAATTATTGCTATTATTTCTTATCACTAACACCCACACACTTGCCACAGGTATTTGTCAATAACATTGCAAATCATTCCTTATTACTCTCAAGAGTCTTTAAATCGTCAAGCGAAGTCTTAAGACGGGTGAAATAAACAGCAGTCCTGCTTCTTCTCACGCAACTTTCAACACGTGTGTTTGCCCCACTCCACTTACTGAAAAAGGCACACTGACAAAATTACTGTTCAAAAACCTTTTATACAAAGCACTGAAAAAGAGAAATTACTGAGTGGGAAGCCTGTTATTATCTCTACTAAGAAAGCCACTTGAAATTTCTCTAGCTGAAGGTTTATTGCCTAATGTCAGCTTTAAAAATTTTGATGAAGAATTCTCATTTATTGGCAATATAACCCAATTAAGATATAGCACTAATAATTAAAAAAGATGATTGTAATTTGAAAACTTTCCTGCCTGAAATACAAAGAACTTCCTGAAATGTGTCATTTCATTTCCAGTATGTAACTTAGTGGAAAAAGAATGCTTTTAAACCTTCAGTGCTCTATATGAAATAGAAAGCATTAACAAATGAGAGAGATCTAGAGAAATAGATCACCAAAAGCAACTTTATGAGATAAGATAATGAGTTTTGATGTTTCATTCAGGTTGGTGTCTATTTACGAGAGACTCTAAAGAAAAGGGATGGTATCAAAGATTACGAAGGTCTTTCTTGAGGGTCATGTGACTCTCGTATCTGAAAGAACATAGGAGGCCCTTTTTCATTTTCAGGAAGACATTCCACTTCCGAAGAGAATGGCACATTTTGATATTCTTCCATTCAAACCAAAACTGTAAGAGATGGTATGTTAAAGAAAAGGAAAAAATCAAGATGTGTCTTGCTTTTCATTTCTAATATGACCAATGCCATAATATCTCAAGATCAATTCATCTCTCTACAAAATATGCAAAGGAGGCTGTTTTAGAGAAGGTTTTATGTTTCTTTTCTTTTTTTTTTTTTTTTTTTTGAGATGGAGTCTCGCTCTGTCGCCCAGGCTGGAGTGCGGTGGCCAGATCTCAGTTCACTGCAAGCTCCGCCTCCCGGGTTCACGCCATTCTCCTGCCTCAGCCTCCCGAGTAGCTGGGACTACAGGCTCCCGCCACCTTGCCCGGCTAGTTTTTTGTATTTTTTAGTAGAGACGGAGTTTCACCGTGTTAGCCAGGATGGTCTCGATCTCCTGACCTCGTGATCCGCCCATCTTGGCCTCCCAAAGTGCTGGGATTACAGGCTTGAGCCACCGCGCCCGGCCTATTTTCTTTTTCTTTGCTGTTTTTCTGTTTTTGTTTTATAAATACAACATTCAGTCCATAAATGAACCTTTTTTTTTCTCGAGAGGGAGTTTTGCTCTTGTTGCCCAGGCTGGAGTGCAATAGCGTGATCTCGGATCACTGCAATCTCTGCCTCTTCAGGGTTCAAATGATTCTCCTGACTCAGCCTCCTCAATAGCTGGGATTACAGGCACCTGCCAGTACACCCAGCTAATTTTTGTATTTTTAGTAGAGATGGGGTTTCACTATGTTGGCCAGGCTGGTCTCGACCTCCTTACCTCCTGATACACCCACCTTGGCCGCCCAAAGTGTTGGGATTACAGGCATGAGCCACTGTGCCTGGCTGAAACATTTATTAATATTGCACTTTAGAGATAAGGAGATAGTGCTGATAGGGAGGAAAAGGGGGTGAACAGGTGGGGCACAGAGGGTTTTTAAGGCAGTGAAACTATTTTGTATGATTCTATAATGGTAAATACATGTAATTTTACATTTATCAAATTCCACAGAATGCACAACATAAAGAGTGAAGCCTAGTGTAAACTTGGGGTGATAATAGTTTGTCAATGTAGGCTCAACATTCTGGTGGAGAATGTTAACAATGGGAGAGTCTGTGGATGTTTGGGGTAGGGGATATACGGGAACTCCCTATACTTACCTTTCAATTTTTCTGTAAAACTAAACCTTTTCTAAAAAATAAAATCTATTATAATAAAAAATATTAAATCTAAAAGTGAAGTCAAATTCCAATAAATTCTCGCTCAAAAATTCTCTACAAGCAGAAAAAAACTGGTATACAAACTAAGACGATAACATAAAGAATAAAAGTTGACATAACAAAACTTGACAGAGGAAAACCTGTTTTAAAGAATTCACGTTATTCCAATTTATATCTACATTATTATTGACAACATTAAAACTGTATGTTAACAAGGAGGAGGAACAAAAAATAAAAGGACATGATATTAAATAATTGACACAGTTAAGTATACTGAACTTGAAATCTGAAGTGCTAGTTCTTTGCTATGAATATTCTACGTGTCTCTAGGCAAGTCTGTTTCCTTCTCTGGGATTCAGTTTTCTTATCTTCAAAATAAGGGAGTTGAAAGCTCTAACTAAATTAGTGCTTCTTCCAAGGTTTCACTAAAAGAGTAAATATCACAAGGCTCAGAGGGAGGTAGCCTGAAGCACTCATTGCAAGTCCAGATCTCCTGTTTTTTTCTTAGAAATTCCTGCCCTGGCATGTATATCATATCTCAATAAAACTCTTTTAAAAATATTTCTGGTAGTACCAATCAGAAGGTTGATTTTTACTCTGCCTTGCCATTTAAAGTAGGTTATTAAATGCTCAGTACCTTAGTTTCTCCATCAGTAAAATAGTGATAAGTAGTAGTACCTACCTCATGAGGTGATTTTATAATTCATAGTAAGCATTAAAAGCAATAGTCTTTTTAATAACAATAATAATTGTTATTATTACAATGTTAGGCTATCATTTCTCAGCTTTTTCTATGAATTGTCTTCTTTTATCCTGCTGTTGTCAAACTTCCTTCACAAAAGTGCTTACTACTCCTGTTTTCTCCAACAATATTTAATAAAATTCTAAAATTAATTTTTGATGAATATTATGTGCTTTTGGATTTCTTACATACAATACACACAAGTGATTTGGACACCATAATCATATTTTTGCTTCCAGAATAGCATTTTTGAGTTGGAAGTAAGGTTAAATTTACTTTTGAAATGAAAATATCAAAAATTTTTAAGTATCAGGAGAGAACAACCAATGTGATATTAAGGATATAGATGAAAATCAATTTGAATTCTAAAACCTGGTATTTCCTTACTTACATATCAATTTGCCAAAAATATTATGCTGTACTACAAAATGTTAATTATCTAACTGTAAAGGTAAACTGAGGCTGGAGCCAAACCGGGAACGAAGACACAAGGCAAATGGCAGTGAGAATAGCTTTTATTAGGGCTTGTGAGCGAGGTTCGTGTGGGCCGAGGAAGTAGCGCTGAGGGAGGAGGGTAGGGTCTTCTTATAGCCTGAGAGGTAGGGAAGCTGGTTGTGCAAACAGGGCCTGGGGGGTCTTGAAACTACTAGGGGAGGAGTTGAGTAAGGGTCACGAGGAAGGGGTCTTTGGAAACTGTCAACCGAAACTACTGTTTTGAACTTGTGGAATGCAGGTGAGCTGCAGGTCATGGAGGAGTGTGGCTGCCCAGCTGGAACCTCTGATGTATGTAAGTCTGAGGGTGTATTCAAAGAGGGAGGGAAGTCTCGAAACACAGGGCCTGCTCGAACAAAAGGCCTGCTACGCCGAGTGGCGCCGCCATGTCGGTCCAGGTCCCTGCCTAACACTAACATTAATTTTCTAAGTTTCTATAATATGTATATCTAACAAATTGAATAACAAAAACATATTTACTATGTACTAATAGGATTATTATATATAGTATTGAAATGATAGAAACAGTAACAAGTTATATAACCATTTTGAATACTACTTTTGCTCTAACTAAGAAATAAATTGCTGCCAGGCACAGTGGTTCATGCCAGTAATCCCAGTGCTTTGGCTTGAGGCCAGGAGTTTGAGACCAGCCTGGCCAACATGATGAAACCCAGTCTCTACTAAAAATACAAAAAATTAGCCAGGCCTGGTGGTGTGTGCCTGTAATCCCCAGCTACTTAGGAGGCTGAGGCACGAGAATTGTTTGAACCTGGGAGGCAGAGATTGCAGAGAGCCAAGATCTGCTACTGTACTCCTGCCTGGGTGAAAGAACGAGACTCTGTCTCAGAAAAGAAACAAACAAAAGAACTTTAAAAAATAAAAGAAAATACCTGGCTTGGTATCATATTTCAGGCAAATGGGAAACATATATAGTTATCTACATATTTAAATTCTTTGTTTTTAATGAGTCTGTTATCATCATATACTATCCCTATCAATCTCTACTACTCAATTTTATCTGAGGACTTCCACTTAAGTTTAAGTTGGAATATCAGGAAAATATAATATAGCGAAGTCTCAGAGTGTTGCGGGAAGTCAGGACCCCGAACGGAGGGACCGGCTGAAGCCGTGGCAGAACATAAATTGTGAAGATTTCATGGACATTTATTAGTTCCCCAAATTAATACTTTTATAATTTCTTACGCCTGTCTTTACTGCAATCTCTAAACACAAACTGTGAAGATTTCATGGACACTTATCAATTCCCCAGTCAATACCCTTGTGATGTCCTATTCCTGTCTTTACTTTAATCTCTTAATCCCATCATCTTCTTTGTAAACTGAGGAGGATGAATGTTGCCTCAGGACCCTGTGATGATTGTGTCAACTGCACAAACTGTTTGTAGAGCATGTGCGTTTGAACAATATGAAATCTGGGCATCTTAAAAAAAAAAGAAAAACAGGATAACACCGATGTTCAGGGAAGAAGAGAGGTAACTTTGAACTGACCGCTGGTGAGCCTGACGAAACAGAGCTATATTTCTCCTCTTTCAAAAACAAATAGGAGAAATATCGCTGAATTCTTTTTCTCAGCAAGAACATCCCTGAGAAAGAGAATGCACCCTGACGATATGCTTATAGACCGCCCCTTTAAGGCGTGCGGCCTTTTAAGGTCAAAGCTGAAGGGATGAAATAAGCCCTGGTCTCCTGTAGTGTTCCCAGGCTTATTAGGAGGAGGAAAATTCCCACCTAATAAATTTTGGTCAGACAGGTTGTCTGCTCTCAAACCCTGTTTCCTGATAAGATGTTATCAATGACAATGTGTGCCCAAACTTCATTAGCAATTTTAATTTCACCTCATCCTGTGGTCCTGTGATCTCGGTCCTATGATCTCGCCCTGCCTCCATTTGCCTTGTGATATTTTGTTACCTTGCGAGGTATGTGATCTCTGTGACCCACACCCTATTCGTGCACTCCCTCCCCTTTTGAAAATCGCTAATAAAAACTTGCTGGTTTTACAGCTTGGGGAACATCATGGATCCTGCCGACATGTGATGTCTCCCCGGGACACCCAGCTTTAAATTTCTCTCTTGTACTCTTTCCCTTTATTTCTCAAACCAGCCGAGACACCTAGGAAGTAGAAAAGAACCCACGAAAAACATCGGGAGCGGGTTCTCCCCATATCAGAGATAGAAAACAAGACAGATACGACTTACGATATCCCAGGTTTAAGGGCTAGGAGAGTTTCCAGGCCACGGTGTGTGGTGGGAGAATTCAGGCAAAACCAGGCGATCTCCAAAAGCTAAAAACATGGAGCTGGGAGATTGGATACCCAAGCTAGCTACCAGTGATAGCTTTTAGGGCATAGTACAAAAGGGGAGAAATAAGCTCAGGACAAGAACACTGGATGTGTGCAAAGAAATTATCTTGGTTTTCCAGAAGATCACCACACGACCATTATACACATGAGAGAAAACCATCTATAAAAGCTTACATAGGGCCCATCTCAACCTAGCAAGCATATAAAAACCAAGAAAATAGGAAGAAATCCAGTCCATAGATACAGACCTGGAAATGGCATATGATATAATTAATAGATGAAGATGATGAACGAGTTCTTATAACAATCTTTACCTGTACAAGGTTGTAAAAGTGAACATGTTAAATAGAGACACATAGAATATAAAGCAAACACTAATCAAAAACCTAAAGAAAAACTTATTACTATAATTTAAAAAACAAAGAAAGTTATTAACAGTATATTAGAGAATGGCATGGAAAATATTAGTGAACTTGAAGACATAACAATAGTAATTAGCCAAAATTAAACGTAGGAAAAAAATAGTGAAAACTGAAAAAGATCAGTGATCTGTGGGAAATTCATGTGGCCTAATGTTATGTCATTGTAGTCCTCTGTGTAGAGGAAGAAATAATGGCAGGAAAGTATCCAAATTTAGTAAATCTATAAATGCACAAATAGTTTATTGTAACTGAAAATTAGCACCAAAAACACCAACCATGATATGCATAAAGGAAGTAACACCAAAGCCTATTATAGTCAAATGGCTAAAAAAAACAGTGATAAAGAATCTTTAAAAGTAAACAAAGAAAAAAATGTGCATTATGTACCATAAATGAAGGTAATTTTAACAGCAGAGCTCTTATCAGAAACAATACAAGCTAGAAGACAGTGAAACAATATCTTTAAGAGAGTGAAAGAAAAAAAAAAACCTAGACTTTCATACAGAATTAAAATACAGTAAAAGTTGTTAATGAAATACAAAAAGTCAAATAACTTACCACATTGAGATCCTGTTTTACAAGAAACATTAACAGGATCCTTCAGTCTGTTAGAAAATAATGTAAAATGAAAATATGGATCCATACTGATAAATATGTGGGGAAAATATACAAGACAATTTGACTTACTTTCTAAACTTCTTGAAAAGATAATTCTACTCCTTAATGTGTGCTTTGCATAGTGACTTCCTTTATAAGGATGCAGTATGTGTGTGTTGGGAGTAGTAGGAGTATAGAGAGAAACGTATACTCCTGGAATATACGTGGAGAAAACTGACAAACACTACTTCAGCCTAGCAATCAAGTTCAACATGCACAGTCATAAGTCACATTGATTATGATGGAAACAGCATTTTATTTCTTTTGCCTTCTTTTCTATAATCAGTAGCCCTAGTATAGACATGGAAAAAATCAGATAATTTTAATAAAGAGTGAACCTACAATATAGCTGTTGAGTACTCATCAGAACTGTCAAGGTTACCAAACACAAGAAAGCCTGACAGGCTACTACAGCCATTTATAAACATTACAAGGAAATAGAGTGTGGTACCCTGGATGGGATTCCAGCACACATAGAAAAGACCATCCAGTAAAAACTAAAAATATATAAATATTGACCTTAGCTAATGATAATGTGCCAATATTGGTTCCTTAATTGTAATAAATCTACCATATTAATTCAATATATTAATAATAAGGAAAGCTGTATGCATAGGTTTTAGAGACGTATGAGAATTCTCTTTACTATCTGCTCATTTTTTCTTTAAATTTTAAATCATTATAAAAATAAAGTCTTTAAATAAAAATGTAATGAACTGTTTAATGCAAAAACAATAACCAATAATGTGAGCTTTATATGTCAATGTAAAATGTAAACAATAGAATGCAAATCAAGAAGTAAAACATGCAAGTATAATATCATAAGGTTTTATATTTATAGGTAAAGTGGCTTAATATTTCTTGAAAGTAAACTGAGAAAATTTAAAGTTATACTCAATAATACATAAAGTAACCACTATAAAAATTGTAAAGAAGTATAGGTAATAATTTAACAAAATAGAAAAAATTAAATCATAAAATTTACTGAAATTCAAAGGAAAGCAGAAAAATAAGAAAAGAAAACTAGAAAACAAATAGTAATATGGGAATTTAAAACAAAAAAGTGTTAATAATCACATCAAATGTAAATGCTCTTAACACTCCAGTTAAAACTTAAAGATTATTAGAGTATATAAAAAAGGAAAACTCAACTATATGGAGCCTAAAAAAGCAATAAAAATGACACATATTGCTTAAACGCAAAAAGATGAAAAATATGCCATTTCAAACTAGTCAGAGAGAACTGAGACAGCAATAATAATATCAGACAAAGCCAATTTCTAAGCAAAGAATATTACCAAGATAAAGAGTGTCATTTTGTAGACACAAAGGGTTTAATTCATAAAAAGTATATTGTAATTATAAACTTTTATGCACCTAATAACGGAGGATCAAAATAAATGTATCAGAAATTGCTAGAATGTTAAGGACGAATACATGTCTACTATTACGCAGATACTTTATATCCCTTTTGCAGTAACTAATAAGGAAGAAAACTGAAACGCAATGAGGATGTAGAAGCCACAAACACTACTGTCCATCCTGATCTGATTGATATTTATAGAACACTCCACCCAACACCAGCAGAATGAGCATTCTTTTCAGTTGTATACAGCATATTCCCCAACAACAGCAGAATGTGCATTCTTTTCAAATGTATACAGAATATCACCCAACCTTGACTGCATTCTGGGCTGTCAAACAAGTCCTACCAAATTTAAAAGGACTCAAAATGTATAAAGCATGGAATTAAACAGTGGAATTAAATTATAAATTCAACAGTAATATAATATCTGGGAAAACCCAAATATAAAAGCTAAACAATACAATGACTCATGAATTGCAGGAGAAATAAAAATGGAATTTATGATATTTTTCTGTATTTTTAACTAAAAGAAAATGAAAACAGTCTCACAATTTGTAGGGGTTTGTTAATGCAGTACTAAAGGAAAAAATTATAGCACTTAATACCTGTAATAAAAAAAGATATAAGGCCTCAAGTTAATGACCGTACGTTCAATTTTAATGAACTAGAAAACAAATGTAAAGGAAAACCAAAGTAAGCAGAAGAAAGGATACAATACAAATAAGAGTAAATATCCACAAAATAACAAACAGCTATAGGATAAGACTTTTTGGAAATGATTGACACTTTCATAATATGAATGGTGGTGATTATTTTGAGGATGTTTACATATGCCAAAAATTATTTAATTATTTACTTAACATCTGTTCATTTTTTCTTATGTTGATTTTGCATCAGTACGTCTCTAAAATGACCATGACATTATTTGTTTAAAGCCCTTTTTACTTAATATCTTAGTATCTAGTTTACTCCATAATTCCATGGCTTTACACCATCTAATGATTCTATGGAGAAGATTGAAAATAAATTTAATTATTGCTGATTTTAGATATTTTTTTACACTGAACATTTTAGTATGTTAGAAAATATTCTATGAGTATCTCACAATTCTGCACACACTGTACGTTCTCTTTTTCAGACTCTTTTTAAAAGCCTATATAGACTGAACAGTCTTGGAACACAGATATAGGTGCCTCCCTATGGAGCAAAAAACAAGCATGTTTACTGCCCATCACAAGAAACAGAAGTTTTCATTGATCACAGGTTTTCCCTCTAATGCAACGCACCATATGTAGGCACCATCCTGTTGAAAGAGGTGAGGGACAAAAAGAAATAAAACAATATGTCAATTTTATGTCCCCTTTGTCTAACCCAGCAGTGTCATGTCTATTTCCAGCCTCCATGAAAAATGTCAACATGGTAACATGTTAGCTTGTAAGTAAAGTAAAATCTCAGACTCTTCACTGTTTTTATTAACTGACAGATAAAATTGTATGTATTTACCACATACAGCACATTACTTTGAAACATACATAAAATGTGGAATAACCAAATCTTGCAAATTAGCATATGCACTACCTCACATAAGTTATCATTTTGTGAGAAGACTTAATATCTACTCTCTTAGCATTATTCAAGAATACAATATATTGCAAACTATTATCGTCATGTCGAACAATAGATCTCATGAACTTATCTCTCCCATCTGACTGAAATTTTATATCCTTTGACTAACATCCTCTTAATCTCCCTCAAACACCCAGTCCCTGGTGACTACCATTCTACTTTCTGCTTTTATGAGATCAACTATTTTTGATTCCATATAAGAGTGGTATTATGTGGTATTTGTCTTTCTGTATCTGGCATATTTCATTTAAAATAACATCCTCCAGTTTCATCTATATTTTCTCATATGACAGGATATTCTTTATTTTTATGGCTGAATAGTATTCCATTTTGTATACATACCACATTTTTTATCCCTTGATGGACATGTGAGATGTTTTTCTTTTATCAGGTAAGTTAGATACACTATTTTCCTCTCTGCTTCTTGCCAAAATGATGTTGATAATATGCAGGTACCCCAGCTCTTAGTGGTTTACACGCATCAGTTTATAATTTGGGTTTTGTGAGGATACCCTCTCACCTGGGGTCTTTGTGCATTCCTGCTGTTATAATGAAATACTATAGACTAGGTGACTTTTAAGCAACATAAATTTATTTTGCATAGCTCTGGAGGTTGGGAAGTCCAAAATCAAGGTATGGACAGATTCCATGTGTAGTGAGGACTCCCATCCTGATTTATACTCAGTGGTGTTTTTGCTATAATCTCACATGATGGAAACTGAGGGAGCTCTCTGGGGCCTCTCCTATAAGGGCACTATACCCCTTCATGCGGACTTTACCCTCATGACCTAATCACCTCCCAAAAGTCCCACCTACAATCTCACATTGCGGGTAAGGCTTCAATACATGAATTTCAGAGAAACAAAAACATTCAGACCATAGAATCTAATTTTTTTATAAATGTGTGTGTATTTGTGTGTTTCTTTATATGTGTGATTTGCTACCTAGGTAATCTGTATGATTTGCAAAGAAATTGATATGGGGAAATTTCCTTATGAGGTACTTGAAGTACAAAGTCAGAAATAGGAAATGAGGAACAGGGAAGATAGATACCTTTCTTGAAGTCTAATTTATATGGGCTGTGGAACCAGAACTGTTTTCTATTTGAGAGAACTCCAAGGAAGTACTTTTCTGTGTGGGGGGTGGTGAGGGAAGAAATATTAGTTTCTCCATAAAAATGAAGAGACATTCAGAGTCTTGACTTTATAGAAGAATTTGCTAACGTCATTCTGAGAGTGCCTATTATAATAGCACACCATATTGGAAAGCAGGGGAGATTAGGAACGAAATGAAAGCATGGAACATACAGTGTGATGTTTAGATAAGCATTCTTTCATGATTTTCTTGAATTCAGTTGTCCCACAGTATAGGCAGGGAATTTTTTTTCAGGACTCCCGTGTTTGCCAAAATCTGCACATTTAGGGCCTTTCTCCTAAAAGAAACAACCCACGTTTTAAGTGGAAAAAGATGTGAAGACTTTTAAGTGGTAAAAGATTCAGAAGACTTTAGAGAAGTTTGGGCAAGACAGGTAAGTGCTTCAGTTTACGTGGGTGGGGAGAGATGGCAAAAAGCGCACAAATTTGAAAGTTGTCATGAGGTAAAACTAACAGAACTCAGTGGGTGGGATATTGGGGAAAAGGAAAGGAAATCTTTGGAAAGAGTGAACTCCAATGGGTTGAGTCTAATTATCTGCAAGTCCTGCAGGCAACCCTACAGAATCCACATATATGAAAATCGACCCTCTGTGTACACAGATTGTATTATATGAACACCGGATACCACATTTGGTTGAAAAAAAAAAAAAAACACCCTACATTTAAATGGACCCAAGCAGTTCAAACCTGTGTTGTTCAAGGGTCAACTGTAATGAAATAACTTATGATGACTAAGGTCAATGAATCTATAAGGCATTATGGATTTCTTCCTGAATTTTGAAACACAAGCCTAAACCAGAATTAAATTTTACAATGACATAAAAATTCTTTTAGAATGGATTTATTTAGTCTAGCAGAAACTGCTCATTTAGATTATGGTTTTATTGAGCCATCACTCAATAGCATGTAAGCTACATAAAGGAATTAAAAATACTATTAGTAAACATCATATGTTATTTAGAGCTTAATATTTCTTCAAACCAAGGTTTGTTTTAGAGCTTAGATATATAAAGCCCCTCTCTAAAGATTAACTGTTTTTTCCACAACAAAGAAAGGCTTTATGTATTAAAAGAGTGATTGTTGAAGATTATCGTTTCCCACATACCTTATGGGAAAGACAGCTGTGTGGCTATCATTTCTTGGCTTGGATCGAAGTTTGTGTGTGTATATGATTGTCTTCTTGTTGTTGTCAGTATTGTTGTTTCTTCGTCTCTTCTTTGGTTCTAAAACGAACAGAAAACACACCCATGTGCCAGTGCTTTTTGTCCATAACAGATTTATTGGTGTCCATTTATCATCGCATTGCAACTCTGGGCTGGTAGCACAAGATAAATGGAGCTATTCAGTCTTTTTCTTTTCCTTTGTTGCTTGTCAGCGTCTCAGAGTGGAAGGAATGATGGTGGCAAAATTAAGCAATGGAAACACAATATAGAAAGTCCTTCCAGGTGAAGTTCAAGTTGCAATAACTTTATCATCAGGGACTTTTTCCCACATTCTGTTCTAAGGGAACTTTAAATCGAAGTCAAGTAGCTAACTG
>NW_012101343.1:4390143-4392296 GCF_000951045.1 Mandrillus leucophaeus
AATGGATTTATTTAGTCTAGCAGAAACTGCTCATTTAGATTATGGTTTTATTGAGCCATCACTCAATAGCATGTAAGCTACATAAAGGAATTAAAAATACTATTAGTAAACATCATATGTTATTTAGAGTTTAATATTTCCTCAAACCAAGGTTTGTTTTAGAGCTTAGATATATAAAGCCCCTCTCTAAAGATTAACTGTTTTTTCCACAACAAAGAAAGGCTTTATGTATTAAAAGACTGATTGTTGAAGATTATCGTTTCCCACATACCTTATGGGAAAGACAGCTGTGTGGCTATCATTTCTTGGCTTGGATCGAAGTTTGTGTGTGTATATGATTGTCTTCTTGTTGTTGTCAGTATTGTTGTTTCTTCGTCTCTTCTTTGGTTCTAAAACGAACAGAAAACACACCCATGTGCCAGTGCTTTTTGTCCATAACAGATTTATTGGTGTCCATTTATCATCGCATTGCAACTCTGGGCTGGTAGCACAAGATAAATGGAGCTATTCAGTATTTTTCTTTTCCTTTGTTGCTTGTCAGCGTCTCAGAGTGGAAGGAATGATGGTGGCAAAATTAAGCAATGGAAACACAATATAGAAAGTCCTTCCAGGTGAAGTTCAAGTTGCAATAACTTTATCATCAGGGACTTTTTCCCACATTCTGTTCTAAGGGAACTTGAAATCGAAGTCAAGTAGCTAACTGTAAATCTAGACAGCACAACAGGGCTGGATGAACCTTGGATGCTTGTGCCACAGATTAGAATAAATCTAAGGTGTTTTCTGTTTGTTTTTACTCTCCTGAAGTGACTGGAATATGCAAAATTGAGAATTTTTTTCTTCATAAGAAGAGTTTCTACCCTTAATAACTTATGTGCCTAACATTATATTGAATATTTGGAACATTATACAAAACATTAAAAAAAAATGATTATACTAAGATGTCCCCTATTGGTTTTAGAAATGCTAGATGCCCATGGAAAATAAGTCTTTGGAAACTGTAAACTCTCATGAGTTCAGTCTAGTTATCTGTAGCTGAAAAAATTTTAGTGACTTTAGTTATTGCCAGTTTTAAGAAAAACAGACACTGAAAGTAGATGTACATTAAATGCTTCTCAAATTTGAGATAATCAGATCACAAAATCAGTTAATGTGATCATAAATATGGATTTACATAAGAGGAAATTAAGTTCCTTACATTATATGTTAATTTTTCATTTTATCTATAATAGCCCTGTATCTAAAATTTTTCCTATCTCCCCCCAAAAATTCATTAAAAAATGAAAATGTTAGGAAAATTTTTTCAGATGAGTAGCTTCATATAAATATCATAAAGACTGAAACTGTTAATGGAAAATTATGGATTATATATTTATATACACACACACACACGTTTCCTTTCTTCCTTTGTCTTGCCCAGTTTTATTTATGAGATATACTAAGACTATGATATCTTTCTGATAAGATTTAAATACAGGCCGCCTTGCTCCATTGAAAACAATTTTATGATCTCTTATACCAGGAATCAACCTAAAAATTACTTCCTTAACAATCATAAAGTGAGTTTTTCTTTTATATTTATGTGTTAGATAACAAGCGGCACCAGCCTATATAAGCATCCCATCATTTTAAAGCATAAATGAGTACCAAAAAAAACTGTGCAGGTAAATAAAATTAAAGTGTTTTTAGATCAATTGAGTGCCTTCTCAACAATTACACTGGGTACATATGATGTCTTAGGAACTCTTCTAAGTGGTAGGAATATAGAGTAAACATAAGAGAAAAAAAATTCATGGCCTTATGAAGCTTAGTTTTAAAAAATATTATTTCTAGTACGTAAGTTAGTCGTATAGATTAAATTAGATGTTGCTATGTAATAGCAATAACTTTGTATTTCTGATACTATCTGATGCATATATTGCTAATACAGATGGGTTATAATTTATTGAGTTATTCAGTTATTGAACTTATATGTATGTTAGCAACATACAGCAGTCTGTGAGAATATAAGAATGAATAAGATTGGAAGAGTACTCACCCCGGGCCCATAAAGAAAATTTGCACTGAGTAAACAATTAAAATATGAAGTCAAGAGAAATGTGGAGGATGCCCTAAAAGTCACAGAAGGGACTTAACTTAGAATAAAGGTTCAGAAA
>NW_012101343.1:4392741-4394525 GCF_000951045.1 Mandrillus leucophaeus
ACTGCAAGGTATCTAAGACATCAAAGGAAAGCTGATGTCATGAAAGTCCCAAGATAAAAATATCTAGTAACATGTCACAATGAAAATATTTAAAATATTCAGAAACTAGAATGACTTTTTAAAAACTCTAACAAATTAGAAGGTGTACTAAGATACTCAGCAGGATATTTCATCTGTAAAATAAGAACACACACACACACACACACACAAATCAGAAAACAAGAAAAAGTTTCTGACAAATGTAAGTTCAAACTTCTGTAGTTTAAACTTTTAAAATTCTTTATTTCAATGCAAAAACGCACAAAAATACAATGTTAATTGTTTAATACCAATGTAGTGATCTGCAAGAAAATGTAAAGTTTTCTCCCATAAAGACATAATTTTATGGAGGAAAGTCCAAGTGATCCATCTGCCATCTGTATGATACGAATTATACAATGAAAGAATAATTTTAATAATTATAAAATGGAAGAATATTTCAATAATTTAAAATTAAGGAACAAATTATTAACGATATAATAGAAAAAACTTTCCCTGAACTAAAGATTACATATTATATTAAATATGACCACTAAATGCTAAGAAACATGAGCAAAAATTAAGTCATACATTCTGATTGAGTTTAAAAATACCAAGGACAATGCAAAACATTCTAAACATTTCCTAAGAAATAAAAAGGGCCCCTACTAGAAACAAATAGGCAACAAACATGATTACTTATCCTGTCAAGTTCAACTGGATTAATGTTACATATGAATCAAATAAGACCTAGAGTCGCAACAAATTCTAGTGTCAAAATTGACAAGCACTAAGGCTTTTGCCTTTTGAAAATCTCTTCATTGTTTATTGGTTATTTCAGACAAATCAGTATTACCACCACCAAATACCATATTGGATTATACTGGCAACTCCAGGAAAAAAAAAAAAAAAAAATCAATTCATGGATGAATTTAGTAAATAAACCCTAAGGATTCAAAAGAGAGTTACTGGGTTTCTAAAAATTCTGTATTGCTTAACATCAACACTGTGTTTAAACAAATTTTACTTTATTCAAATTATTGTTAATTCAGCAAGCAAAATTAAGTAGGTTATTATTGCAAAAAAGAAAGTATAACTTTTATCTTTGTTTGCAAATAGTTATCATTATGACAAATAAAGAACGCCCTCAGAGAACAGATTGTATTTTAGTGTAATGTGGATTATTGTGTAGTTCTAAGATAGTACATATATTACTAATGGAGAGTTTTTGTTTATTTAGAATAACACCATGTGTTTTCTTAGACAACAAGTTATAATTGTTCTGAATTAATGTAACATTACCCAAACAACTAGAAAGACAAAGAGCTCTTGTCATGCATTAAAGTGGTTCTAAGCATATATTTGAACTAAATATGCCTCCCTAAAGGAGAATTGGCAAGAAGCAGAAGACTAATATCTTAATTCTTGTTGTGTTGCTAAACATATCTTATACCTCAACTAGCCTCCAATTGCCTCTTTTTTGATATAATAAGTAGGAATAATGAAAAGATTCTTTATGTGACAAAATTTCTAGATAATTTATAGAACTGATATCATTGTGATCTTCATGTTAAAAGGAACAGGGATATTTTCCAAGCTACTTTAAAAGCAGGGTTAGGGCCGGGCGCGGTGGCTCAAGCCTGTAATCCCAGCACTTTGGGAGGCCGAGACGGGCGATCACGAGGTCAAGAGATCGAGACCATCCTGGCTAACACGGTGAAACCCTGTCTCTACTAAAAAAATACAAAAAACTAGCCGGGCGAGGT
>NW_012101343.1:4395335-4425036 GCF_000951045.1 Mandrillus leucophaeus
TTTAAGATGATGGATATGCTAATAACCCTGATCTGGTCACTATACATTATATGTATCACAACATCACTATGTACAATTATTAAGAAATGAAAACTAAAACTAAAAATAATAAAAGCACCAAATAGAAAAACAACAACAACAAACCCAGAATCACCAACAACAAACATGTTCATGTAGGCTGCATAGCACAAGGGAAGAGCGAAGTGGTGGGCAGATACTTATTGAAAACCAATGAAGTATTGTACCATAGAAGAGATCGTCATATTCATTATGTCTGACACTCTTAGGAGAAAAGCAGGAAGGCATTTTGAAGTTTTTGAACAATTTCAATAAGCGTTCTGAACCCCACAAAAAGTTGTATGCTTATTTATTTATGCTCATTTATTTGACAGCTGTCTTCTTTGCTCCAACTCTCACTGCCTAGCACATTACATAGCACGTAGTTTATAGTGAATAAATAATTGAATATTTTTTAAATAACTGCTTTGCCATTAAAGCTTCCAAGCATAGTTCCTTGTGTTATTTTTAAACAACGACACTTTGAAACTTCATTTGTTTCCATATCTAGTCAATAAAAATAACGATAAAAGCCTGAGGAAGAAACTAAGAAAATATTTTATGCAATTATTTAACATTTTCTTCCATAATTCTCCAATCTGCAGAACCTAGGAAATATGTCAATTATCCTAGACACTATTTCATCAGTGTTTTTATTTATTTTATATAAATGTATTGTTGGAATCACAAACCTAAACAAAAGGAGGAGGAGGAGGAAGAGAAGACATGCTTCTCCTTTGAACCATTCCCATCCTCACTCACAGAGGACAAATGACATAAAGATTCCCTGAAATCATTAGGGGCGTTCTGGACCTCAGTTTTCCTACGGTTTTTGTGTGCTGCATGATCTATCACTCCACTCCTAAGGGAAAAGAGACGTTTCTATGAATGCAACCTTTCATTTCTAAGATATGTGGATGTAAATTGACAACCTTGGTTTCTTCATGTGAGTTTTCTTTTTTTTTTCTTAATTAGCACTTTGTTTCTGAAAAAAAAAAAATACTTTGTTGTTTCTAGAGGAATTTTTCATGAGATGGATACTCATAACTGCTTCATAAAAAGAACCAAATACATGAAGGTCTTTTAGGCTTCATTAGCTAAAAATCACTTGGGTCATATAGGACTTTATTCACACGCCAACACCATCAATATTTTTGAAGCCATTTTATCAATTGGTTCTGACAACCACAGCTAGAATATCAATGTCATAATAAGTCAAAATCATTTTAATTCATGCCATTGCTTTTAAGATCATTGTATATGATTTACTTTCTTGGAGAAATAATGATTTTTCACATGTGTATGAGATTTGTAATATTAAAAATTGTACAAAATTTAATACAACCTAGGCTAAAGCCATTAATGAGTTTGAAAACCTATTTACTGTTTAAGTATTTCAAAATTTGCTATTTAAAAAAATAGATATTGAACTTTAGGTGTATCTAAAATGGGCTCAATATATTATCTGAGGAAAAAAAAAACCAGGAAGATACTTCAAGTATGGCTAAAATAATTCATAAACTGTGTTATTACCTAACACAGGATTGCTAGATATTTGTTATAACACAGAAGCAGTAATTTACATTTGGATATCAAGAGCCAACATTTGCTGAACAATCCTCATGTGCTGCAATTGCAGTAAGTGCTTTATATTATGCCTTGCTTGTTTTGAAAACTAGTTGTGTTGATCATCTGAGTTGAAAAGTACAGAATCCACTCTATTTGCAATATCAGAAACAGATTCATTAAAGAGTTTTAGAAGTCTCCCAGAATTGTTGGCAAGGCTGAGCCTGCAAGAAAACACTCAAGCTTGGTGGGACCTAACTAATAAGTTAACTTCTGCTGAGGACCTCAGGACCAGGCTGCCTCCAACAACGTCTCTGACAGCACAATAGATGCATATTCCATCAATAGCTCATTTTCAAATCAATGTCTTGTATGAATGTATGTGCTTAATAGAACTTAGATTACTCTAGTTGCAAGGAAAGCTGAATGCTGTTTCTATTTCTTTAATATTACATCATTATTTTATATTTTACCTTAGGATTGTAAGATTCATAAAATCAAGACACACTGAAATCACACAATTGTAGTAAAAGGATTTTGATTAGCCAAGAATCATAAGTGCCCACTGGAGCAGGTATTGAAACTTCCATTCCTCATGTAAAAAAACAGATTCACAGGTTTAGTAATTTGATCAAATCCAAATTGCTTCTAACTTTTTGGTGAAATAATCATTGTGTCTGGCTAACATTTTTAACTTATCATGTCACTGCCCATTTAAGAATCCCAATAAAAATAGATTGATGAAACACTAAAGTCAATTTGGTATTCATTTAACTTTAAATAAAATATTTTTCTGCATTAAGAAATTAATTAGTATTTTCAAAATCCAAACAAATGGACAGATAACATCCAATATCAGGTACAAAGGAACATATAAAGTGATGTAAAGATTAAGAGCAGAGATTTAAGAGTCAAATTGCCTGGATTGTGGTCTTCTTTTGCTTTTTGTTAATTTAAATTTTAAATTTTTGTGGTATTTTGCTTTTATTTGATACAATAACTTTTACAAAGTACCTAAGCATTTTGTTCTTTAGTTTCCTCATCTGTAAAATGTGAAACAAATAGTATATAAATGAAATACATTTTAATTTTAAAATTTAAAAACACTTGTGAAATTATTTATAGTAGTTCTGGATGTGTAGTGAGTTTTAAGTAAATGCTGTTATGGGTAGGGTGCCAAATGCAGCAGAAATGAGGTGAGGATTTGAGCTGGAACAAACTGTCTTAAGTGTAGATAATAAGCATGTCTTTTCGGAAGATAATTTGAAAGCCTTCATAAAACCAACTAAAAATCAGTGTGCCTTTGACAATGTTCTTTCCTCTGTCCTGAAAACTTTATTCCTGGCTCTTTGTATGTTTCCGACTTCTTCAAGATTCATTTCTAGTGATTGTCCCTGTTAAGCCTACCTTGACTTTAATGGAAAAATGTAGTTATTTCTTTCCTCTGCCACTCATTAGCATATAGCCATATATCTTACAGGTGCATCTTTAAAGTATGTAGTTATTGCATTTAAGTTAACCCATTATTTATCTTTATATCAGTGAAGCAATACTCTTGATATAATCTTTATCATTGTATCATTGCTCCTAGCATAATGCTAAGCACATGTGTGGTAAGTGCTTACCAAATATTTGTAGAAGGAGTGAATGAACCCATCAGTAAACCCAGTTAACAAATTAATCATCTCAAATTATAACGTGAGCTTAATTTCTTATACCAAATGTTTAACAGCATGTTATAATGGAAGAAACAGTCAAAGGTCTGATTTTGGCATCCTGGTCATATGATCTTATGCAAGTTATTATGGGTTTTTTTGGATTGTTTGCTTCCTCAACTACAAATGAATAAAAGGAAGAATTCTTACCTCAAGGAGATATGAGAAGTGAAATAAAATATATTAGAAGTCAAAATATGACTTGGTAACTGGTAAAGTGCTGTGCAAATGTTAGTTGTTATATTAAAATGGATTTAAATGATAAAAGAATACATCTTGATGGGTTACTAATACCTGTAAATAGCTAATAATGTATTTATATTGTGCACCTCTGAAATACATTAAGCAAAGTTAGTTAAAAGCTACCTGAAATCAAGAAATCATTATCTGGGTGGGAAATATTCATTAAAAATTTGATTCTAAGTGAAACTTACCAAAATGGCAAATACATTTTTCCTTTTTCTCACGTGAGAATTCAAGACTGTTGAAGTGTTACTTGTTACATATACTGAAAAATGGAATTAATCAAATCCATTTTCACTGCTCACAACAAAACCTTACCTATTTTAAGAAACTTACCATGGATTATATATATATATATATACATTTTTTTTTAAGATGGAATCTCACTTTGTCTCCCAGCTGGAGTGCAGTGGCATGATCTTGACTCATTGCAACTTCTGCCTCCCAGGTTCAAGTGATTCTCCTGCCTCAGTCTCCTGAGTAGCTAGGATTACAGATGCGCCACCACGCCTCTAATTTTTGTATTTTTTAGTAGAGACAGTGTTTCACCATGTTGGCCAGACTGGTCTTGAGCTCCTGAATTCAAGTGATCCGTCTAAGTCTCCCAAAATGCTGGGTTTACAGGAGTGAGCAACTGCACCCAGCCAGCATTTTGTTTCTAAGACAATATGCAACAAATAATTTATAATGTACATAATTTTTTATGACATATACTGGAGATGTTATATCAAAGAGAAAACAGAAAAAAATAAGATGATAGAAAATATTCTTCTTTAAGTGTTGTTATATACAACTCACTAATACTTTTCTTATCTTACCATCCAGTGCAATGATAGATATTATTATCATTCAATTTGTGGGGAAAAGAGAGACTAGACTGTTACTGTGTCTATATAGAAAGAAATAGACATAAGAGACTCCATTTTGTTCTGTATTTGAGATGCTGTTAATCTGTGACCCTACCCCCACCTTGTCCTTGCAGGAGACATGTACTGTGGTGACTCAAGGTTGAAAGGATTTGGGGCTGTGCAGGGTGTGCTTTGTTAAACAAGTGCCTGAAGGCAGTATGCTTGTGAAAGGTCATCACCATTCTCTTAATCTCAAGTACCCAGGGACAAGTACACTGCCAAAGATCGCAGGGACCTCTGCCTAGGAAAGCTAGGTATTTCCAAGGTTTCTCCCCATGTGATAGTCTGAAATATGGCCTTGTGGGAAGAGAAAGACCTGATCGTCCGCCAGCCTGACACCCGTGAAGGGTCTGTGCTGAGGAGGACTAGTATAAGAGGAAAGAAAGCCTCTTGGCAGTTGAGATAGAGAAAAGCATCTGTCTCCTGCAGTGGAACATCTCGGTGTAAAACCGATTGTATGTTCTGTTTACTGAGAAAGGAGAAAACCGCCTTAGGGCGAAAGGTGGGACTTGCTAGTGCAATGCTGCTCTTTATGCACTAAAAAGGTTTATGGAGATGTTTACATATGCATATCAAGGCACAGCACTTTTCTTTAAACTTATTCATGTCACAGAGATCTTTATTCATATGTCTTACTGCTGACCTTCTCCCTATGATGATCCTATTATCCTGCCACTTCCCTTTTTCTAAGATGGTAAAGATAATGATCAATAAATACTGAGGGAACTCAGAGACCAGTGTCGGCACGGGTCCTCTGTAGGCTGAGCGCCGGTCTCCTGGGCCCAGTTTTCCTTTCTCTACGCTTTGTCTCTGTGTCTCATTTCTTTTCTCAAGTCTCTCGTTCCACCTAAGGAGAAACGCCCACAGGTGTGGAGGGGCAGGCCACCCCTCCACAATTCCAGTGAACAATCCATTTTTAGTGGAGTTTTTCTTTATTAGAAGCAGGTTATTTTTATTAAATGGAGCATGAAAAATTACAAGAGCTGCTTGAGTCCAATTAGATCTTCTAATTTCTATTTTGTTTCTAATATTTAATATATACTAGTCATCATCTTTAAATACCCTATAAGGGTTTCAGAAAATAATTCAAAATGTATTTTGTATCTCACACCTATCCTTATTGTTTTTCACATATGAGGTTGTAATTTAGGCTGTTTTACAAGTATATAGAAATCTTTTAAAAAATGAAATAAGAGACAATTACAGGTATATAAAAAATTTTCCTTTTCTGGATTCTTTCAGAACACAATGTTCTTTATGTTTCAGCCTAGGTGTTTCGTTAATGATTTCAAATCTATTTACTCCTATATATAGTTTGTTCAGTTGTTAGATTCTGAGGAATCTTAGGAAGGCTCTCATTTTTTTTTTAATCCAGAAAAAAAGACACAGCTGGCATCTTCCTTTGAAAAGTTATCTAGTGTTTAGTAACAGTTTATTCAGAGGAGTGGGTAGAAAAATGGAGAAAAAGGCTTTTCCATATTTCTATTGCCAGTCTCTCAGAGAAAATAAAACTGCCTCAATATCTGTGTTTCTCTAATAAACTGTTCATTCTTTAACTTAATGAAATGGAGGGAACATTAATTAAATGCATGTGGCATATTTGATACTTACAGAGAAGATAATTTTTTTGAAAAAAGTCTCCCTATGGGTAACAGAATTTGCAGCTTCATCATGTTGCTTCTCTTTATGAAAATCTTTACTCAAGGAAGGTAAATTCACTGCATACATACTTTAAGTACAGCAGCTTGGCTGGTTAGTACATCTCAAAAATAGAGACTACTAGAGAACATCCAGAGACTGATAATTTAAAGACCAAACTCATGAAATCATTTCCATGCAATAGAAACTATGTTCTATTAGAAAGTTAACGATTATATATCTGGGGCAAAGTTTATAAGATCAACCATTGTAGAAAGATCTGTACATATTTAGCCACCAACAGGCATCACTTGGTATTACATATTAACATTTTAAATAGGTTGCTTAGCAGGATGATTGACGTGTATTTTTAAACGTGTAGTTTACCAAATGCCACACAAATATAGCAAAAAAATGTATTTTTTCTAAATTTATGTACTTGTTGCAACAGAGAAAGATGGAATATTTAGCATTTTGTCAAAAGCATAGAGGCTAGCTCTGGAGTGGAATTTATCTAGCTCTCTCTCTCTCAAATGTTCATAATGCCATTATCTGAAAGAATATAGGAATGTTGAATCATTATATCAGCTAGATAAATATATCTCTACCTTGATTGTAGCAAAGTTGGTTATTTTGGAAGTCTTTTACGTAGAAGGGATTGGAAATGACAAAGACGATATGTAGTTCAATAGTCTTATCTTCATATTGAGAGAGCAGAAAGGAAGAAACCAGATAGGCAGATAGGGGAAAAAGTCCTCAATAGACTTCCCTCTCTAGCAAACAGCAGCTTGGAAGATTGGGCTACAAACATAGATAAGGAAGGGAGTTCCAGCACAGAAGGAGAGACTCCTGGGTAATCAGCAAGTTTCAAATACCCAAGGTGGGCCCTAGTAAGCACAGTGGGGACACTAGTGACCACATTCTTTCCTTTTTTGGACATACTCAGACAAGGAAGCTTGCGGGGAGGGGAGGAGCGGGGAGGGAGCGGCGCTTGCAGCTGCAGGAATAAGAAGAACTACCTTGGGCCACGCACATTTACCACGGAGGGTTCTGCCCCCGCCAACCACATGCACAGTGGGGAAAAGATGAGCAACATGGAGTAACTTAGGCTAAGGACCCGCCTGTGCAATAAAAGGTTGGGGTGGTGGCTGCCAGAGATTCATGCCTTATGCGGATGACACTGTTATGCCCAGACCGTTTGTTCCCCAAAGACGACCACCAGAGTCCAGAGTCAAAGCCAAGCGGCAAGGATCTTTTACTACAAGTTCGAACTTGGTCCCTCCGTTCCACCGCATACAGGAGGCCCCCGAACAATGCGAGTGCTTGCCTTTTATAGCCCGAGGTAGATAGGATAGCAAAGTTACAGAGGAACAAAGAAATTCTTTTGGTTACAGCATTACAATTGGTTCCCGCGCTTTCAGTAAAACTACAAACGGCTGTGTCCTTATCAGAGATTTTCCAGGTGGTGTTTGTACTGGGCTTCAGGAAATTGAGAGATATGTGTTTGTACTGGGCCTGTTTGTGTTGAGAGATATATGGTGGGATGTGTTTGTACTGGGCCTGTTTGTGTTGAGCCCGGGGCTGAGGAATGTGCCTGATTTCTTTTCAACACACCTAGTCTTAACTGGTTTTTTTTTTGTGCCTTAAGTAGATAAGATACCCGCTCCTGCTCCCCACTAGCTCATTTATAAAAATCCTTGCATTTCACTGAGAAATGGGCAACTTTTTCGGGGCCCCTCTCTACAGCAGAGAGCTGTTTTCTTTCTTTTGCTATTAAACATCTGCTCTAACCTCACCCTTGATGTGGTTCCTTGTCCTTAACTTCCTCTGCTGTGAGACAAAGAACTTCTGGTGTCACCCAGGACAACGAGGCCGTTTCAACATCTTCAATCATGCTGGCATACTTACCAATGCACTTCAAGATCTCATGGCAATACTTACATAAGTTCATTTAACTCATTCAACTTGAGAGACTGTCGTGTTTCATGGAAATGGACTCATGTCTGTTTTGAAAATGTGATGAAAGAGTGTAAGGACATGCAGTGTGTCTTAAAGACTTGGCTCCTTTATAGTAACAGAAGCATTTCCTCTACAATCCAAAACTCGAATGTAGAATAGTTGTATTCATTTAAGTATATCCTCTCTTTTTCTTTTCTTCTATCATCAGTACTTTATACTAAGCCATTGCTCAATTTTCTTCTAGTTGGTAATGTCTCCTCCCTTGATTTCTGCTAAGAGTAATTTCACAAACATATAAATTTATAAATTCTCAAAGAGTGATAAACATATGTGAGGTTCTGAATAAGAACAGGCTGTTTTCTGAATATCTCATAGAATTTCCAATATTAATATTTTCTTATTGAAACAGAAATCTCAGTCAATGATAGGAATTTAGTATTTGAAGACAAGTATACAAGCTTTCGTCATCCTGGAATTAACATTGAGAAAAAAACACACAAACAAAAAACTAACATAAACTAGTTTTTCACGTTTTTTAGGTCACTTACCTGGAATTAGCCGAACTGTGAAGTTTGAAGGCATAGTCTTTCAGACTTCAATTCTATCCAACACTTTGAACACCAACTTTTAGTTTGCCGCAAATACTCACAAAACCCACTGAATGTTGTTATACACTGAATACAGCTTATTACAGGAAAATGATATATTGAAACCAGCCAAATAAAAAGACAGGGTTCCAAATAAAACGTATCTGTTGTCCTCCAGATGCATTACCCTCCAGGGATAGCCAATGACACATTTTGGATAGTTGTCCTCTCCAAATCTCATGTTGAAATTTGATCTCTAATGTTAGAGGTGGGGCTGGTTGGTTGAAAGATGTTGGGGTCGTCCGGCCAGATCAATCATGAATGGCTTGGTGATATTTTCTTCATGTTAGTGAATTTTTGTTCTGTTAGTTCCCCCAAATCTGATTGTTAAAAAGGGTCTTGTACCTTTCTCCTCTCTCTCTTCCTTCCTCGTGTCATGGGATGCCTACTACCCTTTGACTTCTGCCATGAGAGGAAGCTTGCTGAAGCCCTCAACAGGAGCAGATGCTGGTGCCATGCTTCTTATATGGCTTGCAGCATGAAGAGACAAATAAACTTCTTTTCTTTATAAATTACCCAGTCTCGGTTATTTATTTATAGCAACACAAAATGGACTAGGGCAAGGAATATTGACAAACTATGAAATTCATCCAGGCTTCAGTGTATGGAATTTTTATTGGGCTTCTTTATGTAGTCATGACTGATTGATTGATTGATTGATTGCCACTGTTGTTGAACTCAGTTTTCAGCAACCCTCTTCCTAAAGATCATTATATCCTGTATCTCCAATGGTCCACCATGAGTTACCTCATTAGCATAAATTATTAAGTGTGGTCCGAGGGGCTCACTATGAATAACGAAGACACTTCTATCACTCAGGAAATTTAAAGCATTTAGAAATTACTTCCAAGAGTCAGTGGTAAAGGAGAGTCCTCTATTTGGGCAAGAACAAATTATTCATGTCACACCAACTAAAAAATATAACTAATTTTTCCTAAATCAATTGTAAACAACAAATAAAATCCAGACCCCCCCAATCAACTGATCTCATTTTTATTGTTGTTGTTGTGCTTTTCTTTTTTCTTTTCTTTTTTTGGGGGAGGGGGAATGGAGTCTTCCTCTGTCACCTAGGCTGGAGTGCAATAGCATGATCTTGGCTTGCTGCAACCTCAGCCTCGGGGTGCAAATAATTCTCCCACCTCAGCCTCCAGAGCAACTGGAATTACAGGCACCCACCATCATGCCTGGCTAATTTTTGTATTTTTGTAGAGACGGAGTTGCACCATATTGGCCAGGCTGGTCCTGAACTCCTGACCTGAGGTGATCCACCCTCCTTGGCCTCCCAAAGTGCAAGGAATTTAGACACAATTGACCAGCATTAATGTGAAATAACGATCATGAGACTGACAGAATGGACTCTTTGTGGCAATAAGATACCAAATTACAAACAAGACCTAAGGCCTTGCAAGGCAAGGGTTAAATCACAGCTTACAAATCATAAAATCTCATTAAACTGGTTAACCTATTGTTAATCTGGTATAATGTGGCTTACTTCCAACCTGACCCTGGTATAGCATCACACAACAGATAGCACACCCATTATCTTAACCTAAGTGTCCCTTTGTACTGACTTGAAGTCTTTGGACAGTGCTTCACTCTTTTAACCAATTGCAAATTAAAGAATATCTGAATTCACCTATAAGCTGTAGGCCTCTACTTCAAGATGACACATCTTTTCAGGCCAAACTAACGTATACCTTCCATGTACTGACGTGATGTTACCTGCAATTACTATCTCCCTGAAATGTATAAAAACAAACTGTAACCTGACCACCTATGTGCACTTTGTCAGAACCTCATGAGGCTGTGTTCCGCAGGCCATGGTCACTTATATTGGCTCAGAAAAAATTTGAGACTAAAATAAACATTAAAAATTATAGAGTTTTTTTCTCATTAAAATTGTTTTCATATTGCTATTTAGTGCATATTTAGAAAATCATTTTTTCTTTCTTTCTTTCCTTTCATTCTTTCCTTTCTCCTTCCTTCCTTTCTTTATTTCTTCCTTTGTTTCACAGACAGAGTTTCTAATTTAAACTAGAAGCCAACATTTTGTGTGTGTGTGTGCTGGCAACTATTTCTCAGCAATTAGGATGATTGCTGAGTGGTAGAATTAGGACCATATCTCTCTTTCATAAACTGGATGCTAGAATATTAGACATCCACAAGTATCATTTCCCCAACAGCTGCTCAAGAATCTCATTCAGTACATAAAAAACACATTTAACCTATCTGTGAGAATGTTTTGTGTGCTGCAGAAGACCTGATTTGGAAGACACTATGTGAAAATTTACTGTAAATTTTTGGTTCTTGGCAGTACTGATACTAAACAGAAAGAAGGGCTGCAACACAATAGGATGGACATGTTTGTTCCTCCCCTACACACTTACTGATATTAATTGGACAGACTTTATGAGTAAGTAAATTCAGATAGCCTACTCCACTAGAAATATAATTGGCACCTTTCTTATATTTTCTTTCCTTTTCTCTTCTTTTTTAAATGTACCCTCCTCTGCCTTCGTCTTCATTAGCCCTTTATTAAAATGCAAATGCCTTTGGTAAAGATCAATGCTTACATAAATTTATATCTGAGATGCTTAAGCTGGTAAGAATATGAAAGAAAAAAAAATTGGGCAAAGTTAGGCAATGCATAGCTAGAATAAGATATAGGTAAAAGAATAAAGGTAAGAGGAGAAACCCACGGAAGTATTTCAGAGTAGTCAAAGAGGAAGATTTTGGAAAGAGAATCAAAGACAGACTCTTTTTACGTTCCCTAAGATGGTTTTGTCAAATGAATTTATGTAGCATGGCTTTGCTTCTCTTATTTTAGGTTGTTGGCTCTGTTAAAAACTTCAGACAAATTAAATTTAATGGAGTTTAATTTAGCAAATAAAATGATTTGTGAATTGGGCAGTCCTCAGAATCAGAGCAGATTCAGAGACTCCTGCAATGCTGCATGGTTGGGGAGAATTTATGGGCAGAGAAAGAAAGGTACAGAATCTGCTGTATTGGTTAGAGCTCAGTGTCAGTCTTATTTGAACACAGGTTGAACAACTGGCTGCCTGTGATTGGCTGAAAGCTATGATTGGTACAAGACTAGGTTACAATTTGTTTATCCATCCAGTTAGGTTATAGTTCATAATGTTCAAAGAGACCTTTAGGCCAAATTTAAAATATGTAAGGAGACAACGTTAGGCTAAACTTAATTTAACAGCTGTTAGTTTGTGATAAAGCTGTCAGCATTGAGAAAAACTAGTTCGACTCAACAAAAAGAACAAACATAAATTGAAGAAGCCTAGCCCATCGAAATCTATTAGACAGGGTTATGAGATACATTCATATAAGAAAAAAAAAAGTTATTGATTTAATTTAAAATATAGGGAAATCTTGAATTGATACATGAATTTTGAATTTTGAAGAGTAAAGAATAGCAATGTATGCACATTATCAAGTTACTTAAATATCTCAGGCTAACATCTTACTCGTCAAGAATTTTCTGCTAAAATGTGAATGTTGCTGTTGCTTTTCCCCTCACATTGAAGTCAAAACATCTAGAATCAAGTCCTGGCTCTGTTATTTACTATCTCTCACATATTAGAAGCGATTGCTTATATCAGCTGACCTGCAGTTTCCTCTTCTATAAAAGGAAAATAATCAATTACTACATATATGATAAGATGATAAAATAATAATGATAGATAATGAATGTGAATTGTAAGGTGTTCTGGAAAAGACCATTTTTGCAGAGAATCAAATTATAAGATTTCTGGGAATGGAGAGCACCTGATTGCATTCATCCTCATATGTCCCAGAAAGGCATTCTGGACATTTGGAAATAATATATGTACACTATAGATGCTACATATAGCCAGAGTATTCTTAAGAAGAAATAAAAATTTCAAATATTTTAAAATGTATTACCTACACTTCAGCCTCTTTTAATGATCAGATTGAAGAAGCAAGCCCTACGTGCTGGTACTGGTGACAATACCCAATTGTACACAACCCTTTCGACTTTCCATTCAGTGAAGTCATTTTTTGAGCTTGAAATTAGCCATCGGCAGATTATTTATATCAGAACAATCTGTAAACTTTGACATTTAGTGACTCCTATATTCCATCCCCCAACATTTACCATCCTACCTCTGCATATATTCCAAATGGCAGGAAGAAGTAAATTGCAGATGTCCAATGACAGGAAGGAGGTTCCATTGTGTATCTGGTAATCATGTCTTTGCTGAGATTGTACCCTTATTTTCTAGGGAAGAAATGATATAACTGAAGAGAAGTAGGCTGAGGAATCTAGGTAAGATGAACAATGTGAATCTAGGTAAAATGGACAAATGTTCCTAAGCCAGACATTTGCAGATACTTTTGAGTGAGAGTCATTAGAATAGTTGGCTTTAGTGGATGGTGCAATTAATATTCATTCTATATATAGGAATTAATATTCATTCTATATGTAGGAAAAACATTGTGTGTGTGTGTGTGTGTTTGTGTTTATAATATAATTCAGGCTAGTAGGAGTAAAGTCTTGAATTCTAGGCTGAGACCTTTATGTAAACTAGTAGAGGGTGTGAGAACATGTAACGCATGCAATAATTTTGGAATAAAAATAAAACGATCTCATCTGTGCAACCAGAAGAATAATTTAAATGGGCACTGTATTAGAAGCTGACACCAGTTGAGAGAATGTTGTGATAATCCAGTTTTGAAGCCACATCAAGTCTTTTGTAAGTTCAGCTAGTATAAAAATGCATGCAGGAAAGAAGGAAGGCAGGAAGACAAGAAGGAAGGAAATAAAAAGTCCAACCTTGAATGTAAAGCGTCTGAACTACTAGTTCTCCTTATAGAAATCAGAGAGCACAGTTTTTTTTTTCTCAGTAACACCTGTTATCTTTACAAACATTCTTTTTAACAGAAGATCTTGAAAGGTTTTTTTTTTTTTTTTTTTTTAATTAAGGCAAGATTTTGCTTTGTCACCCAGGGTGCAGGGCAGTGGAGCGATCACAACTCCTTGTAACCTTTAACTCCTGAACTCAAGTGATCCTCCTGCCTTAGTCTCTAGAGTAGCTAGAACTACAGGCATGTGCCACCATGCTTGGCTAATGTTTTCATTTTAATTTTTGTACAAATGGAGTCTCACTATGTTGTCCAGGCTGATGTCAAACTTTTGACCTCAAGTGATCTCCCCACCTCGACCTTCCAAAGTGCTAGAATTACAAGTATGAGTCACCACGCCAAGCTAAAAGTTTTCTTTTTCAGGTAGAAAATATGTCGATTTAGAAAATGGTCTAAAAGAAGCTTGTTACCTTGAGAGATAATATTCACCACTGATGAAAGCACATGTGTGTGTTTATTCTTCTGGTAGAGGCAAATAAGGACTGAGTAGAATTTTGAGCCTGTCAAATCAATCCCTCTCCTTTCTTACCTCACTAGTTTGCTTTCATTTTCTAAAATAATAGATTTTGAATATCACATTTCATTACCATTGCTCTCAAAATTCACTTACTATTTATTGATTAATCACTGCTGTTTGGTATGTTTTATACAAAGCATCTGTTTTTCCGGAACCTGCAGAACTGTATTTTCAATTTATAACATTTTGTGTTTTCTAACAAAAACTCAGTTTATCATATAATTGTGATAGTTTTGTATTTCTATACTCTGTTTAACATAAAATATAATATATAATTAAGGGCCAAAATATCACTAGACATCATCTAATTCTACCTTATTTTATAAATTAAAAAATTCTGAGATGTTAGTTTACTTGGTAGGGTCACATAGCTCATTAATGGAAATTCAACATTCTTATTTTTTGTTCACAGTTAATGATAAATCCTAGTTTATTTTTAGTTTTAAGTTATTGATTTGTGTTCCTTGTATATGTGTGCGATCTCCACTTATTTTAATGTGGATTTCAAATTGCAGAGTTTACTTTTCAACCCTCATAAAGAGACATCGAAAGTCACCATGTAGTCAGAATACAACGTAATCAAAACTTTTCATTTTAAATTGACTCCAATTCTGACTATAACCTAAAATTGCAAAACATAGTCAAGAAGTGATCTTTGCCACTCATATCAGAGATCCAAATGGCCCTGCAGATGTGAAACTGTCTGTTGCTATGGGAGAACAGCTGGAATCAGTTAATGATTTGAGCCAGCATGAGCTGACACACTAGACTAGAAAGTTTCATCTCCACGGTAGAGAACTGTAGGAAAACAAGCAGAGAGCCAGATTGTTGCAGGAATGGCCTCATGAGGGACACAGCTGTAAGCATAATTAAGCCTATCTCCCACTGGCAAGTGGAAGTGTTGTTTACTCTTGTACATATGAAACTCAGTCATCAGCAGGCCAGTCTTCAATCCTATCCCTACTGTGATAGAGAACCAATTCACTCGGGACAGATATCCTAAAGAGACTAATAAGAATCGCCTTTGTTTAGGAATTGCAAGAGGCTGGTATGAGAGAAACACGAGATTTTTCTTGGTAATCTTTGTTTTCCTTTTTTCTTATATGGCCAGTAGTTATTTAGACTTTAAAAGATGAAGAATTGGAGATATATTTACCACCTTACACAGTTTTGGGTATAAGTAATTTTTTTTTTTAAATGGCTAAACTGGGGAGTGTGATGACATGGTTGAATAACCTGACAATGAGATGAGATACTTAATTAAACTAGAGATAAACTTTAACACTAGTTTGAGTTTGGAACTCTTTATTTTAAATACAAAATCATCATCTAATTACTACAATATATAGGAATTAGAAAATAAAGTTTATCCTCAGAATTACTTCAAAATTTTATAATTATACCTACCAGGAATGATTAAATGAGGGTAGGATATGTATTTCCCAGAATCTTTTATTTAGCCAGGTTCTCACTAATAACTGTTAGAGAAGTAAAAGGTGATATTACAGTTGGTGATGAGATGGGAAAATTTATTTATACTATTCTCGTCTCCTGTTCCCAGCAACACAGAGCAGTAATATGAGGGATAAACACACACACACACACACACACACACACACAGAGAGAGAGAGAGAGAGCGTGCAAATAGCAAAGGTGACGGTAGTGCATTTATTCATTTAACAAATATTCACTGAACATGTACTCTGTTCCAGGCATCATTCTTCTTGGTGCTAAAAGATATAAAAATGAACAATAGAAAATGTCCCTGCCCTCATTTAACACCGATGGATTACTCACCCAAGAACAGTAAGATTATGGATGTGAAGGGAATAAATAAAGATAATAATATGGTTGTCATCAAAGTAATAACAGTCCTTGATGAATGGAAAGCTATCTTTTTATTTATAATACAGAACCTTACAGAGTTTCATTGTCTCTATCCCAACTGTCACTATCACCACCATTACTACTACTGCTATCAACAAGCTTTTTCTATATGGGCCAGCCATTATGCCAAGCAATTAACATGTACTGAATTCAAATAAAACCAGAAAATAATTTCTGTTAATACCATCATCTTATAGATGGAAAATTAAGGCACAGAGAAATAAAGTCATTTATCCAATGATTCGGTAGAGGTTAAATATTTCAAATGTGGTAGAGCTGTAAACAAAATACAAGATCGCCCAATTCCAGAATCCATGCTCCTCTCTATTCCATTCTACTGAATTGACAGATATGTGCTGATTTTTTAAATAAATAAATGCATGAGTACGACCCCCAACAAAGTATCTATCTTTCTGATTGTGAGTCAAATACTTCTTTCTCATAAGTTAGAAAATATTATTTCTATTATTTATATATTTCTATTATCCTTGACCACCTTTAAGGTGGTGATGCCTGTGAAGACAGATTTTGATTATGGAATAAGCCTAAGAACTGACAGAATCTAAACTTGGTTCAAAGAAACTGTCAAAGGTTCTTCTGACTCTTCTACAGAGACCCTTCAAACATGTGTAAGAGTGTTCTCATTGTGCTCTCATTACTTGAGGGCATAAATTTTGCAAATCTGGGCATAGTTTCTCCAGAGAATGGACTAAATGGGGTTGTAAATGAATAATGTTGGGTGAATAAATTAACAAATACTGAGTACAATTAATGAACTTTATTCAACTGAAGTGGCAACTCATTTTACTCAATAAGCTTGGCAAACTCATCACATTGGTGCTTCTTTCCTCATCTTTGGTAAAGATAAGACCAAAGTTGGCATTAGGACAGATTTGTGACTATCCGTCTGGGCTAATGTTCAAGCAGACTCACTGCAGAGAGAAAAAAGTGATTATGTAATTGAATGGGTAAGTTGACATGTTTAAACTAATGCAGGACTGGAGTTTTAAAAATTCTACAAAAAGTAACAACTTTTTCCAATCATCAAAATAGTTTCAGATGCAAGAAAGGCCCGTTAGAAATATTGGTTTAAAGTTTGGTTCCATTTTATCTATTCCACCCAGCATGTGTTTCCTTTTCACATGAATCTTATATGAATATAAACCTTTCCTTTACTGACTGTGGCCCCTTTGGCATTCTGGGTATTTCATGACTTCTCTTCATAATACTTTGAAAATCTTTACAGAGAGTAAAAGTCAGAGCTGGGACTTCCTCTGTATCATTTCCATCATGAGATGTACAATTGTTCTTGTCCGTAATTCTTATACTATTACAAATTCTGAATAGATTGCCATTACATGTCATTCTTCACTTTTGTCATTTTTGTCTGAATCAATATTGCATGTTCCTTTTCAGGAGCTTAGTTTACTTTTATTCTGTAAAAAATCATACATACATACGGAAATTTTATATCTTACACAACAATATTCATTGATAGAACATTATCCTTAAAATACTTGATTGGATGAATGGAGGAAAGAAGATGTCTGACAATTATATGGCCCATCCAAGGACTGTCCATAAAATAAATAGTGTACTTTATTTCAAAATGATGTACAGGAAAGAAATACCTGCAGACATTTTAGTCTATTTAAATATAGAACCTGTGATTCAGTGATGTCTATTTTTTCTCATTTTATTTTTATTTTGCTTTTTTAATAAAGTTATTTTATTAAAAATAAGTATAATATATTTATATAATTATCAACACTTTAATGTCTTTACAAATAATAGTTAATTACTTACGGGCATAAAATAAGCAATTTCTTCTTCTTCTTCTTCTTCTTCTTCTTCTTCTTCTTCTTCTTCTTCTTCTTCTTCTTCTTCTTCTTCTTCCTCTTCCTCTTCTTCTTCTTGAGATGGAGTCTCGCTCTGTCGCCCAGGCTGGAGTGCAGTGGCGCGATCTCAGCTCACTGCAACTTCCACTTCCTGGGTTCAAGCTACTCTTCTGCCTCAGTCTCCCAAGGAGCTGGGACTATAGGCGCATGCCACCACATCTGGCTAATTTTTGTATTTTTAATAGAAATGGGGTTTCACCATATTGGCCAGGCTGATCTCAAACTCCTGATCTGCCCATCTCGGCCTCCCAAGTGCTGGGATTACAGGAGTAAACCACCATGCCCAGCCAAAATAAGCAATTTCTATCATGGCAAAGTATTTTTATTTAATAAATCAATGGAAAAGAAAACATAGAGATAGACTTGTGTAGGAGAAAAAATTATACTATGTATATGCATTCAAATATGTCAAGACAGGTGACTAGTACATAAATAACACCACCTTTTTCTTAAGAACTGGAAAACATTAAAAACAAGTATGTTGGTATTGGTGTCTGACTGCCGCTTTACTTGGAAAATATACCTACAGAAAGAATATGTGATTTCTGAGCTCAAATAGATATGAAAATTAAGAGATAAGATATAAAGCAGGTTAGTGAAGGTGTACAAAAATAAAATGCCTCCATAAATTTGCATGCCAATTTTGTATATTTACAAAATAATCGCACATATGTTAGCTTATTTGATACGAGGAACAAATTTTTGAAGTAGCTCATGTTACCCATGAGAAAAATGCAATTTAGGGAGGCTGCGACTAGCCAGAGGTGACACAAGCCATGGCAAAATGCAAATTTGAATTTGGATTTTCTGATTTATGGCCAATGCACTTTGAGGCATTCTTTCAACTGCCATCTCCAGTTGATTGGCAGTGATGCATGAATGCTATATACAAAGGATTTCAAGACCTTCTCTGTACTCATTGGGAAAGGGTGCTGTGATTAATACAGATGTGAACATGAACTAGGAGTTTAAATGGCAGTATAAATAATATGAATTTAGCCGGGCGCGGTGGCTCACGCCTGTAATCCCAGCACTTTGGGAGGCCGAGATGGGCGGATCACAAGGTCAGGAGATAGAGACCACGGTGAAACCCCGTCTCTACTAAAAAAAATACAAAAAATTAGCCGGGCGCGGTAGTGGGCTCCTGTAGTCCCAGCTACTCAGGAGGCTGAGGCAGGAGAATGGCGTGAACCCGGGAGGCGAAGCTCGCAGTGAGCCGAGATCGCGCCACTGCACTCCAGCTTGGGGGACACAGCGAGACTCCGTCTTAAAAAAAAAAAAAAAAAACTATGAATTTTTTGTTGTATTTCTAAATGTTTCTTTAGTTCAACTTGAAGACTATTGCAGTGAAATCTCTGAAGCAACCTTGTCTAGACATATATATGCATTTCTCATATCCTTTCCTTTGCATTAATATTAACTAGGCCAATTAACTCAATTTGTCATCAATATATGATTGTTATATTTTTACAGTTGTTAAAAACAATAGATTTTTGTTTTGCATTGTTTGCTTTTAAACATGTTTTTATCATTTCTGACTGTAACACATCGGCTCGTTTGTCAAGACTCAATTTGCATCCCACCTCTCCAATAAAAAGCTTTCCTTTTTTTTCCCCCTTGAAAACATTTAGTTCTCTGTCTTCTCCTTGTCTGTAACACAATGAAGTTTTCCTTCTTGCTCACAAAAGTGTCTGGTAATGTCGATGCAGATGAACACTGTTCCAGCAGCCATTCAGAAACCAAGTTCTTTCCAAAAGGTGGCTTTGCCATCTTTCAGTTATCTTGAGTCCTAGACTGGAATTTCTGCATTAAATTCATTCCTGACTGCCACACATGCCAGTATCACTCTTTTTTTTTTTTTTTTCTAGTTGAAATTTAAATTCTGGGGATACCTTCTCACACCATGTATTTCAGGTAGAATTTTTTGTCACAGTAACTCAGTAGCTGGGATTTTGTCCCAGTCTTGGGTGGAGATAACTCCTTCAAAGGTCTGCATCCTTTAGCAAAAGTAATTGGTTTAGAACAATAAAATAATCTCACCAGGATTATTGTTCCCCCAGTGATGAAAAGATGTCGGTTTGGAGATTCTTAAACTATTATGGTAAAGCTGTTTACAGGAGGAGATGGTGAATCCAAATCAAAAAAAATGTAGAGGGAGACAGAGAAAGAAAAAGATGCTGGACAACACAGAAAGAAAGGTCTTTGACGAGAGTGTCTGAGTCTCTGGATTCAGTCAAAGTGATCTCTAACTTTTTATTTAGATAAGAAAGTTTATCTACTTCCTTTAAAAAAAATTAGGTATCAAAAGCAACTATATGGGTATTTACTAAACTGTTTCCTTCTGTATTAGTACTAGTTCTTTGGTGACCTCTACTAATTGGTGGACTATTAATAATGACATAAATCCTGTAGAAGCGCTTGAAGCCTGACCCAACCACACCCAGTTTGAATAAATGTTATGATAATTCAAAGTCATTTATTTTTTTAAAAATTAAAGGTTCTAAAGAGTCTTGAAGGAAATTAAAACAAAAAGAAAAAGATGATTCTTTCAAGAAGAAATTGGTTAATCTCCTCAATAACCACGTTTCAAAAAACTCTGAGGTAAAAATCAGGTTTTCAGCAAATGTTATCTCATTTAATGATTAAATGTTGCTTATGTATATATGCGAAGTTAACAATTTATTCTTCTCTTGGTTTATTTTTTATTTTGGACAGGGAGAACGAGAAGAAAAGATAATTTAAAAAGTTTGAAGATCTACATTTCCAGGCAAATGTCAATTTCTTCTTAATTTGGTATTTGACAGTAAAGGCACTAGGCTCAATTTGTGTGCAAAAATTCTTGAGCCTTAAAATCTAATGAAATTTGTCCAGCTAGATTTCAGGCATCCTTGATACCTATAACTCCTTTCTTCTTTCAGATTTCTTCTTTAAAAAAAATGGAAATGTTGGCCGGGCACGGTGGCTCGTGCCTGTAATGCCAGCACTTTTGGAATCTGTGATGGTTGGATCACGAGGTCAGGAGTTTGAGACCAACTTGACCAATATGGTGAAACCCTGTCTCTATGAAAAATACAAAAATTAGCCCAGCATGATGGCACACGCCTGTAGTTCCAGCTACTCAGGAGGCTGAGACAGAAGAGTCACTTGAACCAAGGAGAAGGAGATTGCAGTAAGCTGAGATTACACCACTGCACTCCAGCCTGGGTAACAGAGGGAGACTCTGTCTCAAAAAGAAAAAGAAATGTCTAAGAAATGTCTATCCTGATTTCATGCCATCATGAAATTATTTTAGAAGCAAAAACTTTTATCGTATCCCAGGTTCACAGCTGAAACAGAATTTTTTCTCAGGATGAATCATATCAAACTCACCCATACCTGATTTAGATAAGATTTGGGAAAGAGTTAAGACTTTTGGGTTTGTTGAGATGGGTGAATATATTTTGCAATACGATGATGTGATGGACAAATAAGACAGTCACCTACAAGTCAAGGAGAGAAGCCTGGAACAGATCCTTTACTTATGAACCACAGAGAGAAACAACTGTTGACTAAACAATTCCCAAGAATAATACAGAAAACTTTAAAAAGCAGGATATAGTGGACTTCTGACAACAGAGGGAAAGGAGAATAATGAGAGAAGATGAGGCAAGAGGGGATCTAGATAGTGGAGGGCCTAAAAAAGATGTTAAACATTTAAGTGTTATCCTTGGTGAACTAAGAAACCATTTATAAGATTGGTGTTTTCAAAGAAACATGATTTAATGCTGAGTATAGGTTAGAGAAATATAAGAGCAGATATGAAGTGGTAAGTAGAAGACCTCTATAGCAGACCAAACAAGATAGTATTGATTGACAGTGGAGGTGTGAGGCAGAGGAGCAGACTGTAATATCCAGGTATTGATAACAATTACTGCAATAGAGATCAAAGGATGTTAAAGTGGCATGTATATCTATGGAGCAGAGGAGCTCTGTTTCGCATGTATCTACCTTGATGTGCCTACAAAACAGCAGAGTGCCATTAGGCAACCAAATGAACATTGGAGTGTAAAACTCAGGAGAAGTATCAGGGCTAGAGAAAGATTTTCATCAATTGAAAGATAATTATGACAATGGAGACTAATATCATTTAGCAAGTGTAGATGTAAAAGGAGTACTTAACTTTTTAAGAGTTCCTTATTAAACTGTAGATTTTCAGTCTCATAATGCCTAAAGACTCTTCTCTTACAAATGCTTTAATTATAATAAATAAAATACATTAAATTAAAAAACAAGCCAATTGTATTGCAATGTGTACTGTCAAAAATATTTTTTAAACAAATTTGCAATATAGTCAATGTATGTGCTTCTTCATTGACACATTTAATATCAAGATGTATCTGATGTTTGATTACAATCAGCCACTTAGGAGGCTGAGGCAGGGGGATTGCTTGAGCCCAGGAGTTTGAAGCTGCAGTAAGCTATGATTGAACCACCGCACTCCAGCCTGGGCAACCAAGCAGGACACTCACCTCCTAAAAAAAAGTATGTCAATTTCAAATTTGGATAGAGCTAAATAATATTTTGAGATTCTTGAAACAATTATAATGTGATATATCACATTGTGATTGTGATATGTAATTATATGAAATTATCGCTTATTTTACTCATGACAAATTTTCATGCATTGTTAATACTAATGTATTTTGTAGCCTACATTTAAAGAAAAAGATACATTTTAACTGGAGGCTAATGGAAAGTTTTTTGTTTTGTTTGTTTTTGTTTTTCCCACCTGAGGTCGTGGGGCTTCTGTCCACAAGTACTCAATTCTATGGAACTCAAAATAGATTATGTAAAATGGAGATATACAGCATAGTTCTGAGTTTTCCCTACATAGTCTAACAAGGAATAGGTAAAGGGAAAAAAAAAAAGTCAAAGGAGACATAACAAATCACTAGTGCATTAAGAGTAAAGCTAAAGGAAGACGCTTTATGGAAGACAAGGGAAGAAAGTACTTTTAAGGGAAATAAAGGTCAAAATGTATTGGATTGCAGCTTTGGAATTTGGAAAAAAAGTGGATCTTGCTTTGTGATGCTCTAGGTATATGAATTTACGCTATGTTATTTAAATCCTTTAAGCCTCAGTTTCTTCTTGTGAAAGGATAAATTGACTTTATTAAATTTTCCAACTCTTTAATGATTCCTATAGCCATGCTCTTTGAATTTTGGTTTTCAAGTTCTGCTTACTAAAGAGCTAGAGTCTTATTCCCCATATCTTGAATCTTGGACTTAGTCATGTGACTTGCTTTGGCTGAAAAAAGAAGTTTTAAGCTTAGCCCTTAGGAGGCACGACATATTACTTCCTTGGTTATACCACTACTATCACCGTTGCTGATGAAAGGTGTCCAGGTTATTGGGGTCTTGAACAAAGAATTAGACAAAACACACAAACAAAGCAAGGAAAGAATGAAGCAACAAAATCAGAGATTTATTGACAATGAAGGTACACACCACAGGGTGGAAGTGGGCCAGTCAAGTGGATCAACAGTTTAGTTACAGAATTTTCTGGGATATAAATACCCTCTAGAAGTTACCCATTGGTTACTTGGTGTACATCCTTTGTAAATGAAGCAGTGGCCAGCAATGGATGGGTCTGATTGGTTGTACAGAGCAATCAATCAGATGCTGAAGTGAAGTTACAAAGTTATACCCTATGTAAATGTCTGATTGGTTGTGGAAAGTGACCAAGCAGAGGCTGAAGTGAAGTTACAAAGTTATACTCTGTTGCAAATGAAGGCTTGGCCCATGACCAGCCTGACTGGTTGTGGGAAGGAAGCAATCAGAGGTACTTTTAATTTTTCATCTGCCATACAGAAAAGAAGGGGGCATTGCAAACGGAGTAGCCTCTGATCTTTTTTCTACTTGGGCGTGGAAAGTTGGAGTTCTCCTTTTGATTTAGTTCTAGAAAGTCAGCAGGAATTGGCCTTTGGTTCCCTACTTCCATACCCTAGTCTCCTGTCTCATCACTACAATAATATACTTGGAATAACTTGCTGGAAGAGGAAAGACATGTGGGCAGAACCGGGTCATCTCAGTTACCCCAGCCAAGGTGAATCTAGATGTTCCAATAACTAGTGGCTCTTCTTAGACATGAAAAAGTCCAGCCAAGATTAGTGTAACAGTATAGATAAGACTATAGCTTATTCCAGATGCTAGAGCAGTGAACATTTATTGTTGTGTACCACTGCAAGTTTTGGAGTCGTTACACCGAATTATCATGGTAATAGATAATAGATATTAATTGATACAGCCTAAAAAACAGAAATAGCAGTAGTTTGAGACCAGCCTGGCCAACACAGTGAAACCCAGTCTCTACTAAAAATACAAAAATTAGCTGGGCCCGGTGGTGGACACCTGCAATCCCAGCTACTCTGGAGGCTGAGGCAGGAGAATCGCTTAAACCTGGGAGGTGGAGGTTGCAGTGAGCTGAGATGCTGCCATTGCACTCCAGTCTAGGTGACAAAAACAAAACTCTGTCTCAAAAAAAAAAAAAGACAAAATATACAGAGTTGATTCTTGAATAACATGGGTTTTACCATGTGGGTCAACTTATATGTGAGTTTTCTTCAGCCTCTGCTACCCCTGTGACACTAAGACATACTTCTCTTCCTCTTTCTCTTAGCTTACCCAATATGAAGATGACGAGAATGAAGACCTTTATGATGATCCAGCTCCATTTAATGAAGAGAAACTATATTTTCTCTTCCTTATGAATTTCCTAATATCATTTTCTTTTCTCTGGCTTACTTTATTGTAGGAATACAATATATAATACAGTTAGCATACAGAATGCGTAGGAAGTGACTGTTTGTGTCATTTGTAAAGCCTCTGGTCAAGAGTAGGCTGTTAGTTGTTCAGTTTTAGGGCAGTCAAAAATTATACATGGATTTTTGACTACACAGGAGGTTGTCACCCCTAACTCCTCTGTTGTTCAAAAGTCACATATACATTTTAGAAGAGATTGAGAAACTGTCCAGATTCAAAAGAAAGATAGGTAGATAGGTAGTTGTAATAAATGCTGTTTGAATGACAAGCAAAAGAACACTTAAATATACTAGTATCAATCCGATGGTCCCTTTTATTTTAGAACAGTATTAATGTAGTAGTAATAGCAAACAAGAAAAAAAAAAAAAGCAACCTGTTCAGAGGAGTTTTGGAATGAATAAGAGATGAAAGGAAAGCTGAATGCTAATAATAACTATGGCTAACATTTACTTAGCACTTAACTGTATTCCAGGTACAATACTAGGTATTTCATATACATGTCCTTTAATTCTTAAACAAGGTGAATTTACCAACCTGCTTTACATCTAGCATGGAATAAAAGCACAGGTTAAAATTTTTATTTGGAAGGAACAATTTCTGTAACTTTCAAACAAAATGCCTTATTTGGCCTTTCTGACAAGGAAAGAGTGGTTCAGTATATTTCTCAGGAGGTATCATTTTTGTAGTTGCCACTCCATCGGACGCATCTTGTATTTTTCCTTGAGAGGTTGTGCAGTATTGCATTCTAGCGACACTGAAATGAAGCACTATAAATCTTCAAATGTTTATTTAGGCATTTGCATCCATAGCTTTAGCTACTTGGCAGAGAATCTAGAGGAGCAAAATGTGAAACAAGGCTGGTAAAAAGGCCAAGATGCAAGTGCCAGTCAAAATGAGCTGTGTGTTAGAATTTTTGCACCAAGTTTAGGCCCTATGCCTCAGTTTCTTCAACCATAAATTCAAATATTAATACTATTTCTGTATAAGGTTCTCATGAGAATTAAGTGAAATTATACATGTGAATGCATAATAAAGTGTCTAGTACATAGATAATTATTTTTTGAAGAGTAATCATGGTACCCATGATGAATAGTATAATTGTAAATAGTTAATAAAATAAGATTAATATTCAATTTACTAATAGCATGTGTTTAGGCATTATTGCCAAAATTTTAATACAAAGAGTGGATGCACACATATTAGTTCTATGAGAAAGCCTAAATCTTTATTTCTAGTGAGGAATAATTAATTTAGAAACATGAATATAGTATGAAGACTCAGGAATAAAGGATTCTATTGCCAGATTTGTGAGTATCTTTGTGACCTTAGGCATGGCCTGTTGCTTTTGTAACCAAGATTCAATTCCTTCTTTTATAACATGAAGTAGGTAGATTCTAACTTTCTTTTATGATAAAATATTCTTTGATTTCTGTCAACTTTGAATTTAGCATTCAGAAAGAATACTGGCCACTGTAGTCTGTACTCAGAACAGGAAAATGAGAATGAATGTATAATTTAAAGTAGTGAAGGTACCTTCCTTTGACTTTGTCAGATCATTGGCTCTGGTTTGCTTCAGACATTACCTGCTACAGAGCCAAGACAATATCAGAAATTTATGAAAGAAATAACACATGTTCCAAGGACTGTTTCAGAGCGGCCCATTCATTTCCAAGTCTTTTATAAGAAGAGAAATAAAGCATTAAAATGGACAGCTTCTCCAGTGGTTCTCAAACAGGAAAATGTGGAATTTTTAGGAAGGCCTCCAGCTTTTCTGTTTCACAGATTAAATTCTGCAAATTAATGTAGGGCCAACACAGTGAGGGGGTGGTTGTGATATGGAGGCTTAGGGTCAGTGAAAGCAGCATCCCTGTAATCCGGTGCCAAAAGATCTGCACAAGGGATCCTCTTCTAGTGAGGAGTAGTTCCTGAAATGAAACCCTGCCTAACTGGCAGCAAAGACTTTCGTAGAAAGACTTTCGTAGAAATGGAAGGAGTAAGGTACATGAATCCAGAACGTTACCCTCTGTGACTGTGTCTGTTATGGACAGGTACATTGCGCTCTCATCGATGGTCCATAGGTAACCAGCAGGCTCTTAGTGTCTTCCTTGATGAATTAATAACTGATCCAAAATTCTGAGTCTTTTTTCTTAATTACACATGTACATGTCATACACACACGTGTGTGTGTGTATGTCATAAAGATGACATTCTTCTTCATTTTAATGCATTACTCAGATATCTTACTGGGGACATTTTATTTTATTTTATATTACATTGGTAAGAAAAAGGGAGTTCACTGATACAAATTTATCAAGTCCTGCATTTTAGGCTCTACCACAAATCCTGACTGCCTTGTAAGACTGAACGGTACAGGTGCAAATTCAGATGCTTAGAAATCCTGTAATAGTCAAGAAGAGAGAGGTTTTGCAATTAAGATATTATCAATAATGTTTCATAGTCATGTTTCACTGCAAGTTTTAGCTGTGATTCTCTTTCATTTAATTGACATATTTAAAAATATTTTCACTTTTGCCTTTTTAACTTGTGTGGTTATAAATTTTGTTGTTATTTTGTTTCTCTCTATGCCTGTTATCTCACATTTCTTCTTTTCCTAATAGTAGAAACAGACGTGATAGGTGAACTATGGAGAATTTTGTCTCGCTCAAGTGGATGTAAATCTTCTCAAGCTTCAGAATCACTGCATTTGAGCACTATTTCTGTGTCCAGTGCCCTTTCCCAGGCTCACATGTTTTTCACAATGCACTGAAAAAAAATCCTCCTGAAACTCCATTCGAGTTATTCTTGAAATATAACCACAGTGCATTGTATTGCATTACATACTTCGTTGGGTTGGTATTTGTTTCAGTTATTTTTGTTGCATAAAAAATTACTTTAAATTCAGTGTCATAAACAATCATTTTGTTGTGTTCAATGATTCTACGGATGCGGATTTCAGAAAGGATGCAGCAAAGATGCTGTCTTTCTATATGATGTCTGTAGACCGAGCCGGGAAAACTTAAAATCTGGGACTCATTTGACACTTGAGGACAGTGAAATCATCTGAAGGCTCATTCACGCACAAGTCTAATAAACTGTCCTTGATGTTTTAACCTCTTAGACTAAATTGTTCTCTTCAGTAATATGGGGATAATTTTAGTACCTAATTCAGATTTCTTATAAGATAGATATATATCTGAATGTGAGTAGGCCGGTAGCTAGGTGCATGTGTCCCTCTACAAAATTATATGAACCAAGGAGACGAAGATTTATTTTATTTACGTATGTAATCATAAAATAGTATGACCCATAGTAAGTGCTCCTTGAATATTTCATGTGAAAGAATGCAGAGAAAGTTTTTCTCAAGGGGTCCCATATAAAGAAAAAGCTCAAAAATAATGTTTTTGTTTGAAAAAAGATTATTGGACTCCGTCTGGTAGAGCATAATGGTTTTGAGCACAGACACTGAAAATATAGTATCTAAATTCTAATGCCAGCTCCACTATATGCAAACAGTGGGCCTGGCTTTAGTTTTCTTATATGTAAACTACAATGATTTAAAACAATAGTTCCTATTCCTTAGCATTATTATGAGGTTTACATTCATCCATTGAGTTGATGATGTATGAACTGCTAGACCAGATTTGGAATCACTGCTAGATATCTCACAGGGTGCCTTTGACTACAGGTCAGGGATTTGGAAATGGGTTTCTACGGGAAAATAACTAAAGCCTGGCAATCCCGGAGACCAAGAAAAATAGGTGGCTATATCAGAACCCAGTGGATTATAAGCTAGATGCTTAAAATGTGTATTTTCCTACTCTTAGCATGGATTTCTCTTTAATTCTCCCTTAGACTTTATTTAGGGAAGCCTTTTGAAGACCTCTCTCAACTGTCAGAAATGAAAGATCTTTCAAGTATTAAAAAGGAAAATGCCCTCCACACTTCTTCTCTTGTATTCTGTTTGATTTAAGTATGTTTTGATAATCGGAAGAGAACCCCAAGAAGTGAAAATCCAAACAGAACAGAACTAGGAGTAAGTAGATCTACTGCTCTCCATTTGAAAATTATTTTTAATGTTAACCTTGAAAATGCTGAATTCAATTCTTTTAAACTAGATGAAATTTCTTTCTAGCTTTGTACATGGAAGTCATGTCGATCACCTTCCCGTCATCCCTACAAAAACTGCTTTCCATGAGTCAGTTTTGGAGGTTGAGTTTAGATAGGGACATAAAGTAATCTAATTAAACTAATTGAAAGTGATATATAAAATTTTTAACCTTCCAGAGACATTTCAATTTTAAATGAGGTAGTTTATTAAAAGTAATGAATCTCTAGTTGATGAAATGTCAGGTTGTAAAATAAAAGAACAATGAGAAAACCTAATACCTATTGAAAGTACACCATGTACCAGGATTTTACATATAACTATTTTTAAAATACCTATTTTTACATATAACTTTTTAAAAAGTTACATAGAACTATTTTTAAAATAATGAAATAAAAATAATATATAAAAATTAATGCATTAATGCTTTATATAATAAGTGTATATTTTTGTTTAAAAGATTTTTTAAAAGCTCACAGCATTTCTCACATTTGACCAAGTCACATAGCTAATATTGCAAAGAACTTGCTATTGAAACTTCATTTGTGCAAAAGACCACTCTAGTGCCATATAACAATAGTCGTAGCACCAGTAACTTCTTAATTCTGAGTCCCACAATAATTGGTTGGAAAAATGCCAAGTAAAAAATTTGGTGCATCTAAATTCATTACATGAGACTATATTTTGATTGATAAAGGCATACTATAAGTTTCACAAGTATAACGAGGTGTGTAGAATTTTTAATAATGTGAATGTGTTAAACAGATAGGAAAATAGAGCCATTTTCATTGGGTTTATAGAATAAGGTCTGTTTTGTTGGTCTAATTGTCATGAATGGGTATCTTCTTATTTAAAACTCTTT